>NC_135899.1:40395328-40782229 GCF_964194155.1 Cetorhinus maximus
CCCGTTGTCTCCCCTCTCTCCCTCTCCCCATGCTCCACTCTCTCTCTCCCCATGCTCTCCCCTCTCTCTATTTCCCCGTGCTCCTCTCTCTGTCTCTCCCCCTGCTCCCCTCTCTGTCTCTCTCTCCCTGTGAACTTCTCCCTCTCCCTGTGGTCCCCTCTATGTCCCTGTGCTCCCTGCTATCTCTCCATCCTCCCCACTATCTCTCCCTGCTCCCCTCTATCTCCCCCTGCTCCCTTCTATCTCCCACTCTGTGCAGCCCTCTATGTCCCTGTGCTCCCCTCTATCTCCCCCTGCTCCCCTCTATCTCCCCCTGCTCCCTTCTATCTCCCTCTCCGTGCAGCCTTCTATGTCCCTGTGCTCCCCTCTATCTCCCTGTCCTCCTCTGTATCTCTCCGTGCCCCGCTCTATCTCCCACTGCTACTCTCTCTCTCCCCATGCTACCCTCTATCCCCCGTACACCTCTTTATGTCACTGTGCTCCCCTCTATTTCCCAATTCTCCCCCCTATCTCCCCATGCTCCCCTCTCTCTTTCTCCCCGGGCTCGCCTCTCCCACTCCCCATGCTCCCCTCTATCTCGCTGTCCTCCCCTCTATTTCCTCATGCTCACCTCTTTCTGGCCATGCTCCTCTCTCTCCCTGTTCTCCCCTCACTCTCTCTCTCCCTGTACTCCCCTCACTCTCTCTCTCCCCGGGCTCCCCTCACTCTCTCTCTCCCTGTTCTCCCCTCACTCTCCCTCTTCCCGTACTCCCCTCTTTCTCTTTGTGCTCCACTTTCTCTTTCTCCCCATGCTCCCCAATCTCCCAATGCACCACTCCTTTTCTCTCCACGCTCCCCTCTCTCTCTCCCTATGCTCCCCTCTATCTCCCCGTGCTCCACCTCTCTCCCCATGATCTTCTCTCTCTCTCTCTGTGTTTCTCTCTCTCTCTCTCTCTTTCTCTCCATGCACCCCTCTCTCTCTCTGTGCTCCTCTCTATGGCCCCGTGTTCCCCTCTCTTTCTCTCTCCGTGCTCCCCTCTATGTCTCCCTGCTCCCCTCTATCTCCCCCTGCTCCCCTCTATCTCCCAATGCTACTGTCTCCCTCCCCGTGCTCCCCTCTCCCTCTCCCCATGCTCCACTCTCTCTACCTCCCCGTGCTCCTCTCTCTGTCTCTCCCCATGCTCCCCTCTCTGTCTCTCTCTACAGGTGCTCTCCTCTCCCTCTCCCTGTGCACCTCTCTCTCTCCCCCGACGCTCCATTCTCTTGCCCTGTGCTCCAGTCACTCTCTCTCCCTGTACTCCCCTCTATTTCACCGTGCTCCCCATGCACCCCTCTCCCTTTCCCCCCATGCTCCCCACTATCTCTCCCTGTGCTCCCCTCTATTTCACTGTGCTCCCTGATCTCCCCATGCTCCTCGCTCCCTACCTGTGATCTTCTCCCACTCCCTGTGCTCCCCTCTATGTCCCTGTGTTCCCCACTTTCTCTCCATCCTCCCCTCTATCTCCCCGTGCTACCCTCTCTCTCCCCGTGCTCACAGCCCTCTCTCCATTCTCCTCTCTCTCTCTCTCTGTGCCCCGTTCTCTCTCTCTCCCCATGCTCCCCTCTCTTTCTCTCCGTGTTCCCCTTTCTGTCTCTCTCCCCGTGCTCCCCTCTCCCTCTCTCCATGCACCCCTCTCTCTCTCTCCATGATCCACTCTCTCTCCCCATGCTCCACTCTGTCTCTCCCTGTGCTCCTCTCTCTGTCTCTCTCTCTCCCCGTGCTTTCTTCTCCCTCTCCCCGTGCTCCCCTCTATCTCCCCATCCTTCCCACTATCTCTCCCTGCTCCCCTCTATCTCCCCCTGCTTCCCTCTATCTCCCCATGCTTCCCACTATCTCTCCCTGCTCTCCTCTAACTCCCTGTGCTTCCCTCTATCTCCCCCTGCTCCCCTCTATCTCCCCCTGCTCCCCACTATCTCCCTCTCCGTGCAGCCCTCTATGTTCCTGTGCTCCCCTCTATCTCCCTGTGCTCCCCTGTATCTCTCCGTGCCCCGCTCTATCTCCCACTGCTCCTCTCTCTCTCTCCATGCTACCCTCTATCCCCCCGTACACCTCTTTATTTCACTGTGCTCCCCGCTATTTCCCAATTCTCCCCTCTATCTCCCCGTGCTCCCCTCTCTCTCCCCGGGCTCGCCTCTCCCACTCCCCGTGCTCCCCTCTATCTCGCTGTCCTCCCCTCTATTTCCTCATGCTCACCTCTTTCTGGCCGTGCTGCTCTCTCTCCCTGTTCTCCCCTCACTCTCTCTTTCCCCGGGCTCCCCTCTCTCTCTCCCCGGGCTCACCTCCCTCCCTCTCCCTGTGCTACCCTCTCTCCCTCTTCCCGTGCTGCCCTCTCTCTCTCCCTATGCTCCCCTCTATCACCCCGTGCTCTACCTCTCTCCCCATGATCTTCTCTCTGTGTTTCTTTCTCTCTCTCACCCCCTCTCTCTCTCTGTCTCCATGCTCCCCCCTCTCTCTCTGTGCTCCTCTCTATGGCCCCGTGTTCCCCTCTCTTTCTCTCTCCGTGCTCCCCTCTATGTCTCCCTGCTCCCCTCTATTTCCCCCTGCTCACCTCTTTCTGGCCGTGCTCGCCTCTTTCTCTTCCCGTGCTCCTCTCTCTCCCTGTGCTCCCCTCATTCTCTCTCTCTCCCCGTTCTCCCCATGCTCTCCTTTCTCTCTCCCCATGCTCCTCTCTCTCTCACCCCATGCTCACCTCTCTCCCTCTGCTCCCTGCTCTCCATTTCTGTGCTCCACTATTTCTCTCTCCCTGTGCACCCTCTACATCCCCATGCACCACTCTCCCTTTCTCCCCCTGCGCCCCTCTCTCTCCCTGTGATCTTCTCCCTCTCCCTGTACTCCCCTCTCTCTCTCCATGCTCCACTCTATCTCCCCATCTCTCTCTCTCCATGCTCCACTCTATCTCCCCATGCTCCACTCTATCTTCCCCGCTCCCCTCTATGCCCCCATGCTCTCCTCTATCTCCCCAGGTTCCCCTTTATCTTCTCCTGCTCCCCTCTATCTCCCCATGCTCTGCTCTACATTCCTGTGCTCTGCTTTATCTCCCCGTGCTCATCTCTTGCTGGCCATGCTCCTCTCTCCCCCTGTGCTCCCCTCACTCTCTTACTTCCCATGTTCCCCCCCCCAACTCTCCCCGTGCTCCCCTCTCTCTCTGCCCGTGCTCACCTCTCTCTCTGCCTGTGCTCACCTCTCTTTCTCCCTGTGCTACCCTCTCTCTCTCTCTCCCCATGCTCCCCTCTCTCTCTCTCCATGCTCTCTCTCTCTCTCTCCCTGTGCTCCCCCCTCTCTCTCTCCATGCTCACCTCTATCTCCCCATTTTCATCTCTTTATGGCCATGCTCCTCTCTCTCCTCGTGCTCCCCTCTCTCTCTACCCATGCTCACCTCTCCCTCTACCCATACTCACCTCTCTCTCTCCCTGTGCTACCCTCTCTCCCCCTCCCCGTGCTCCCCTCTCTCTGTGCTCCACTTTCTCTCTCTCTCTCCCTGTGCTCCCGTCTATCTCCCCATGCTCCCCGATCTTCCCAAACACCCAGCTCCTTTTCTCCAAGCTTCCTTTCTCCCCTTCTCCCTCTATCTCTCTCTGTGCTCCCTTCTATCTCCCTGTGCTCCCCTCTCTCCCCGTGATCTCCTCTCTCTCCCTATACTCCCCTCTTTCTCTCCACGTGCTCCCTTCTCTCTCTCTCTCCCCGTGCTCTCTTATATCTCCCTGTGCTTCCCTCTATCTCCGTCTGCTCCCCTCTCTCTCCCCTTGCTCCTCCCTCTCTCCCCGTTCTCCCCTCTCACTCCCCATTCTCCCACCTCTCTCCCCGTGCTCCCCTCCCACTCCCCCAGCTCCCCCTTTCTCTCCCCACGTTCCCCTCTCTCTCCTGCCACGCTCCCCTCTCCTTGTGCTTCCCTCTATCTCATCATGCTCCCCTTTGTCTCTCCCCATGCTCCCCTCTCTCTCTCCCTGTGCACCCCTCTTTCTCCCCGTGCTCCCCCTCTCTCTCCCCATGCTCCCCCTCTCTCTCTCCCCATTCTCCCCTCTCTCTCTCCCCGTGCTCCCCTCTCTCTCTCTCCTCGTGCTCCCCCTCTCTCTTTCTCTCCCCATGCTCCCCTCTCTCTCTCCCCATGCTCCCCTCTCTCTCTCCCCATGCTCCTCTTTAGGATAAAAATGGTCCTTAAACCAAAAAGGTTTGAGAATGACCAGTCTAGAGGGTGATGTACGAGGAAAATAAAAAGTAAACCAAGGACAGAGCTGATTTCAATATAAGCAAAAATATGGCAACAAGGAGACTAATGAAATGAAAGATCCCCGGGAACCAGTTGTCCCCAGGATGTTGAATGAAGCTGGTGAGGAAATTGTTGAAGCATATGTCTAAGTTTCACTGCTCAAGCCTCAGGGCCATCTCTCTCAAATCGACAACACTACATCAACTTTTTTACTTTTTATTCTTTCATGGGATGTGGACATCACTGTCAAGGTCAACATTTGGTTGCCATGCCTAATTGCCCCGCTAGGCTATTTCCAAGGGTAGTTAAGAGTCAGCCACATTGCTGTGGGTCTGGAGCCACATGTAGATCAGACCAGGTAAAGCTGGCAGATTTCCATCCCTAACGGGTCACTAATGAACCAGATGGGTTTTTATGACAATCGCTGACAGTTTTTTTGGTCACTATTACGGAAGCTAGCTTTCAGTTCCAGATTTCACTAACTGAATTTAAATTCTACCAGCTGCTGTGGTGGGATTTGAACTCATGTCCTATTAGCATTAACCTAGGTCTCTCGATTACTAGTTCAGTAACATTACTAAACCACCATTTCCCTGGCTGCGCCAGTTCAGCCTTCTACAAACGACAACAGTGAGTGTTTGACAACAAAGACCTCCGCAAGTCAACAAAGGTACTAGTGTACAGAGCAGTTGTTGTTACCACTTTCCTACACTGCAGTGAGACCTGAACTATGTATCAGTGACACAGAAGAACACTGGAGAAATTCCAGCAGCAATGCCTCTGCTGCTTCTTCTGGATTCAATAGCTGGACTGCCTATCAAGCACTAGTGTCAGTGGTAAAGTGGAGTACCATGTACCTTTAAGGGAATGCAAGCAGACTAACCATGTGACAGTACTGACCAATCACTGTACTGCGTGGGCTACTGGTTAACTGTAAGTCTAGAGCTGGAGGTGGTTGTGGGAGTAAGCAAGGGTTTTGCCTTCTGTTGCAATAAACAATCACAGTTTGTTTTTATGTTGGTCTCTCTCCATTATTGATATCGAGCATCAACTAACAAGTGTATATATGGCGTGCAATTCGAGTTTACTCGACTAGTGAACTCATAGACTCAAGACATAAAACTGAGGATGAAAATAGCAAAAAATAGCACCTTGAGTGAGAATCGGCAAGATGGGCAGGCAAAACATTAGAAAGAGAATCTGTACCTCGGTTGTAAAATAGACAGCAATCAGAGCAGGAAGCAGTGCTGCAGTTTTAAATTGAGAACAACAACCTGCAGAATCAGGATCCTGCCAAAACTCGAAAAGAGAGCAAATCACAGCACAGAAAAGCCGACAGCTGCAGCGATAGAGCTGAAAAAAACGGTAGCTGCTCTTACAGCGGCGATACATTTAAAAAGGTAGATACAAGAAAAATGGCTATGGACTGAAAATGATGAGACCCCAGAGAGAGGGCAACTCTGTGGAAAGCAAAACACGAATCGATCGACGGCAGTCAAGAAAGCCACGGTAAGCCAAACACCTGAATTCGTCATTAACTGGGAAGCCTATCGGAAGTGCAGTCCCCTTGCAGTCATTCACAACGCCGCAGTTCAGGTGTGTCGGTCCATTCGACCTCATTTCCGATGACTGGTCTCAGTAAAACCTAGTGTTCAGTTTTACTGCTAACAAAATTGCGGGGGAGGAAGAAGAGGGCGATTCTTCTGTCCACATGTGGCAGCCAAACATACGGGCTGATCCGCAGCCTCATGTCACCTAACGCCCCCAATACAGAGATTTTCAACGAGTTAAGAAATATTGTAAAATACCACCTGAGTCCAAAGCCCTCAGTTACTACGCAGCGCTTCAAGTTCAATTCAAGGAACAGGCTCCAGAGGAGACAATAACTGACTATGTGGCCATTTTAAAGGCATTAACTGAACATTGCAAATTCGGAACGTCCGTTAGTGATATGTTGAGAGACCGGCTGATATGCGGGATTGGAGATGATACTATCCAAAGGTGTTTGCTTGCCAAAGCTAATCTAGATTTCAATAAGGCATTAGAATTAGCCACAGCTATGGAGAGCGCTGTTAGAAATTCGGAAGCTATAAGAGATGCACAAAATGGCACCACCCATCTGGTGGGGTGGGACTGACCGGCAACAAAAGCCACGAAAACATTGGACCCCACAGAAAGGGGGGAAACGCCCCCTATGTACGGATCAGTAAAAAACAGCTGTTCCACAGTGAAAAACCCACAAAATGAATGAGAGAAATGCAGTCAGTGAGCGATCGACAATTCAAACAAGTCGAATGTTTTTTCTGCCACCGCTATGGTCACATAACGCGGCACTGCAGAGATAGGCTGAGACTGAATTTTATAGACAAAGAGAGAAATCATAACATATATCTCATGGAAGAACCAGAAGAAATAGAATCAGACATCAATTCATTATATAACCTGACAGTGGGTAGAACTGAGCCAATCCAAGTAGTCATTATAGTCAATGTTAAGATGGAAGTTGATGCTGGAGTGTCGATGTCCGTCATTGGAGAACACACATTCAGATACTTGAATAAAGGAACCCATCCTTTAAGATTGGAAGTTTCAGACACTAAACTGAGAATATATACGGGTGAAGAAATAAGATTGAAAAGGTTATGTGAAGTTCCGGTGACATATGGAGATCAGTCTGAAAGGTTGCCCATCATAGTGGTAACTGGAGAGGGCCCCAGCTTAATAGGCCACAACTGTCTCGAAAAGACTAAACAATGGGCCAAAATTTTTCAAATTACAATGAAAGGTTTACAGGAATTGTTGCAAAAGTATGCTTCTGTTTTCAACAATGAGTTAGGAAGGATTCAGGGGCTACAGGTCAGAATCCATATAGACACAAACTCAACCCCCGGATTTACAAGAGCCAGACCAGTCCCTTATGCTCAATGGGACAAGGTTGTGACGGGGGAACCCTATCCCAAATTGAGCGGTAATTCAAGGAGAGGGGGAGCCTATCCCAAATTGAGCAGTGATTCTAGGTGAAGGGGGAGCCCCATCCCAAAAGCAAATGACTCTACAGTATGTTAAATTTAAAAAGAGGAGGCCATTTCCGCTAACTCCAGCATGATGCCACACCAAACACATTTTCCCTTCGGCGGCATTCCGTAGGGATCGTTCCCTCCGTGACACTCTGGTCCACTCCTCCATCACCCCCTACACCTCAACCCACTCCCATGGCACCTTCCCATGCAACCACAGAAGATGCAACACCTGCCCCTTCACTTCCCCTCTCCTCACCGTCCAAGAAACACTCATTTCAAGTAAAACAGCATTTCACTTGCACTTCCCTCAACTTAGTCTACTGCATTCGTTGCTCCCAATGCGGTTTCCTCTACATTGGAGAGACCAAACGCAGACTGGGTGACCGCTTTGCAGAACACCTTCGGTCTGTCCGCAAGCATTACCCAGACCTCCCTGGTGCTTGCCATTTCAACACACCACCCTGCTCTCATGCCTACATGTCCGTCCTTGGCTTGCTGCATTGTTCCAGTGAAGCTCAACGCAAACTGGAGGAACAGCACCTCATCTTCAGACTAGGCACTTTACAGCCTTCCAGACTGAATATTGAGTTCAACAATTTTAGATCATGAACTCTCTCCTCCATCCCCACCCACTTTCCGATTTTCCCCCTCCTTTTTGTTTTTACCAATAATTTATATAGATTTTTCTTTTCCCACCTATTTCCATTATTTTTAAATATATTTTCATCCATTGTTTTATCTCTACCTTTTAGCCTCTTTCGATTCCTTCACCTCACCCCACCCCCACTAGGGCTATCTGTACCTTGCTCGTCCTGCTTTCTACCCTTAATTAGCACATTCCTTTAGATAATATCACCACCTTCAACACCTCTTTGACCATTTGTCTGTGACATCTTTTGGTTATCTCCACCTATCACTGGCTCTCTATCCAACTCTTCTTGTCCCACACCCCCCCCACCCTTAAACCAGCTTATATTTCACCCCTTTTCTCTTTTTCCTTAGTTCCGTTGAAGGGTCATGCGGACTCGAAACGTTAACTGTGTTCCTCTCCGCAGATGCTGCCAGACCTGCTGAGTTTTTCCAGGTATTTTTGTTTTTGTTTTGGATTTCCAGCATCCGCAGTTTTTTGCTTTTATACAAATCAGAGGTGTTCTGGGACACTTTGTCAATGCTTCGCCAACACTCTACCAATATTTATTCGACAAATTCTTCAAAGTCTACACCTAAAAGGTGTAAATGCTACGTGGACTCAGCAATCAAGGGGATTAAGATGGTAAAGTGAAAGGATTTTAGCTTGGATAATCAGGATAAATTTGGGTGGAGTTAAGTAACAACAAGGAGCAGCAAACATTTGTGGGAGTTGTCTGTAGGCTGCCTACTAGTAGATGTAGACTAGGGCAGAGTATAAATCAGGAAATTAGAGGCAAATATAATAAGGAAAATAAGGTAATCACTGAACACAAGAAATAGGAGCAAGAGTAGGCTACACAATTCATCAAGCCTGCTCCACCATTCAATACAATCAGAGCTGATCTTGGGCATCAACTCCATTTTCCTGCCCCCACCATTTCCATCTTGATTTCCTGAGAGACTAAAAATCTGTCTATCCCAGCCTTAAATATATTCAACAATGAAGCATCCACAATCTCTGGGGTAGAGAATTCCCAAGATTCACAAGCCTTTGAGTGAAGTAATTTCTCCTCTTCTCAGTCCTAAATGATCAATAGGTATGAGGGGAGGTTGGCTAAGATAGTTTGGGAAACTACATTAAACGATGTGACAGTCGTTAAACATTGGAAAACATTTAAAGAATTAATTCATAATTTGCAACAAATAGACATTCCCTTAAGGATTAGAAACCCCACGGTAATAGTGGCTCAACCTTCACTAACAAATGAAGTTAAAATTTACAATGCTGCCAAAACAAAGCAGTAAGAGTGAGGTTTGGGAGCATTTTAGAATTCATCAAGGAATAACCAAGAAATTGTGAAGGAAAGAGAGAAGACAATATGACAACAGATGAGCAAGAGACATAAAAACAGATCAGAAATGTTTTATAGGTTTGTGAATAGAAAGAAATTCATAAAACCTGTCTTGCCTTTTTGCTTAAGAAGCAGAGCTAGCTGATAGACAGACTAGGTTCCAACTCCTGCTCACGAGGGAAGAGGGAGGGGACTGGGGCTGAGCTAAGGCTTAGGGTTTAAACTAACACCTGGTGGCGTACACTCTGAGCTGGCCTCGGTGGGATTCATACAAAAATGGGGGTTGGAAGCGGCTGGCCTTTCAGCCTGGGATTCCTCCTCTCCCAGACTTGGAAAATAATTGTAAGCCCGGACCACTTCTGGGTCCTGACTCCACTCAAACTACTGGTGACTTGGAAACTACTCCACCTGAACTACAACATTGAACAACAAGCTCCCAGAATAATGTGGCTCATCTTTCTGCTCTCTCCTGTGCTTTGTGCAGGAACCTGCTTAAGTCATTTTTGTGCTTCCCAGTCTCAGAACATCAGCATTCCCACTTTCTCCAGTACTTTGTTGTTACCACTTACCCACATGTCAACAACCAACAGCATTGACAACCTTATAATAGAATAATATTATTACAATACAATATAATAAAACAAATCTTCCACTTCTATAGGAACAACATTAAATCTTTTGGAAATTCCAGCTGATTTTTTACCTTTTTCACAGATTCAAACAGATTAATTATTTTCAGTTTTGTTCCTCCAAAGAATTGGGCTAAAAATGGGGTTTTGAGCTTTTCTTGGTGGATGGGGCTGGGAGGGAGTCACTATTCCTGAACTTCCAGCACCCATGCAGGTCAAGGTGGATGAGGCCAGGCAATTTTCATGTCCCACTTCATCTGCATCATTGTAGTGCTGGCCCAATGCATATCCAGCGCTGTATCCTCTGGCTGTGCTGCTTGTGGGGGTAGAGGAGCAGGGCTGGGGGGCTGGTCAAGATCCGAAAAGCAAGGGGGAGCATTAGCACTGATCTCCCTATAGGCACCAGCTGGAAGTTCCCCTCCAAGTCACTCACCGTCCTGACGTGGAAATATATCACCGTTCCTTCACTGTCGATGGGACAAAATCCTGGAACTCCCTCCCTAACAGCACTGTGGGTGTACCTACACCACATGGACTGCAGCGGTTCAAGAAGGCAGCTCACCACCACCTTCTCAAGGGCACCTAGGGATGGGCAATAACGCTGGCCCAGCCAGCGACGCTCACATCCCGTAAATGAATTTTTAAAAATTAAGCTGCTTAGACCAGCGGTTGGATTTGGGAGATCGGCTGCGTTACAGCGACATGACGTCAATCAGTGTAGCCTGTGGAGATGGCCGTCTGCAGCAAGCGACGGGGTTGGGGGGCGAGGGGGGGTGGTGGTGCTGCAGTGCTCCTACTGCTAAATCAAGGGCTGCCAGTTGAACCCAGAAGCTGGGTTCTGCGCCTTGCACACAGACACACACTGAGAAACTCACACACACTGAGAAACTCACACACACTGAGAAACTCACACACACTGACTGAGAAACTCACACACTGACTGAGAAACTCACATACACTGAAAAACTCTCACACACTGAGATACTTACACACACTGACTGAAAAACTCACACACTGACTGAGAAACTCACACACTGACTGAGAAACTCACAAACAGAGATACTTACACACACTGACTGAAAAACTCACACACTGACTGAGAAACTCACAAACAGAGATACTTACACACACTGACTGAAAAACTCACACACTGACTGAGAAACTCACAAACAGAGATACTTACACACACTGACTGAAAAACTCACACACTGACTGAGAAACTCACAAACAGAGATACTTACACACACTGACTGAGAAACTCACACACTGAGTGAGAAACTCTCATACACTGAAAAACTCTCACACACTGAGATACTTACACACACTGACTGAAAAACTCACACACTGACTGAGAAACTCACAGAGATACTTACACACACTGACTGAGAAACTCACACACACTGAGAAACTCACAAACAGAGATACTTACACACACTGACTGAGAAACTCACACACACTGAGAAACTCACACACACTGAAAAACTCTCACACACTGAGATACTTACACTCACTGACTGAAAAACTCACACACTGACTGAGAAACTCACAGAGATACTTACACACACTGACTGAGAAACTCACACACTGACTGAGAAACTCACACACACTGAGAAACTCACACACACTGAAAAACTCTCACACACTGAGATACTTACACTCACCGACTGAAAAACTCACACACTGACTGAGAAACTCACAGAGATACTTACACACACTGACTGAGAAACTCACACACTGACTGAGAAACTCACAAACAGATACACTTACACACACTGACTGAGAAACTCACACACTGACTGAGAAACTCACACACTGACTGAGAAACTCACACACACTGAAAAACTCTCACACACTGAGATACTTACACACACTGACTGAGAAACTCACACACTGACTGAGAAACTCACACACACTGAAAAACTCTCACACACTGAGATACTTACACACACTGACTGAAAAACTCACACACTGAGTGAGAAACTCACAAACAGAGATACTTACACACACTGACTGAAAAACTCACACACTGACTGAGAAACTCACAGAGATACTTACACACACTGACTGAGAAACTCACACACACTGAGAAACTCACACACACTGAAAAACTCTCACACACTGAGATACTTACACACACTGACTGAGAAACTCACACACACTGAGAATCTCACAGAGATACTTACACACACTGACAGAGAAACTCACACACACTGTAAAACTCTCACACACTGTAAAACCCTCACACACTGAAAAACCCTCACACACTGAGATACTTACACACACTGACTGAGAAACTCACAAACACAGATACTTACACACACTGACTGAGATACACACACTGACTGAGAAACTCACACTGACTGAAAAACTCACACTGACTGAGAAACTCACACACACTGTAAAACTCTCACACACTGAAAAAGTCTCACACACTGAGATACTTACACACACTGAGATACTTACACACACTGACTGAGAAACTCACAAACACAGATACTTACACACACTGACTGAGATACACACAAATACAGATACTTACACACACTGACTGAGAAACTCACACACACTGAGATACTTACACACACTGACTGAGAAACTCACAAACACAGATACTTACACACACTGACTGAGAAACTCACACACACTGAGATACTTACACACACTGACTGAGAAACTCACACACACTGACAAACTCACACACAGAGATACTTACACACACTGACTGAGAAACTCACACACTGACTGAGAAACTCACAAACACTGAGATACACACACTGAGAAACTCACACACACACTGAGATACACACTTAGTCAAAGAAACTTACACACACTGAGATAAACACACACTGTCTGAGAAACACACACACTGAGATAGTCACACACACTGAGATACTCACAAACACAGATACTCACACACAAACACTGAGATATACACACACTGAGATACACACACACACACACTGATATATAGACACACACACACACTGAGATACGCACACACACACACTGAGAAACTCACACACACTGAGATACCTACACACACACACTGAGAAACTCACACACACTGAGAAACTCACACACACTGAGATGTTTACACACACTGACTGAGAAACTCACACACTGACTGAGAAACTCACAAACACTGAGATACACACTGACTGAGAAACTCACTAACACTGAGATACACACACTGAGAAACTCACACACACACTGAGATACACACTTAGTCAGAGAAACTCACACACACTGAGATAAACACACACTGTCTGAGAAACACACACTGAGATAGTCACACACACTGAGATACTCACAAACACTGAGATACTCACACACACTGAGATACTCACACACACTGAGATACTCACACACACTGAGATACTCAAAAAAACACACTCACACACAAACACTGAGATATACACACACTGAGAGACACACACACACTGAGATACCCACACACACTGAGATAATCACACACACTGAGATACTCACAAACACTGAGATACTCACACACACTGAGAAATTCACACACAAAACTGAGATATACACACACAAAACTGAGATATACACACACTGAGATATACACACACTGAGATACACAGACACACACTGAGATACTCATACACACACTGAGATACTCACACACACACTGAGATACTCACAAACACTGAGATACTCACACACACTGAGATATACACACACTGAGATACACACACACACTGAGATACTCACACACACACTAGGCTAATCACACACACTGAGATACACACACACACTGATATACAGACACACACACACACTGAGATACACACACACACACACTGAGAAACTCACACACACTGAGATACTTACACACACTGACTGAGAAACTCACACACACTGAGAAACTCACACACACTGAGATGCTTACACACACTGACTGAGAAACTCACACACTGACTGAGAAACTCACAAACACTGAGATACACACTGACTGAGAAACTCACTAACACTGAGATACACACACTGAGAAACTCACACACACACTGAGATACACACTTAGTCAGAGAAACTCACACACACTGAGATAAACACACACTGTCTGAGAAACACACACACTGAGATAGTCACACACACTGAGATACTCACAAACACTGAGATACTCACAAACACTGAGATACTCACAAACACTGAGATACTCAAAAAAACACACTCACACACAAACACTGAGATATACACACACTGAGATACACACACACCCTGAGATACCCACACACACTGAGATAATCACACACACTGAGATACTCACAAAACACTGAGATACTCACACACACTGAGAAACTCACACACAAAACTGAGATATACACACACAAAACTGAGATATACACACACTGAGATATACACACAATGAGATACACAGACACACACTGAGATACTCACACACACTGAGATACTCACAAACACACTCTGAGATACTCACACACACACTGATATACTCACACACACACTGATATACTCACACACACACTGAGATACTCACACACACACTGAGATACTCACAAACACACTCTGAGATACTCACACACACACTGATATACTCACACACACACTGATATACTCACACACACACTGAGATACTCACACACACACTGAGATACTCACACACTGAGATACACACACACACTGATAAATTCCCTCTCACACACTGAGATACACACTTGCACACACACACACACACACACACATACACACACACACTGAGATACACACTTGCGCAAACACACACACTCTGAGATACCCACACACACTGAGATAATCATACACACTGAGATACTCATGCACAAACACTGAGATACACACACAGAGATACTCACACACACTGAGCTAATCACACACACTGAGATACACACAGACACACACTGAGATACTCACACACACACTGAGAAACTCACACACACTGAGAAACTCACACACACTGAGAAACTCACACACTGACGGAGAAACTCACAAATACTGAGATACTTACACACACTGACTGAAAAACTCACACACTGACAGAGAAACTCACAAACACTGAGATACACACACTGAGAAACTCACACACACACTGATTACCCACATACACTGAGATAATCACACACACTGAGATACTCACAAACACTGAGATACTCACACACAAACACTGAGATATACACACACACTGAGATAATCACACACACTGAGATACTCACACACAAACACTGAGATTTACACACACTGAGATACACAGACAAACACTGAGATACTCACACACCCGCTAAGATACTCACACACACTGAGATAATCACACACACACTGATAATCACACACACACTGAGATAATCACACACACACTGAGATAATCACACACACTGAGATACAGACACACACACACACACACACACTGAGATACACACACACACTGATAAACTCACTCACACACACTTAGATAGACACTTGCACACACACACACACACACTGAGATACTCACACACACTGAGATACTCATACAGAAACACTGAGATATACACACACACTGAGACACACACATACTCACTGAGATACTCACACACACTCCGAGATACACACACTCCGAGATACTCACACACACACTGAGATACTCACACACGGAGATACACACACACTGATAAACTCACTCACACACTTAGATACACACTTGCGCAATCACACACACACACACTGAGATACTCACAGACACAAACTGAGATACCCACACACACTGAGATAATCATACACACTGAGATACTCACACACACTGAGATACTCACGCACAAACACTGAGATACACACACACTGAGATACACACACACACAGATACTCACACACACACAGATACTCACACACACGGATACTCACACACACGGATACTCACACACAGATACTCACACACACACACTGAGCTAATTACATACACTGAGATACACACACACACTGAGATACTCACACACGCACACTGAGAGACTCACACACACACTGAGAGACTCACACACGCACAATGAGAGACTCACACACACACACTGAGAGACTCACACACACACACTGAGATCCTCACACACACACAATGAGATACTCTCACACGCTGAGATACTCACACACACGCTGAGATACTCACATACACTGAGATACTCACACACACTGAGATCCTCACACACACTGAGATCCTCTCACACACTGAGATCCTCTCACACACACACACACACTGAGATATACACACACACACTGAGATACAGACACACACACACACACACACACACACTCTGAGATACGCACACACACACTGAGAAACTCACACACACTGAGATACCTACACACACTGACTGAGAAACTCACACACACTGAGATACCTACACACACAGATACTTACACACACTGAGATACTTACACACACAGACTGAGAAACTCACACACTGACTAAGAAACTCACAAACACTGAGATACTTACACACACTGACTGCGAAACTCACACACACTCAGAAACTCACACACTGACTGAGAAACTCACAAACACTGAGATACACACACTGAGAAACTCACACACACACTGAGATACACACTTAGTCAAAGAAACTTACACACACTGAGATAAACACACACTGTCTGAGAAACACACACACTGAGATAGTCACACACACTGAGATACTCACAAACACAGATACTCACACACAAACACTGAGATATACACACACTGAGATACACACACACAGTGAGATACTCACACACACTAGGCTAATCACACACACTGAGATACACACACACACTGATATATAGACACACACACAGACTGAGATACGCACACACACACACTGAGAAACTCACACACACTGAGATACCTACACACACTGACTGAGAAACTCACACACACTGAGAAACTCACACACACTGAGATGCTTACACACACTGAGAAACTCACACACTGACTGAGAAACTCACAAACACTGAGATACACACTGACTGAGAAACTCACTAACACTGAGACACACACACTGAGAAACTCACACACACACACTGAGATACACACTTAGTCAGAGAAACTCACACACATTGAGATAAACACACACTGTCTGAGAAACACACACACTGAGATAGTCACACACACTGAGATACTCACAAACACTGAGATACTCAGACACACTGAGATACTCACAAACACTGAGACACTCAAAAAAACACACTCACACACAAACACTGAGATATACACACACTGAGAGACACACACACACTGAGATACCCACACACACTGAGATAATCACACACACTGAGATACTCATAAACACTGAGATACTCACACACACTGAGAAATTCACACACAAAACTGAGATATACACACACAAAACTGAGATATACACACACTGAGATATACACACACTGAGATACACAGACACACACTGAGATACTCATACACGCACTGAGATACTCACACACACACTGAGATACTCACACACACTGAGACACACAGACACTGAGATACTTACAAACACACTCTGAGATACTCACACACACACTGAGATACTCACACACTGAGATACACACACACACTGATAAATTCCCTCTCACACACTGAGATACACACTTGCGCGCACACACACACACATACACACACACAGAGATACTCACACACACTGAGATACTCACACACACACTTAGATACATACTTGCGCAAACACACACACTCTGAGATACCCACACACACTGAGATAATCATACACACTGAGATACTCATGCACAAACACTGAGATACACACACAGAGATACTCACACACACTGAGCTAATCACACACACTGAGATACACACAGACACACAATGAGATACTCACACACACACTGAGAAACTCACACACACTGAGATACCTACACACACTGAGAAACTCACACACACTGAGAAACTCACACACACAGAGAAACTCACACACACAATGAGAAACTCACACACTGACGGAGAAACTCACAAATACTGAGATACTTACACACACTGACTGAAAAACTCACACACTGACAGAGAAACTCACAAACACTGAGATACACACACTGAGAAACTCACACACACACTGAGATACACTTAGTCAGAGAAACTCACACACACACTGAGATACACTTAGTCAGAGAAACTCACACACACTGAGATACACACACTGTCTGAGAAACACACACTGAGATACACACACTGAGATACTCACGCACACTGAGATACTCACGCACACACTGATTACCCACATACACTGAGATAATCACACACACTGAGATACTCACAAACACTGAGATACTCACACACAAACACTGAGATATACACACACTGAGATACACACACACACTGAGATACTCACACACACACTAGGCTAATCACACACACTGAGATACACACACACACTGATATACAGACACACACACACACTGAGATACACACACACACTGAGAAACTCACACACACTGAGATGCTTACACACACTGACTGAGAAACTCACACACTGACTGAGAAACTCACAAACACTGAGATACACACTGACTGAGAAACTCACTAACACTGAGATACACACACTGAGAAACTCACACACACACTGAGATACACACTTAGTCAGAGAAACTTACACACACTGAGATAAACACACACTGTCTGAGAAACACACACTGAGATAGTCACACACACTGAGATACTCACAAACACTGAGATACTCACACACACTGAGATACTCAAAAAAACACACTCACACACAAACATTGAGATATACACACACTGAAATACACACACACACTGAGATACCCACACACACTGAGATAATCACACACACTGAGATACTCACAAACACTGAGATACTCACACACACTGAGAAACTCACACACAAAACTGAGATATACACACACAAAACTGAGATATACACACACTGAGATATACACACAATGAGATACACAGACACACACTGAGATACTCATACACACACTGAGATACTCACACACACACTGAGATACTCACACACACACTGAGATACTCACAAACACACTCTGAGATACTCACAAACACACTCTGAGATACTCACACACACACTGAGATACTCACACACACACTGAGATACTCACACACACACTGAGAAACTCACACACACACTGAGATACTCACACACACACTGAGATACTCACAAACACACTCTGAGATACTCACACACACACTGAGATACTCTCACACACTGAGATACACACACACACACTGAGATACCCACACACACTGAGATAATCATACACACTGAGATACTCACACACACACAGAGATACTCACACACACACTGAGCTAATCACACACACTGAGATATACACACACACACACTGAGATACAGACACACACACACACACACACACACACACTGAGATACAGACACACACACTGAGAAACTCACACACACTGAGATACCTACACACACTGACTGAGAAACTCACACACACTGAGATACTTACACACACAGATACTTACACACACTGAGATACTTACACACACAGATACTTACACACACTGAGATACTTACACACACTGACTGCGAAACTCACACACACTCAGAAACTCACACACTGACTGAGAAACTCACAAACACTGAGATACACACACTGAGAAACTCACACACACACTGAGATACACACTTAGTCAAAGAAACTTACACACACTGAGATAAACACACACTGTCTGAGAAACACACACACTGAGATAGTCACACACACTGAGATACTCACAAACACAGATACTCACACACAAACACTGAGATATACACACACTGAGATACACACACACACTGAGATACTCACACACACACACTAGGCTAATCACACACACTGAGATACACACACACACACTGATATACAGACACACACACACACTGAGATACGCACACACACACACTGAGAAACTCACACACACAGATACTTACACACACTGACTGAGAAACTCACACACACTGAGAAACTCACACACACTGAGATGCTTACACACACTGACTGAGAAACTCACACACTGACTGAGAAACTCACAAACACTGAGATACACACTGACTGAGAAACTCACTAACACTGAGATACACACACTGAGAAACTCACACACACACTGAGATACACACTTAGTCAGAGAAACTCACACACACTGAGATAAACACACACTGTCTGAGAAACACACACACTGAGATAGTCACACACACTGAGATACTCACAAACACTGAGATACTCACAAACACTGAGATACTCACACACACTGAGATACTCACACACTGAGATACTCAAAAAAACGCACTCACACACAAACACTGAGATATACACACACTGAGAGACACACACACACTGAGATACCCACACACACTGAGATAATCACACACACTGAGATACTCACAAACACTGAGATACTCACACACACTGAGAAATTCACACACAAAACTGAGATATACACACACAAAACTGAGGTATACACACACTGAGATATACACACACTGAGATACACAGACACACACTGAGATACTCATACACACACTGAGATACTCACACACACACTGAGATACTCACACACACACTGATATACTCACACACACTAAGACACACAGACACTGAGATACTCACAAACACACTCTGAGATACTCACACACACACTGAGATACTCACACACACACTGAGATACTCACACACTGAGATACACACACACACTGATAAATTCCCTCTCACACACTGAGATACACACTTGCACACACACACACACACACACACACACACACAGAGATATTCACACACACTGAGATACTCACACACACACACTTAGATACACACTTGCGCAAACACACACACACTGAGATACCCACACACACTGAGATAATCATACATACTGAGATACTCATGCACAAACACTGAGATACGCACACAGAGATACTCACACACACTGAGCTAATCACACACACTGAGATACACACAGACACACACTGAGATACTCACACACACACTGAGAAACTCACACACAATGAGATACCTACACACACTGAGAAACTCACACACACAATGAGAAACTCACACACTGACGGAGAAACTCACAAATACTGAGATACTTACACACACTGACTGAAAAACTCACACGCTGACAGAGAAACTCACAAACACTGAGATACACACACTGAGAAACTCACACACACTCTGAGATACACTTAGTCAGAGAAACTCACACACACACTGAGATACACTTAGTCAGAGAAACTCACACACACTGAGATACACACACTGTCTGAGAAACACACACACTGAGATACACACACTGAGATACTCACGCACACTGAGATACTCACACACACACTGATTACCCACATACACTGAGATAATCACACACACTGAGATACTCACAAACACTGAGATACTCACACACAAACACTGAGATATACACACACTGAGATACACACACACACTGAGATACTCACACACACACTATGCTAATCACACACACTGAGATACACACACACACTGATATACAGACACACACACACACACTGAGATACGCAGACACACACACTGAGAAACTCACACACACTGAGATACTTACACACACTGACTGAGAAACTCACACACACTGAGAAACTCACACACACTGAGATGCTTACACACACTGACTGAGAAACTCACACACTGACTGAGAAACTCACAAACACTGAGATACACACTGACTGAGAAACTCACAAACACTGAGATACACACTTAGTCAGAGAAACTCACACACGCTGAGATAAACACACACTGTCTGAGAAACACACACACTGAGATAGTCACACACACTGAGATACTCACAAACACTGAGATACTCACACACACTGAGATACTCAAAAAAACACACTCACACACAAACACTGAGATATACACACACTGAGATACACACACACACTGAGATACCCACACACACTGAGATAATCACACACACTGAGATACTCACAAACACTGAGATACTCACACACACTGAGAAACTCACACACAAAACTGAGATATACACACACTGAGATATACACACAATGAGATACACAGACACACACTGAGATACTCATACACACACTGAGATACTCACACACACACTGAGATACTCACACACACACTGAGATACTCACAAACACACTCTGAGATACTCACACACACACTCTGAGATACTCACACACACACTGAGATACTCACACACACACTGAGATACTCACACACACACTGAGATACTCACACACTGAGATACACACACACACACTGATAAATTCCCTCTCACACACTGAGATACACACTTGCACACACACACACACACACATACACACACACACTGAGATACTCACACATACTGAGATACTCACACACACACACTTAGATACACACTTGTGCAAACACACACACTCTGAGATACCCACACACACTGAGATAATCATACACACTGAGATACTCATGCACAAACACTGAGATACACACACAGAGATACTCACACACACTGAGCTAATCACACACACTGAGATACACACAGACACACACTGAGATACTCACACACACACTGAGAAACTCACACACACTGAGAAACTCACACACACTGAGAAACTCACACACAATGAGAAACTCACACACAATGAGAAACTCACACACACAATGAGAAACTCACACACTGACGGAGAAACTCACAAATACTGAGATACTTACACACACTGACTGAAAAACTCACACACTGACAGAGAAACTCACAAACACTGAGATACACACACTGAGAAACTCACACACACTGATTACCCACATACACTGAGATAATCACACACACTGAGATACTCACAAACACTGAGATACTCACACGCAAACACTGCGATATACACACACACTGAGATACTCACACACACTGAGATACTCACACACCCGCTAAGATACTCACACACACTGAGATAATCACACACACACTGATAATCACACACACACTGAGATAATCACATACACACTGAGATAATCACACACACTGAGATACAGACACACACACACACACACACACACACTGAGATACACACACACACTGATAAACTCACTCACACACACTTAGATAGACACTTGCACACACACACACACACTGAGATACTCACACACACTGAGATACTCATACAGAAACACTGAGATATACACACACACTGAGACACACACATACTCACTGAGATACTCACACACACTCCGAGATACACACACTCCGAGATACTCACACACACACTGAGATACTCACACACGGAGATACACACACACTGATAAACTCACTCACACACTTAGATACACACTTGCGCAATCACACACACACACACTGAGATACTCACACACACTGAGATACTCACGCACACTGAGATACTCACGCACAAACACTGAGATACACACACACTGAGATACACACACACACAGATACTCACACACACACAGATACTCACACACACACAGATACTCACACACACACAGATACTCACACACACAGATACTCACACACACAGATACTCACACACACACACTGAGCTAATTACATACACTGAGATACACACACACACTGAGATACTCACACACGCACACTGAGAGACTCACACACGAACACTGAGAGACACACACACGCACACTGAGAGACTCACACACGCACACTGAGATCCTCACACACACACAATGAGATACTCTCACACACACGCTGAGATACTCACATACACTGAGATACTCACAGACACTGAGATCCTCACACACACTGAGATCCTCTCACACACACACACACACTGAGATACTCACACACACTGAGATACTCACACACACAGATACTCACACACACACTGAGATACTGACTCACACTGAGATACTGACTCACACTGAGATACTCACACACACTGAGATACTCACACACACTGAGGTACTCACTCACACTGAGGTACTCACTCACACTGAGGTACTCACTCACACTGAGGTACTCACACACACTGAGGTACTCACACACACTGAGATACTCACACACACACACACTGAGTTACTCACACACACACTGAGATACTCACACACACACACTGAGATACACACTGCGGTACTCACACACGCTGAGATACTCACACACACACACTGAGATAGTCACACACACACATTGATACACTCACGCACACTGAGATACTCACACACTGAGTTACTTACTCACACACACTGAGATACTCACACACACTGAGGTACTCACGCACACTGAGGTACTCACGCACACTGAGGTACTCACGCACACTGAGATACTCACTCACACTGAGATACTCACACACACACCGAGATACTCACACACACACACTGAGATACTCACTCACACTGAGGTACTCACACACACTGAGATACTCACTCACACTGAGGTACTCACACACACTGAGGTACTCACACACACTGAGGTACTCACACACCCTGAGATACTCACACACACACTGAGATACTCACACACACACTGAGATAGTCTCACATACACACTGAGTTACTTACGCATACACCCTGAGATACTCACACACACACTGAGATACTCACACACGCACACTGAGATACTCATACACTGCAGTACTCACACACACACTGAGATACTCACACACGCACACTGAGATACTCACACAGAGATACTCACTCACACACGCTGAGATACTCACTAATGCTGAGATACTCACACACACTGAGATACTCACACACACACTGAGAAACTCACGCACACACTGAGATACTCATACATGCACATTGAGATACTCACTCACACAGAGATACTCACACACACTAAGGTACTCACACACACTGAGGTACTCACGCACACTAAGGTACTCACGCACACTGAGGTACTCACGCACAATGAGGTACTCACGCACACACACTGAGATACTCACACACACTGAGGTACTCACGCACAGACACTGAGATACTCACTCACACTGAGATACTCACTCACACTGAGATACTCACACACTGAGGTACTCACACACACACACTGAGATACTCACTCACACTGAGATACTCACTCACACTGAGATACTCACACACTGAGGTACTCACGCACGCACACTGAGATACTCACACACACACTTTGATACTCGCACTAAGTCACTCACACACACAAACTAAGATACTCACTCACACACACTGACATACTCACAGACACACTGATATACTCACACACGCACAAAGATACTCACACACGCACAAAGATACTCACACACACACTGAGATACTCACAGACACACTGATATACTCACACACACACAAAGATACTCAAACACACACTGAGATACTCACAGACACACTGAGATATTGGCACACACACACACTGAGGTACTCACACGCGCACCCACTGAGACACACACACGCACAAAGATACTCACACACACACAGAGATACTCACACAAACTGGGTAACACATTCAGACAATGAGATACTCACACACACACACACTGAGATACGCACACACTGAGATACGCACACACTGAGATACGCACACACTGAGATACGCACACACTGAGATACGCACACACTGAGATACGCACACACTGAGATACGCACACACTGAGATACGCACACACTGAGATACGCACACACAGAGATACGCACACACTGAGATACGCACACACTGAGATACGCACACACTGAGATACGCACACACTGAGATACGCACACACTGAGATACGCACACACTGAGATACGCACACACTGAGATACGCACACACTGAGATACGCACACACTGAGATACGCACACACTGAGATACGCACACACTGAGATACGCACACACTGAGATACGCACACACTGAGATACGCACACACTGAGATACGCACACACTGAGATAAGCACACACTGAGATACGCACACACTGAGATACGCACACACTGAGATACGCACACACTGAGATACGCACACACTGAGATACGCACACACTGAGATACACACACACTGAGATGCGCACACACTGAGATACACACATACTGAGATACGCACACACTGAGATACGCACACACTGAGATACGCACACACTGAGATACGCACACACTGAGATACTCACACACACTGAGATACTCACACACAGAGATACGCACACACTGAGATACTCACTCACACTGAGATACTCACACACACTGAGATACTCACTCACACTGAGATACTCACACACACTGAGATACTCACTCACACTGAGTTACTCACACACACGCTGAGATACTCACACACACTGAGATACTCACACACACACACACACACACTGAGTTACTCACACACACGCTGAGATACTCACACACACACACTGAGATACTCACACACACACACTGAGATACTCACGCACACTGAGATACTCACACACTGAGTTACTTACTCACACACACACTGAGATACTCACTCACACTGAGAAACTCACACACACTGAGGTACTCACACACACACTGAGATACTCACACACACACTGAGATACTCACACACACACTGAGATACACATGCACGCTGAGTACTCACTCATGCTGAGATACACACACAGATACTCACTCACACTGAGATACGCACACACACAAACTAAGATACTCACACACACACTGAGATACTGACAGACACACTGAGATAATTGCGCACACACACTGCGGTACTCACACGCACACACACTGAGACACTCATGCATGCACACACTGATATACTCACACACACACAAAGATACTCACACACACTGCATAACACAAACTGACACTGAGATACTCAGATACACACACTGAGGTACTCACACACACATTGAGGTACTCACACACACATTGAGGTACTCACACACACACACACACTGAGGTACTCACACACACACAGATACACACACACTGAGATACGCACGCATGCTGAGATACACACGCACGCTGAGATACACACGCACGCTGAGATACACACGCACGCTGAGATACTCACTCACACTGAGATACTCACACACACACTGAGATACTCACACACATATTGAGGTACTCACACACACATTGAGGTACTCACACTCACACACACACTGATGTACTCACACAGACACACGCACGCACACACACTCAGATACTCACAAACACACTGAGATACTTGCACACACACACCGAGACACTCACACACACAGAGATACTCACTCACACTGAGGTACTCACACACACACTGAGATACTCACACACACACACTGAGAAACTCACACACACATACTGAGATACTCGCACACTGCAGTACTCACACGCACACTGAGATACTCACACACGCACACTGAGATACTCACACACTGAGATACTCACACACACACAGAGAAACTCACACACACACACTGAGAAACTCACACACACACACACTGAGAAACTCACACACACACACTGAGAAACTCACACACACACACTGAGAAACTCACACACACACACTGAGAAACTCACACACTGAGAAACTCACACACACACTGAGATACTCACGCACACACTGAGACAGTCACGCACACACTGAGAAACTCACGCACATACTGAGATACTCGCACACTGCAGTACTCACACATACACTGAGATACTCACACACTGAGATACTCACACACACACTGAGATACTCACGCACACACTGAGAAACTCACACACACACTGAGCTACTCACACACACACTGAGATACTCACACACACACTGAGATAGTCACACACACAGACTGAGATACTCGCTCACACTGAGGTACTCACACACACTGAGATACACACACACACACACAGAGATACTCACACGCACTGAGATACTCACACACACTGAGATACTCACACACACACTGAGATACTCACACACACACTGAGATACTCTCACACACACACTGAGATACTCACACACAAACTGGGTAACATATTCAGCAAATGAGATACTCACACACACACACAGATACACACACACTGAGATACGCACACACTGAGATACACACACACTGAGATAGACATGCACGCTGAGATACTCACTCATGCTGAGATACTCACAGACACACTGAGATATTCATACACACTGAGATACACACACAGATACACACGCACGCTGAGTACTCACTCATGCTGAGGACTCACTCATGCTGAGATACACACACAGATACTCACTCACACTGAGATACTCACTCACACTGAGATACTCACACACTGAGGTACTCACGCACGCACACTGAGACACTCACACACACACTTTGATACTCGCACTAAGTCACACACACACAAACTAAGATACTCACTCACACACACTGACATACTCACAGACACACTGATTCACTCACACACACACAAAGATACTCAAACACACACTGAGATACTCAAACACACACTGAGGTAATCACACGCGCGCACACTGAGACACACACACGCACAAAGATACTCACACACACACAGAGATACTCACACACAAACTGGGTAACATATTCAGACAATGAGATACTCACACACACACACACACACACACACAGAGATACGCACACACTGAGATACGCACACACTGAGATACGCACACACTGAGATACGCACACACTGAGATACGCACACACTGAGATACGCACACACTGAGATACGCACACACTGAGATACGCACACACTGAGATACGCACACACTGAGATACGCACACACTGAGATACGCACACACTGAGATACGCACACACTGAGATACGCACACACTGAGATACGCACACACTGAGATACGCACACACTGAGATACGCACACACTGAGATACGCACACACTGAGATACGCACACACTGAGATACGCACACACTGAGATACACACAGAGATACGCACACACTGAGATACGCACACACTGAGATACGCACACACTGAGATACGCACACACTGAGATACGCACACACTGAGATACGCACACACTGAGATACGCACACACTGAGATACGCACAGAGATACGCACACACTGAGATACGCACACACTGAGATACGCACACACTGAGATACGCACACACTGAGATACACACAGAGATACGCACACACTGAGATACGCACACACTGAGATACGCACACACTGAGATACGCACACACTGAGATACGCACACACTGAGATACTCACACACAGAGATACGCACACACTGAGATACACACACTGAGATACGCACACACTGAGATACACACACACTGAGATACGCATACAGTGAGATACGCACACACTGAGATACGCACACACTGAGATACGCACACACTGAGATACACACAGAGATACGCACACACTGAGATACACACACTGAGATACGCACACACTGAGATACGCACACACTGAGATACACACAGAGATACGCACACACTGAGATACACACACTGAGATACGCACAGACTGAGATACGCACACACTGAGATACGCACACACTGAGATACACACACACTGAGATACGCACACACTGAGATACGCACACACTGAGATACGCACACACTGAGATACACACAGAGATACGCACACACTGAGATACGCACACACTGAGATACGCACACACTGAGATACACACACACTGAGATACTCACACACTGAGGTACGCACACACTGAGATACTCACTCACACTGAGATACTCACTCACACTGAGATAATCACACACTGAGGTACTCACGCACGCACAGTGAGATACTCACACACACACTTTGATACTCGCAATAAGTCACTCACACACACAAACTAAGATACTCACTCACACACACTGACATACTCACAGACACACTGATATACTCACACACGCACAAAGATACTCACACACACACTGAGATACTCACAGACACACTGATATACTCACACACACACAAAGATACTCAAACACACACTGAGATATTGGCACACACACACACTGAGGTACGCACACGCGCACACACTGAGACACACACACGCACAAAGATACTCACACACACACAGAGATACTCACACACAAACTGGGTAACATATTCAGACAATGAGATACTCACACACACACACACACAGATACACACACACTGAGATACGCACACGCTGAGATACACACAGAGATACGCACACACTGAGATACACACACTGAGATACGCACACACTGAGATACGCACACACTGAGATACACACAGAGATACGCACACACTGAGATACACACACTGAGATACGCACACACTGAGATACACACACACTGAGATACGCACACACTGAGATACACACACACTGAGATACGCACACACTGAGATATGCACACACTGAGATACACACACACTGAGATGCGCACACACTGAGATACACACATACTGAGATACGCACACACTGAGATACGCACACACTGAGATACGCACACACTGAGATACGCACACACTGAGATACTCACACACACTGAGATACTCACTCACACTGAGATACTCACACACACTGAGATACTCACTCATACTGAGATACTCACACACACTGAGATACTCACTCACACTGAGATACTCACACACACTGAGATACTCACACACACTGAGATACTCACACACACACACACTGAGTTACTCACACACACGCTGAGATACTCACACACACGCTGAGATACTCACACACACACTGATATACTCACGCACACTGAGATACTCACACACTGAGTTACTTACTCACACACACACTGAGATACTCACTCACACTGAGAAACTCACACATACTGAGGTACTCACACACACACTGAGATACTCACACACACACTGAGATACTCACACACACACTGAGATACACATGCACGCTGAGTACTCACTCATGCTGAGATACACACACAGATACTCACTCACACTGAGATACGCACACACACAAACTAAGATACTCACACACACACTGAGATACTGACAGACACACTGAGATAATTGCGCACACACACTGCGGTACTCACACGCACACACACTGAGACACTCATGCATGCACACACTGATATACTCACACACACACAAAGATACTCACACACACTGCATAACACAAACTGACACTGAGATACTCAGATACACACACTGAGGTACTCACACACACATTGAGGTACTCACACACACATTGAGGTACTCACACTCACACACACACTGAGGTACTCACACACACACAGATACACACACACTGAGATACGCACGCATGCTGAGATACACACGCACGCTGAGATACACACGCACGCTGAGATACACACGCACGCTGAGATACTCACTCACACTGAGATACTCACTCACACACTGAGATACTCACACACATATTGAGGTACTCACACACACATTGAGGTACTCACACTCACACACACACTGACGTACTCACACAGACACACGCACGCACACACACTCAGATACTCACAAACACACTGAGATACTTGCACACACACACCGAGACACTCACACACACAGAGATACTCACTCACACTGAGGTACTCACACACATACTGAGATACTCACACACACACACTGAGAAACTCACACACACATACTGAGATACTCGCACACTGCAGTACTCACACGCACACTGAGATACTCACACACGCACACTGAGATACTCACACACTGAGATACTCACACACACACAGAGAAACTCACACACACACACTGAGAAACTCACACACACACACACTGAGAAACTCACACACACACACACTGAGAAACTCACACACACACACTGAGAAACTCACACACTGCAGTACTCACACACACACTGAGATACTCACGCACATACTGAGATACTCGCACACTGCAGTACTCACACATACACTGAGATACTCACACACTGAGATACTCACACACACACTGAGATACTCACGCACACACTGAGAAACTCACACACACACTGAGCTACTCACACACACACTGAGATACTCACACACACACTGAGATAGTCACACACACAGACTGAGATACTCGCTCACACTGAGGTACTCACACACACTGAGATACACACACACACACACACAGAGATACTCACACGCACTGAGATACTCACACACACTGAGATACTCACACACACACTGAGATACTCACACACACACTGAGATACTCTCACACACACACTGAGATACTCACACACAAACTGGGTAACATATTCAGCAAATGAGATACTCACACACACACACAGATACACACACACTGAGATACGCACACACTGAGATACACACACACTGAGATAGACATGCACGCTGAGATACTCACTCATGCTGAGATACTCACAGACACACTGAGATATTCATACACACTGAGATACTCACACACACAGATACACACGCACGCTGAGTACTCACTCATGCTGAGGACTCACTCATGCTGAGATACACACACAGATACTCACTCACACTGAGATACTCACTCACACTGAGATACTCACACATTGAGGTACTCACGCACGCACACTGAGACACTCACACACACACTTTGATACTCGCACTAAGTCACACACACACAAACTAAGATACTCACTCACACACACTGACATACTCACAGACACACTGATTCACTCACACACGCACAAAGATACTCACACACACACTGAGATACTCACAGACACACTGATATACTCACACACACACAAAGATACTCAAACACACACTGAGATACTCAAACACACACTGAGGTAATCACACGCGCGCACACTGAGACACACACACGCACAAAGATACTCACACACACACAGAGATACTCACACACAAACTGGGTAACATATTCAGACAATGAGATACTCACACACACACACACACAGAGATACGCACACACTGAGATACGCACACACTGAGATACGCACACACTGAGATACGCACACACTGAGATACGCACACACTGAGATACGCACACACTGAGATACGCACACACTGAGATACGCACACACTGAGATACGCACACACTGAGATACGCACACACTGAGATACGCACACACTGAGATACGCACACACTGAGATACGCACACACTGAGATACGCACACACTGAGATACGCACACACTGAGATACGCACACACTGAGATACACACTGAGATACGCACACACTGAGATACACACACACTGAGATACACACACACACTGAGATACGCACACACTGAGATACGCACACACTGAGATACGCACACACTGAGATACACACACACTGAGATACGCACACACTGAGATACGCACAGAGATACGCACACACTGAGATACGCACACACTGAGATACGCACACACTGAGATACACACAGAGATACGCACACACTGAGATACGCACACACTGAGATACGCACACACTGAGATACGCACACACTGAGATACGCACACACTGAGATACGCACACACTGAGATACGCACACACTGAGATACGCACACACTGAGATACGCACACACTGAGATACGCACACACTGAGATACGCACACACTGAGATACGCACACACTGAGATACGCACACACTGAGATACTCACACACTGAGATACACACAGAGATACGCACACACTGAGATACACACACTGAGATACGCACACACTGAGATACACACACACTGAGATACGCACACACTGAGATACGCACACTGAGATACGCACACACTGAGATACACACACACTGAGATACGCACACAGTGAGATACGCACACACTGAGATACGCACACACTGAGATACGCACACACTGAGATACACACAGAGATACGCACACACTGAGATACACACACTGAGATACGCACACACTGAGATACGCACACACTGAGATACACACAGAGATACGCACACACTGAGATACACACACTGAGATACGCACAGACTGAGATACGCACACACTGAGATACGCACACACTGAGATACACACACACTGAGATACGCACACACTGAGATACGCACACACTGAGATACGCACACACTGAGATACACACAGAGATACGCACACACTGAGATACACACACTGAGATACGCACACACTGAGATACACACACACTGAGATACTCACACACTGAGGTACTCACACACTGAGGTACGCACACACTGAGATACTCACACATTGAGGTACTCACACACACACACTGAGATACTCACTCACACTGAGATACTCACTCACACTGAGATAATCACACACTGAGGTACTCACGCACGCACAGTGAGATACTCACACACACACTTTGATACTCGCAATAAGTCACTCACACACACAAACTAAGATACTCACTCACACACACTGACATACTCACAGACACACTGATATACTCACACACGCACAAAGATACTCACACACACACTGAGATACTCACAGACACACTGATATACTCACACACACACAAAGATACTCAAACACACACTGAGATACTCACAGACACACTGAGGTACTCACACGCGCACACACTGAGACACACACACGCACAAAGATACTCACACACACACAGAGATACTCACACACAAACTGGGTAACATATTCAGACAATGAGATACTCACACACACACACACACAGAGATACGCACACACTGAGATACGCACACACTGAGATACGCACACACTGAGATACGCACACACTGAGATATGCATACACTGAGATACGCACACACTGAGATACGCACACACTGAGATACGCACACACAGAGATACACACACACTGAGATACGCACACACTGAGATACGCACACACTGAGATACGCACATACTGAGATACGCACACACTGAGATACGCACACACTGAGATACGCACACACTGAGATACACACACACTGAGATACGCACACACTGAGATACACACACACTGAGATACGCACACACTGAGATACGCACAGAGATACGCACACACTGAGATACACACACACTGAGATACGCACACACTGAGATACGCACACACTGAGATACGCACACACTGAGATACGCACAGAGATACGCACACACTGAGATACGCACACACTGAGATACGCACACACTGAGATACGCACACACTGAGATACGCACACACTGAGATACGCACACACTGAGATACGCACACACTGAGATACGCACACACTGAGATACGCACACACTGAGATACGCACACACTGAGATACGCACACACTGAGATACGCACACACTGAGATACGCACACACTGAGATACGCACACACTGAGATACGCACACACTGAGATACGCACACACTGAGATACGCACACACTGAGATACGCACACACTGAGATACGCACACACTGAGATACGCACACACTGAGATACACACACTGAGATACGCACACACTGAGATACGCACACACTGAGATACACACAGAGATACGCACACACTGAGATACACACACTGAGATACGCACACACTGAGATACGCACACACTGAGATACGCACACACTGAGATACACACACACTGAGATACGCACACACTGAGATACGCACACACTGAGATACGCACACACTGAGATACACACAGAGATACGCACACACTGAGATACACACACTGAGATACGCACACACTGAGATACACACACACTGAGATACTCACACACTGAGATACTCACACACTGAGGTACTCACACACTGAGGTACTCACACACACACACTGAGATACTCACTCACACTGAGATACTCACTCACACTGAGATAATCACACACTGAGGTACTCACGCACGCACACTGAGATACTCACACACACACTTTGATACTCGCACTAAGTCACTCACACACACAAACTAAGATACTCACTCACACACACTGACATACTCACAGACACACTGATATACTCACACACGCACAAAGATACTCACACACACACTGAGATACTCAGACACACTGATATACTCACACACACACAAAGATACTCAAACACACACTGAGATACTCACACACACACTGAGATATTGGCACACACACACACTGAGGTACGCACACGCGCACACACTGAGACACACACACGCACAAAGATACTCACACACACACAGAGATACTCACACACAAACTGGGTAACATATTCAGACAATGAGATACTCACACACACACACACACAGATACACACACACTGAGATACGCACACGCTGAGATACACACAGAGATACGCACACACTGAGATACACACACTGAGATACGCACACACTGAGATACGCACACACTGAGATACACACAGAGATACGCACACACTGAGATACACACACTGAGATACGCACACACTGAGATACACACACACTGAGATACGCACACACTGAGATACGCACACACTGAGATACACACACACTGAGATACGCACACACTGAGATATGCACACACTGAGATACACACACACTGAGATACGCACACACTGAGATACGCACACACTGAGATACGCACACACTGAGATACGCACACACTGAGATACTCACACACACTGAGATACTCACTCACACTGAGATACTCACACACACTGAGATACTCACTCATACTGAGATACTCACACACACTGAGATACTCACTCACACTGAGGTACTCACACACACTGAGATACTCACACACACTGAGATACTCACACACACACACACTGAGTTACTCACACACACGCTGAGATACTCACACACACACACTGAGATACTCACACACACACTGATATACTCACGCACACTGAGATACTCACACACTGAGTTACTTACTCACACACACACTGAGATACTCACTCACACTGAGAAACTCACACATACTGAGGTACTCACACACACACTGAGATACTCACACACACACTGAGATACTCACACACACACTGAGATACACATGCACGCTGAGTACTCACTCATGCTGAGATACACACACAGATACTCACTCACACTGAGATACGCACACACACAAACTAAGATACTCACACACACACTGAGATACTGACAGACACACTGAGATAATTGCGCACACACACTGCGGTACTCACACGCACACACACTGAGACACTCATGCATGCACACACTGATATACTCACACACACACAAAGATACTCACACACACTGCATAACACAAACTGACACTGAGATACTCAGATACACACACTGAGGTACTCACACACACATTGAGGTACTCACACACACATTGAGGTACTCACACTCACACACACACTGAGGTACTCACACACACACAGATACACACACACTGAGATACGCACGCATGCTGAGATACACACGCACGCTGAGATACACACGCACGCTGAGATACACACGCACGCTGAGATACTCACTCACACTGAGATACTCACTCACACACTGAGATACTCACACACATATTGAGGTACTCACACACACATTGAGGTACTCACACTCACACACACACTGACGTACTCACACAGACACACGCACGCACACACACTCAGATACTCACAAACACACTGAGATACTTGCACACACACACCGAGACACTCACACACACAGAGATACTCACTCACACTGAGGTACTCACACACATACTGAGGTACTCACACACACTGAGGTACTCACACACACACTGAGATACTCACACACGCACACTGAGATACTCACACACGCACACTGAGATACTCACACACGCACAGATACTCACACACACATTGATGTACTCACACACACACTGAGGTACTCACACACACACACACGCACACACACACACTGAGATACGCACACACTGAGATACACACAGAGATACGCACACACTGAGATACGCACACACTGAGATACGCACACACTGAGATACGCACACACTGAGATACGCACACACGGAGATACGCACACACTGAGATACGCACACACTGAGATACGCAAACACTGAGATACGCACACACTGAGATACGCACACACTGAGATACGCACACACTGAGATACGCACACACTGAGATACGCACACACTGAGATACTCACACACTGAGATACACACAGAGATACGCACACACTGAGATACACACACTGAGATACGCACACACTGAGATACACACACACTGAGATACGCACACACTGAGATACGCACACTGAGATACGCACACACTGAGATACACACACACTGAGATACGCACACAGTGAGATACGCACACACTGAGATACGCACACACTGAGATACGCACACACTGAGATACACACAGAGATACGCACACACTGAGATACACACACTGAGATACGCACACACTGAGATACGCACACACTGAGATACACACAGAGATACGCACACACTGAGATACACACACTGAGATACGCACAGACTGAGATACGCACACACTGAGATACGCACACACTGAGATACACACACACTGAGATACGCACACACTGAGATACGCACACACTGAGATACGCACACACTGAGATACACACAGAGATACGCACACACTGAGATACACACACTGAGATACGCACACACTGAGATACACACACACTGAGATACTCACACACTGAGGTACTCACACACTGAGGTACGCACACACTGAGATACTCACACATTGAGGTACTCACACACACTGAGATACTCACTCACACTGAGATAATCACACACTGAGGTACTCACGCACGCACAGTGAGATACTCACACACACACTTTGATACTCGCAATAAGTCACTCACACACACAAACTAAGATACTCACTCACACACACTGACATACTCACAGACACACTGATATACTCACACACGCACAAAGATACTCACACACACACTGAGATACTCACAGACACACTGATATACTCACACACACACAAAGATACTCAAACACACACTGAGATACTCACAGACACACTGAGGTACTCACACGCGCACACACTGAGACACACACACGCACAAAGATACTCACACACACACAGAGATACTCACACACAAACTGGGTAACATATTCAGACAATGAGATACTCACACACACACACACACAGAGATACGCACACACTGAGATACGCACACACTGAGATACGCACACACTGAGATACGCACACACTGAGATACGCACACACTGAGATATGCATACACTGAGATACGCACACACTGAGATACGCACACACTGAGATACGCACACACAGAGATACACACACACTGAGATACGCACACACTGAGATACGCACACACTGAGATACGCACATACTGAGATACGCACACACTGAGATACGCACACACTGAGATACACACACACTGAGATACACACACACTGAGATACGCACACACTGAGATACACACACACTGAGATACGCACACACTGAGATACGCTCACACTGAGATACGCACACACTGAGATACACACAGAGATACGCACACACTGAGATACACACACACTGAGATACGCACACACTGAGATACGCACACACTGAGATACGCACACACTGAGATACGCACAGAGATACGCACACACTGAGATACGCACACACTGAGATACGCACACACTGAGATACGCACACACTGAGATACGCACACACTGAGATACACACAGAGATACGCACACACTGAGATACGCACACACTGAGATACGCACACACTGAGATACGCACACACTGAGATACGCACACACTGAGATACGCACACACTGAGATACGCACACACTGAGATACGCACACACTGAGATACGCACACACTGAGATACGCACAGAGATACGCACACACTGAGATACACACACTGAGATACGCACACACTGAGATACGCACACACTGAGATACACACAGAGATACGCACACACTGAGATACACACACTGAGATACGCACACACTGAGATACGCACACACTGAGATACGCACACACTGAGATACACACACACTGAGATACGCACACACTGAGATACGCACACACTGAGATACGCACACACTGAGATACACACAGAGATACGCACACACTGAGATACACACACTGAGATACGCACACACTGAGATACACACACACTGAGATACTCACACACTGAGATACTCACACACTGAGGTACTCACACACTGAGGTACTCACACACACACACTGAGATACTCACTCACACTGAGATACTCACTCACACTGAGATAATCACACACTGAGGTACTCACGCACGCACACTGAGATACTCACACACACACTTTGATACTCGCACTAAGTCACTCACACACACAAACTAAGATACTCACTCACACACACTGACATACTCACAGACACACTGATATACTCACACACGCACAAAGATACTCACACACACACTGAGATACTCAGACACACTGATATACTCACACACACACAAAGATACTCAAACACACACTGAGATACTCACACACACACTGAGATATTGGCACACACACACACTGAGGTACGCACACGCGCACACACTGAGACACACACACGCACAAAGATACTCACACACACACAGAGATACTCACACACAAACTGGGTAACATATTCAGACAATGAGATACTCACACACACACACACACAGATACACACACACTGAGATACGCACACGCTGAGATACACACAGAGATACGCACACACTGAGATACACACACTGAGATACGCACACACTGAGATACGCACACACTGAGATACACACAGAGATACGCACACACTGAGATACACACACTGAGATACGCACACACTGAGATACACACACACTGAGATACGCACACACTGAGATACACACACACTGAGATACGCACACACTGAGATATGCACACACTGAGATACACACACACTGAGATGCGCACACACTGAGATACACACATACTGAGATACGCACACACTGAGATACGCACACACTGAGATACGCACACACTGAGATACGCACACACTGAGATACTCACACACACTGAGATACTCACTCACACTGAGATACTCACACACACTGAGATACTCACTCATACTGAGATACTCACACACACTGAGATACTCACTCACACTGAGGTACTCACACACACTGAGATACTCACACACACTGAGATACTCACACACACACACACTGAGTTACTCACACACACGCTGAGATACTCACACACACACACTGAGATACTCACACACACACTGATATACTCACGCACACTGAGATACTCACACACTGAGTTACTTACTCACACACACACTGAGATACTCACTCACACTGAGAAACTCACACATACTGAGGTACTCACACACACACTGAGATACTCACACACACACTGAGATACTCACACACACACTGAGATACACATGCACGCTGAGTACTCACTCATGCTGAGATACACACACAGATACTCACTCACACTGAGATACGCACACACACAAACTAAGATACTCACACACACACTGAGATACTGACAGACACACTGAGATAATTGCGCACACACACTGCGGTACTCACACGCACACACACTGAGACACTCATGCATGCACACACTGATATACTCACACACACACAAAGATACTCACACACACTGCATAACACAAACTGACACTGAGATACTCAGATACACACACTGAGGTACTCACACACACATTGAGGTACTCACACACACATTGAGGTACTCACACTCACACACACACTGAGGTACTCACACACACACAGATACACACACACTGAGATACGCACGCATGCTGAGATACACACGCACGCTGAGATACACACGCACGCTGAGATACACACGCACGCTGAGATACTCACTCACACTGAGATACTCACTCACACACTGAGATACTCACACACATATTGAGGTACTCACACTCACACACACACTGACGTACTCACACAGACACACGCACGCACACACACTCAGATACTCACAAACACACTGAGATACTTGCACACACACACCGAGACACTCACACACACAGAGATACTCACTCACACTGAGGTACTCACACACATACTGAGGTACTCACACACACTGAGGTACTCACACACACACTGAGATACTCACACACGCACACTGAGATACTCACACACGCACACTGAGATACTCACACACGCACAGATACTCACACACACATTGATGTACTCACACACACACTGAGGTACTCACACACACACACACGCACACACACACACTGAGATACTCAGACACACTGAGATACTTGCACATACACACCGAGATACTCACACACACACACTGAGATACTCACTCACACTGAGGTACTCACACACACTGAGGTACTCACACACACTGAGGTACTCACACACACTGAGGTACTCACACACCCTGAGATACTCACACACACACTGAGATACTCACACACACACTGAGATACTCACACACACACTGAGATACTCACACACACACTGAGATACTCACACACACACTGAGATACTCACACACAGACACTGGGATACTCTCAAACACACACAGATACACACACGCTGAGATACGCACGCACGCTGAGATACACACGCACGCTGAGATACTCACTCATGCTGAGATACTCTCTCACACTGAGATACTCACACAGATACACACACACTGAGATACGCACGCACGCTGAGATACACACGCAAGCTGAGATACTCACTCATGCTGAGATACTCACTCATGCTGAGATACTCTCTCACACTGAGATACTCACACACACAGATACACACACGCTGAGATACACATGCACGCTGAGATACTCACTCATACAGATACTCACTCACACTGAGATAATCACACACGCACACTGAGATACTCACACACGCACACTGAGATACTCACACACGCACAGATACTCACACACACATTGATGTACTCACACACACACACACGCACACACACACACTGAGATACTCAGACACACTGAGATACTTGCACATACACACCGAGATACTCACACACACACACTGAGATACTCACTCACACTGAGGTACTCACACACACTGAGGTACTCACACACACTGAGGTACTCACACACCCTGAGATACTCACACACACACTGAGATACTCACACACACACTGAGATACTCACACACACACTGAGATACTCTCACATACACAGAGTTACTCACACATACACACTGAGATACTCACACACACACACTGAGAAACTCACACACACACACTGAGATACTCACACACTGCAATACTCACACACACACTGAGATACTCACACACGCACAATGAGATACTCACTCACACACTGAGATACTCACACACTGAGATACTCACACACTGAGATACTCACACACTGAGATACTCACACACACTGAGATACACATGCACGCTGAGTACTCACTCATGCTGAGATACACACACAGATACTCACTCACACTGAGATACTCACACACACAAACTAAGATACTCACACACACACTGAGATACTGACAGACACACTGAGATAATTGCGCACACACACTGCGGTACTCACATGCACACACACTGAGACACTCATGCATGCACACACACTGATATACTCACACACACACAAAGATACTCACACACACTGAGATATTCACACACACTGCATAACACAAACTGACACTGAGATACTCACACACACACAGATACACACACACTGAGATACGCACGCACGCTGAGATACACACGCACGCTGAGATACACACGCACGCTGAGATACACACGCACGCTGAGATACTCACTCACACTGAGATACTCACTCACACACTGAGATACTCACACACATATTGAGGTACTCACACACACACTGAGGTACTCACACACACACACACGCACGCACACACACTGAGATACTCACAGACACACTGAGATACTTGCACACACACACCGAGGCACTCACACACACAGAGGTACTCACTCACACTGAGATACTCACACACATACTGAGATACTCACACACACACACTGAGAAACTCACACAGACATACTGAGATACTCGCACACTGCAGTACTCACACGCACACTGAGATACTCACACACGCACACTGAGATACTCACACACTGAGCTACTCACACACTGCAGTACTCATACACACACTGAGATACTCACACACACACTGAGATACTCACACACACACTGAGAAACTCACACACGCACACTGAGATACTCACACACTGAGATACTCACACACACACTGAGATACTCACACACACTGTGAAACTCACACACGCACACTGTGAAACTCACACACACACACTGAGAAACTCACACACACACACTGAGAAACTCACACACACACACTGAGAAACTCACACACACACACTGAGAAACTCACACACACACACACTGAGAAACTCACACACACACTGAGAAACTCACACACACACTGAGAAACTCACACACCGCAGTACTCACACACACACTGAGATACTCACGCACACACTGAGATAGTCACGCACACAGAGAAACTCACACACATACTGAGATACTCGCACACTGCAGTACTCACACATACACTGAGATACTCACACACGCACACTGAGATACTCACACACTGAGATACTCACACACACACTGAGATACTCACACACACACTAAGATACTCACACACACACACTGAGAAACTCACACGCACACTGAGCTACTCACACACTGCAGTACTCACACACACACTGAGATACTCACACACACGCTGAGATACTCACACACACGCTGAGATACTCACACACACGCTGAGATACTCACACACGCACACTGAGATACTCACACACTGAGATACTCACACACACTGTGAAACTCACACACACACACTGTGAAACTCACACACACACACTGAGAAACTCACACACTGCAGTACTCACACACACACTGAGATACTCACACACACACACTGAGATACTCACACACACACTAAGATACTCACACACACACTAAGATACTCACACACACACACTGAGAAACTCACACACACTGAGATACTCACACACTGCAGTACTCACACACACACTGAGATACTCACACACACACTGAGATACTCACACACACAGACTGAGATACTTGCTCACACTGAGGTACTCACACACACTGAGATACTCACACACACACACACTGAGATACTCACACACACACTGAGATACTCACACACACACTGAGATACTCACACACACACTGAGATACTCACACACACTGAGATACTCACACACACACTGAGATACTCTCACACACACACTGAGATACTCTCACACACACACTGAGATACTCTCACACACACACTGAGATACTCACACACACACTGAGATACTCTCACACACACACTGAGATACTCTCACACTGAATTACTCACACACACACTGAGATACACACGCACGCTGAGATACACACGTACGCTGAGTACTCACTCATGCTGAGATACACACACAGATACTCACTCGCACTGAGATACTCACACACACAAACTAAGATACTCACTCACACACACTGAGATATTTGCACACACACACATTGCAATACTCACACGCACACACACTGAGACACTCATGCATGCACACACACTGATATACTCACACACACACAAAGATACTCACACACACTGAGATACTTACACACATTGAGATACTCACACACACACTGAGATACTCACACACACACTGAGATACTCACACACACACAGAGATACTCACACACACACAGATACTCACACACACACAGATACTCACACACACACTGAGATACTCACACACACACTGAGATACTCACACACACAGACACTGGGATACTCTCAAACACACACAGATACACACACGCTGAGATACGCACGCATGCTGAGATACACACGCACGCTGAGATACTCACTCATGCTGAGATACTCACACACACAGATACACACACACTGAGATACGCTCGCACGCTGAGATACACATGCACGCTGAGATACTCACTCATAAGGATACTCACTCACACTGAGATACTCACATACGCACACTGAGAGACTCACACACGCACACTGAGAGACTCACACACGCACATTGATGTACTCACACACACACTGAGGTACTCACACACACACACACACACGCACACACACACACTGAGATACTCAGACACACTGAGATACTTGCACATACACACCGAGATACTCACACACACACACTGAGATACTCACTCACACTGAGGTACTCACACACACTGAGGTACTCACACACACTGAGGTACTCACACACACACTGAGATACTCACACACACACTGAGATACTCTCACATACACACTGAGTTACTCACACATACACACTGAGATACTCACACACACACACTGAGAAACTCACACACACACACTGAGATACTCACACATTGCAGTACTCACACACACACTGAGATACTCACACACGCACACTGAGATACTCATACACTGCAGTACTCACACACACACTGAGATATTCACACACGCACACTGAGATACTCACACAGAGATACTCACTCACACACGCTGAGATACTCACTAATGCTGAGATACTCACACACACACTGAGATACTCACACACACACTGAGATACTCATACACACACTTTGAGATACTCATACACGCACATTGAGATACTCATACACGCACGCTGAGATACTCACACACACTGAGGTACTCACACACACTGAGGTACTCCTGCACACTGAGTTACTCACGCACACTGAGGTACCTACACACACACACTGAGATACTTACTCACACTGAGATACTCACACACACTGAGGTACTCACACACACTGAGGTACTCACACACGCTGAGGTACTCACACACGCTGAGGTACTCACGCACACACACTGAGATACTCACACACACTGAGGTACTCACGCACGCACAGAGATACTCACACACACACTTTGATACTCACACACACACTATGATACTCACTCGCACTAAGACACTCACACACACAAACTAAGATACTCACTCACACACACTGAGATACTCACAGACACACTGATATACTCACACACACACAAAGATACTCAAACACACACTGAGATACTCACAGACGCACTGAGATATTGGCACACACACACGCTGAGGTACTCACACGCGCACACACTGAGACACACACACGCACAAAGATACTCACACACACAGATACTCACACAAACTGGGTAACACATTCTGACAATGAGATACTCACACACACACACAGATACACACACACTGAGATACGCACACACTGAGATACACACACTGAGATACACATGCACGCTGAGATACTCACTCATGCTGAGATACTCACAGCCACACTGAGATATTCATACACACTGAGATACTCACACACACTGAGATACTCACACACACACTGAGATACACACGCACGCTGAGTAATCACTCATGCTGAGTACTCACTCATGCTGAGATACACACACAGATACTCACTCACACTGAGATACTCACACACGCATACTGAAATACTCACTCACACACACACGCTGAGATACTCACTCATGCTGAGATACTTACAGACACACTGAGATATTCATACACACTGAGATACTCACACAAACACACAGATACACACACACTGAGATACTCACACACTGAGATACTCACACACACTGAGATACACACTCACGCTAAGATACACACGCACGCTGAGATACACACGCATGCTGAGTACTCACTCATGCTGAGTACTCACTCATGCTGAGATACACACACAGATACTCACTCACACTGAGATACTCACACACACAAACTAAGATACTCACTCACACACTGAGATACTCACAGACACACAGATATTTGCGCACACACACACTGCGGTACTCACATGCACACACGCTGAGACACTCATGCATGCACACACGCTGATATACTCACACACACACAAAGATACTCACACACACTGAGATACTCACACACACACTGCATAACACACACAGACACTGAGATACTCTCACACACACACAGATACACACACACTGAGATACGCACGCACGCTGAGATACACACGCACGCTGAGATACTCACTCATACAGATACTCACTCACACTGAGATACTCACACACGCACACTGAGAGACTCACACACGCACACTGAGAGACTCACACACACACTGAGATACTCACACACACAGTAAGATACTCACACACACCTTGAGGTACTCACACTCACACATACACTGAGGTACCCACACACACACACACACGCATGCACACACACTGAGATACTCACACACACACTGAGATACTCACACACACACTGAGATACTCACACTGCTATACTCAGATACACACCCTAAGATACTCACTCACATACACTGAGATACTCACAGACACACAGATACTCACACACACGCTGAGATACACACACACACTGAGATACTCACACACACACTGAGGTACTCACACACACACTGAGGTACTCACGCACACACTGAGGTACTCACGCACACTGAGGTACTCACGCACACTGAGATACTCACACACACACACACTGAGATACTCACACACACACACTGGGATACTCACACACACACACTGGGATACTCACACACACACACTGGGATACTCACACACACACACTGAGATGCACACACACTGAGATACTCACTCACACACACTGGTGTACTCACACCTACTCACGTATGTTCATGGTGGACGACAGTTTGGGCTCACGTAAATGTTGATACTCACACGCACAACACACACATGCTCACACATACAACACACACACACACTTAAACAAACACACACTCACAGGCTCACACAAACACACGCTCACTCACACACACACATTCAGATCCTCACAAACAGGCCCTCACAGACAGACCCTCACACACAGACACTCCACACAGCTGAATTTTATTGGCCCTACAGCAATTAGCTGGAGGCAGGGTTGGCCAGTAAAATGCTGGGGACTGTGTTGAGGTGGTTCCCACCAGACTAACTTCCAGGCGGCAATCAGCTAGTGTGTTTGGAAGGTATCACATCAATCAGGCCAGTTGGGCCAAGAGGGTGACAGGATTTAAGGCCATTATTGGATTCCCTCAGGTAAAGAGGTAATTGACTGCACACATGTGGCCATCAAGTCTCCCTCACAGCAGCCAGGACTCTTTGTAAACAGGAAGGTGTTTCACTCACTCACTAAAGACTTAACAGAAACCACACTGGTTGGTGAAGTCAAAATTAAGACACAGAGTCTTTCCTTGCTGAGAGAATTAATTTATTTTGTTCAGTGTCAACACTTCTCACCTCCACCCAGTGTCCCAGCTATCCCCTATTTTTATGTGTTCAAATACCCATCAACTGTTTCCCTTAACAATGTAATTGACATTAACAAACCTTAACAATATTATTGCTAAGACATTGACAGTATTCACTAAGGACTACTTACATCTGTGCACAAACCCAACACCAAGGCAGAAGGAGATGTACAACTGTTGCCATGTCACTACAACAGTGACCATTTTACAGGCAATTGCACTTCTGAAAATGAGATTTAAATACCTGTATAGATTTGGGGGAGGCTTGCAAAAGGCCCTCCCTGACATGGTGCTTTGCTGCACTCTGCACAGCCTGGCACTCCAGAGAGGAGTAGCATTGGAGAATGCCAACCACACTGGGCATGCAACATCCTCGGAGGAGGTTGAGGTCAAAGAGTTTCAAGAACAGGTGGCCAGCAGAAGACACACCCATGGGTCTGACATCAAAGGGCACTGGCTGGCTTACCAGGGAGACATTTGACTCACTCATAAGAACACATTTCTCCAGAGATTGTGTTAAATGATTCAGTGTTCTCCCTGAGATACTCTTGGCGGTGTTTTATTAAATGCCCCTAACGTCTCAGTGACCCTGCCATTACAGCTTTTCATGCCTCTGTCTCAAATGTTCACCATCTTGTAATGGTACACTGGTGCACAGTTGACCAGGTGATTTATTAAAGTATACATTGCAAAAACTTTAAGGTTGCTTAAAGCTCTAACAATTTGGCATTGAGCAAATAAATATCACCCAGTGAGATGCCAAATGTTGCTAATTGGATTTAAGTAAACACTTCCAGATGGTTATATGTTGTGCAGTTGATGCAGAGTCAGGCTGCTGCCTTTTCTGCTCTGGTGCGTGAGATAGACACGGTGGCTGGCCTCCGGCTGTCTGAGCCTCGGGGTAGACCAGCACATTCACATCTGTCCACTGGTCAGCTTCATCAATGGGGTCACATGTAGGGTTCATGACACTGTCAACACAAGGAGTGCCTTGTGAAGAGCCCCCAAAGGTTTCAGGCAGCTGCTCCTCAACCCTTTCAAGGCCCACCTGCCTTTCCCTGCTTACTTGGAGTGGTGCATCACCTTGCAATGGATCCAGGCCTTTCGGGGCCATCACTCCATTCCATTGCTCAACACAGCTTATAGATGCGGTCTTACCGGTGAGGTCATTATGCATCTCCTGCACCCACTGCTTGGTCTGCTTCATGTGTCTCTCCATGAGGGTCGCCACTCTCTCAAGGGAGGGGACCATGTTCCTACATGTTTCTGTTAGGTTACTCACTTTTCACACTCACCTCGCCCTCAGTGACAGGGTGCCCTGCTGCAACCTATCCAATTCCCATTGCCTTCTCCTCCTCCCTCGGCCTCACTACAGCTATGAATGGTACACCACCCCCGGTCATTTCTGCTCCTTGACATTGTGAACGTGCTCACAACCACATATAAGCATTGTCCTTGCCAGGAGCCAGGAAGGAAAATATATAGAATATATATCATCCTGGCTACATGAAAAAAATATTTTTTTCTATTTTTCAAAATGGCCTGATAAAATGGTTGCAGCTGACCACATGTTGGGCAGCTCTGGAAGTTTCTGAACAGCTTAAAAATGGACAAAGGCTAACACGTCAAACCCCTGTAATGTAACATTCCTTGTATCGTATAAACATTCCAGCCAAGCCAACACAAAGGATTTGCAGACGATACATCTGTGTCAGCTAGCTCTGGACAAAGCAGAGTTGTTTGGGACTCGTCATCTTCAACGTTGTATTAATGGTTCTTCAGTTACCTACTCAAAACACAACAGGTTTTAATAGGGGGCTATCTTTGCTTAATAGCTTGACCTAAAAACCACACTGTCACATGATCAAGACTTGAGCTGTTTGAATTCCTTTGATTAGGCAGCTTTTGAATTTTACCTTCAGTTGTGGTTTAATCTCCGAAGAGAACTGGACTCCAGGTTGGCAGCCTGGCTCTGATCTCCATCTCGCTCAAAGTCTGATCTCCAGAAAGAACCCTGTATTTCACCAACAGAGTGAAATAATTCCCAGGATACAAGGATACTTTGCTGCATCTTCAATGGACTCAACCTGCAACCAAGTTCCAAGCACCAGGAATTCTGCCAGAGGGAGCCACCTGAAAGACACCACTGGACTTCTGATTCTGGACTCTGGACTCACGTGAAACCATAATTCTTATTTTTATCATGGTCTTGCCCTGTACCCCTTTCTTTCCCTTATCCCTCCTGTTATTGTGTGAGTGCAAAAAGGGACAGGTGTTGTGAAGCCCCTTCCAGCATTTTGTGTGCGTGTAAAATAAACCAACACTGATTTTACCTTATCTTGAGTTTGCTATGGGGTTAATAGAGGATTGGATTACTCCAAACTCAAGGGTTGGGGAACATACACCACCACTTATAAAGGAGGAACTCATTAATCAAAAACACCTTTCTGTTTACAGACGGGTAGCTAGAGGAGAAATCAGGGCTGGCTTAAATTAAATTCCCTCCTGTCCGTAACAACACATTGTCACTCTTGTTTAATTGCCCAGTTGTGCTAGTCAATCTATGCCACTTTCCATGTCCAGCATTGCACCATTTGAAAGCCTGCTGCAAGCAACCATTCAGTCTTGGCAACCCTCTGACTGACTATGGGCCTCCAATGTAAGGCATCTCTTCATCTCCCTGTGGACGTTGGTCCCCACTCATGCCTGATGCACGAGTTGACTACCTTGCCTCACACCTCATTATTGCTGTTTATAACATGTAGGCCACAATCTTACAATTATGAAAGTCACTCACTTTTCCAGAGGTCACTGAATCGTTTCCAGCACTCCACCCAAATGACACTGACTTCCTTGGCTACTGTTATGAAGCTATCAATGTATGTATTATTGAAAAATATTTTTCTGCATGTACGTCTTAATTGGAGTAAAGCCAGCTCGTCTGGGTGCTTTGTTGGGTACTAGTTTTGAGATGTAAGAGAGGTAGAATGCATTTGCATTTTTTGAATAGAGCATTCTGGTGAATTCTGGCACTGAGCGAGCAGGACACCAAGCAATATCGCTACATTACGAATAAATTGGTACTATGAAAGGGGTTTTATTGTTAGAAGAGGCTGGTGATATAATGAGAATTTACATTCAATGGGCTGTGCTAGCTATAACAAGATGACCATTTTGTGTGTGCAGGGCAGAGGCAACGTGAGGTCAAAAGCAGCTGTAAGCCTCCAACTGTCTCCACAGGAACCAAAGTGAAAAGAACCTCATTTTGAATTCGTACGGTAAAAATGTTTTACCTGGTGTCTGGTTAACTTGCCGTTACCTTAATGGAGATTAGTTTGGGAATTTGTTAAAAGTTATGATCATAGTAATTTGTAGCCATGTGTATATATTTAACTTGTGTAAATTAATAAAATGCTTCATTTAGCTTAACATAAAACCTCTCTGGAACTGGTGGTCTGATTCCTGAGTTTAGAGTTGCATCTCAAACATAACACTTTAAACAACTGTCATAACCTATAATTTTAAGTTTTCCGCTGGGATTTTTAAATAACTCCGCTTTACCAACTGCACTGGTCATAACAGCCACCTTCAGCCATGCCTCTTGCTGGCCTCCCTTCTCCTGTGCTATGAGAACACAATCTCTTTCCATTACTTTGCTGTCTTCAGGGACACCTCCAGAGAGGTCTCACTGATTCCAGAAGCCACCTTTCCTCTAACCCCAGCTATTCCTCCTTTCTCTTCACCCCTTCCTCTGCCTTCTCTGTGTGAGGCACTGCATGAAGGTTGCAGACTGAGCTTGAAAATAGCACCTCCAATTGACCTGCTATCGTACCTCCTGCTTGCCACTGGGAGCCACACTGGCTGCTTCCCCTGCCTGCCGGATGCTAATTGGTTAGAGGTGGGAAGATCCCAGAGCAAGTCCTGCCATCCACACAACCCACATATGACCTCAGCATTGGGATTTTCACTCATTTGGCACCAGCTCACAGAGACAGACACACGTAGAGACCCACACGCACATTCAGGAACAGATACGGAGACGCATACACTCAGGCACACACACAGAAACAGAGAGAGACACACACACACAGACATTCACAGATGTTCAAACTCACATATATGTATACACATACACCATAAATACTTACATCTCACATGCGTATACAGTGTACAGACATACATTACTGACACACATATACACCCATCTTGAACGATGAGCCAGTGTTTATGCTGTAATGCATGTGCTAGGTGTGGTGAGGGCTAATGGCTGTTGATGACTGTTTTTGGATCTTACCTTGACAAAGGGGAAGGCAGCACCTGGTGCAAAAGGCTCATTCTCATGTTCAACTTGGTGTTTGACATAAGCTTCGACCCCGTCCTTCTGGAAGATCTTTGTCTCCTCCTCCATGTTAAATAGTGCCCGCGATGAGACTGCGATGGTTGTAGCATACTGCGGGCTTGGCTATGGGGCAAATAGAGGCATCACCATCTGACACTATTTGTTACCCTGTCTCTGAAAATAAACAGGTTCATTATGCACATTCTTCTACATCTTTGCCCATCACCCTTTAATCTATTGACAAACATCTCAAAATCATTGTCCATCTCTCTCTATTCACCACTTATTCATTCTGTCTGTTCTGTCACTAGCTATTGCTTTCCCTCTTTTTTACACCAAAGCTTCTTTTACTCTGTGCCCCATTCTCTTTTCCAAGTCACTGTCTGGTTTCATCCTCTCTCTGTTTTCCTCTGCCCTTTGATCCCTCCTTCTCTCAGTTTCAGCCACTCTTTCTCTAAATATCTTATCTCTCCCCAGATCTCATCCTTTCTCCCTCCCTTTCTCTTTCTCTTCATCTTTGTTTCTTTGCGGGGGTGGTGGGTGGGGGGGAGTTTACTGCCGAAAGTTATGGGTCATTATAACACAAAAGGAGGCCATTCAGTCCATCGAGCCTATACCAGCTCTCTATGTAGCTATCCAGTCAGTATAGTGCATGTGTGGGAACCCAACCCACACCCCAATATTCAGCCCACATCTGTACCTGTCACAGGAATAGGATTTAGAAGAGGCCATTCAGCCCCTCAGCATGTTCACCCTTCACATATCTGATCTACAGCTGAACTGCATTTGCCTGTCTTTCTGTCTGTCCATCTCTCTCTCTCCCCCTGTCCCTCCGCTAATTCTGTCTCTATATTGACAGGATGCAGCCCCGGTCCCGGGTCCATCCCCATCCCGATCCCGATCCCTCCCGCTCCGGCCAGGGCCTCACCCCCTCTCCCGCTAACACAGTTACCGTTCTCGGCTTCTTCCTGGGGGAGAGGGGACTCGGATCGGCTGCAGCCCGGCCCGGGGACCCGCTCCGCAAGGCCGGCTCCATAGAGATCAGCAGCGGACAGACCGGGAGAGAGGGAAAGAAAGAGAGACGGGATAGAGAGAGAGAGAGGGATAGAGAGAGAGAGAAAGAACGGGATAGAGAAAGAGACACACACCGGGATAGAGAGAGACCAGAATAGAGAGAGAGAGAGAGACAGGGATAGAGGGAGAGAGAGGGAGAGAGAGACCGGGATAGAGAGAGAGAGAAAGAACGGGATAGAGAAAGAGACACACACCGGGATAGAGAGAGACCAGAATAGAGAGAGAGAGAGAGAGACAGGGATAGAGGGAGAGAGAGAGGGAGAGAGAGACCGGGATAGAGAGAGAGAGAGAAAGAACGGGATAGAGAAAGAGACACACACCGGGATAGAGAGAGACCAGAATAGAGAGAGAGAGAGAGAGACTGGGATAGAGGGAGAGAGAAAGAACGGGATAGAGAAAGAGACACACACCGGGATAGAGAGAGACCAGAATAGAGAGAGAGAGAGAGAGACAGGGATAGAGGGAGAGAGAGAGGGAGAGAGAGACCGGGATAGAGAGAGAGAGAGAAAGAACGGGATAGAGAAAGAGACACACACCGGGATAGAGAGAGACCAGAATAGAGAGAGAGGGAGAGAGAGAGACAGAGACAGTGATAGGGAGGGAGAGAGGGATAGAGAGGGAGAGAGAGAGAGAGAGAGACTGGGATAGAGGGAGAGAGAAAGAACGGGATAGAGAAAGAGACACACACCGGGATAGAGAGAGACCAGAATAGAGAGAGAGGGAGAGAGAGAGACAGAGACAGTGATAGGGAGGGAGAGAGGGATAGAGAGGGAGAGAGAGAGAGACTGGGATAGAGGGAGAGAGAAAGAACGGGATAGAGAAAGAGACACACACCGGGATAGAGAGAGACCAGAATAGAGAGGGAGAGAGAGACAGAGACAGTGATAGGGAGGGAGAGAGGGATAGAGAGGGAGAGAGAGAGAGAGAGAGACTGGGATAGAGGGAGAGAGAAAGATAGAGTGTGAGACAGACCAGGATAGAGAGAAACAGAAAGACACCGGGATAGAGAGATAGAGAGAGGGACCGGGATAGAGAGAGACCAGGATAGAGAGGGAGAGAGATAGAAAGAGAGAGACCGGGATAGAGAGAGAGAGACTAGGATAGAGAGAGAGAGAAAGAGAGATAAAGAGAGAGAGACCGAGATAGAGGGGGAGACTGGGATAGAGAAAAAGAGAGAAATCTAGAGAGAGAGAGAGACCGGGAGAGAGACACAGAGGTAATGACTGGGATAGAGAGAGAGAGAGAGGACGGTATAGAGAGAGAGAGAGAGACCAGTATAGAGAGAGAGAGAGAGAGACTTGGATAGGGAGAGAGAGAGACTGGAATAGAGAGAAAATGAGAGAGACTGGGATAGAGAGAGAGAAAGAGATACTGATGTAAAGAGAAAGTGAGAGAGACCAGGATAGAGAGAGAGAGAGAGAGACCAGGATAGAGAGAGAGAGAGAGAGACCAGGATAGAGAGGGAGAGAGAGAAAGAGAGAGACCGGGGTAGAGAGAGAGAGAGAGAGACTGGATAGAGAGAAAGCAAGAGACAGAGAGAGAGACTGAGATAGAGGGAGAGACCGGGATAGAAAAAGAGAGAGAGATCCAGAGAGAGAGAGAGAGAGAGACCGGGATAGAGAGAAGGAGAGAATCCGGGATAAAGAGAGAGAGAGACCGGGATAGAGAGGGAGGGAGAGAGAGAGACAGAGACCGGGATAGAGAGAGAGAGAGAGACAGACCGGGATAGTGAGACTGGGATAGAGAGAGACTGGGATAGAGAGGTAGAAAGAGAGAGGGAGAGACCAGGAGAGAGAGAGAGAGAGACTGGGAGAGAAAGAGAGATAGAGACTGGGATAGAGAGGGGGAGAGAGAGAGAGAGAGAGACCAGGATAGAGAGGAAGATAGAGGGAGAGAGGGACAGGGATAGAGAGAGGGAGAGACAGAGAGAGAGAGAGAGAGCGGGAGGGAGACTGGGATAGAGAGAGATTGAGAGAGAGATAGAGAGAGTGATAGAGAGACCGGGATAGAGAGAAACAGAAAGACAGATAGAGAGGGAGAGAGAGAACGGGATGGAGAGATAGAGAGAGAGAGAGATAGACCGGGATAGAGAGAGAGAGACAGACCGGGATAGAGAGACTGGCATAGAGAGAGACTGGGATAGACAGGGAGAAAGAGAGAGAGACTGGGAGAGAGAGAGAGAGATAGAGACTGGGATAAAGAGGGAGAGAGAGAGAGAGAGACCAGGATAGAGAGGGAGAGAGGGACCGGGATAGAGAGAGGGTGAGACAGAGAGAGAGACTGGCAGAGAGAGAGAGCGGGAGGGAGACCGGGATAGAGAGAGCGAGAGGCCGGGAGAGAGAGAGAGAGAGAGAGAGAACGGGATAGAGGGAGACAGAGAGAGATAGAGAGAGAGAGTGAAGGAGACAGCGAGAGATAGAGATAGGGACCGAGATAGAGAGAGAGACAGACTGGATAGAGAGATAGAGAGAGATAGTGAGAGAGAGACCAGGAGAGAGAGAGAGAGAGACCAGGATAGAGAGAGATAGAGAGTGAGAGAGAGACCGGTATAGAGAGAGCGAGAGAGACATACTGGTGTAGCGAGAGAGAGAGAGAGCGAGACAGACCATTATAGAGAGAGAGAGAGACCAGGATAGAGAGAGGGAGAGACGGCGAGAGAGAGAGACTGGGAGAGAGAGAGAGAGATAGAGACTGGGATAGAGAGGGAGAGATTGAGAGACACTAGGATAGTGAGGGAGAGAGAGGGAGAGAGGAACTGGGATAGAGAGAAGGAGAGACAGAGAGAGAGAGAGACCGGGATAGAGAGAGAAACAGACCGGATAGAGAGTGAGTGAGAGAGAGAGAGAGATAGAAAGAGAGAGAGACCAGGATAGAGAGAGAGAGAGAGAGAGGGGGATACAGAGAGAGAGACAGAGAGACCGGGATAGAGATAGAGAGAGAGAGACCCAGAGACAGAGAGAGAGACTGGGTGAGAGAGAGAGAGAGAGACCAGGATAGAGAGAGGGATAGACGGCGAGAGAAAGAGATTGGGAGAGATAGAGAGATAGAGACTGGGATAGAGAGGGAGAGAGAGGGAGAGAGGAACTGGGATAGAGAGAAAGAGAAACAGAGAGAGACCGGCAGAGAGAGAGAGAGAGAGAGGGAGGGAGACCGGGATAGTGAGAGAGAGAGAGAGGGATAGAGAGAGAGAGCAGGAGGGAGACCGGGATAGAGAGAGAGAGAGAGAGAACGGGGTAGAGAGGGGGGAAGAGAGAGAGCGAGAGAGATCGGGATAGAGGGAGACAGAGAGAGATATGAGAGAGACGTGATAGAGAGAGAGAGAGACCGGGATAGAGAGAGAGAGAAGACGGTATCGAGAGAGAGAGACCAGGATAGAGAGAAAGTGAGAGAGATCAGAATAGAGAGAGAGCGAGAGAGCAGGATAGAGAGAGAGAGACTGGAATAGACAGAGAGAGAGAGAGACCGGGATAGAGAGAGAGAGTGAGACCGGGATAGAGAGAGAGAGTGAGACCGGGATAGAGAGACAGAGGTAATGACTGGGATAAAGAGAGACAGAAACCAGGATAGAGAGAGCTAGAGAGAGAGAGTGAAAGAGACAGAGAGAGAGAGCGAGAGAGAGCCTGGGATAGAGACAGAGAGAGACAGACCGGATGGAGAGAGAGAGAGAGATAGAGAGAGAGACCAGGAGAGAGAAAGAGACCAGGATAGAGAGAGATGTAGAGTGAGAGATAGACTGGTATAGAGAGAGAGAGATAGACAGACTGGTGTAGAGAGAGAGCGAGACAGACCATTAGAGAGAGAGAGACCGGGATAGAGAGAGAGAGAGGACGGTATAGAGAGAGAGAGACCGGGATAGAGAGAGAGAGAGAGACTGGCATAGAGAGAGAGAGACCGGATAGAGAGAGAGAGCAGGAGAGAGAGAGAGACCAGGATAGAGAGAGATGGAGAGTGAGAGATAGGCCGGTATAGAGAGAGAGAGAGAGACAGACTGTTGTAGAGAGAGAGAGAGAGCGAAACAGACCATTAAAGAGAGAGAGAGAGACCGGGATAGAGAGAGAGGACGGTATAGAGATTGAGAGACCGGGATAGAGAGAGAGAGACGTGGAGAGAGAGAGAGACTGGGAGAGAGAGAGAGAGCGGGAGGGAGACCGAGATAGAGAGAGAGAGAAACCGAGATAAAGGGAGAGAACGGGATAGAGACAGAGAGAGCGAGACCGGGATAGAGAAAGGGAGCGAGACCCAGAGAGAGAGAGAGAGACTGGGATAGAGGGAGAGGGAGACTGGGATAGAGAGTGAGGGAGAGAGAGAGACGGAAACCGGGATAGAGCGAGATAGAGGGAGAGAGACCAGGAGAGATAGAGAGAGAGACCAGGATAGAGAGAGAAAGAGAGTGAGAGATAGACCGATAGAGAGAGACAGACCATTTTAGAGAGAGAGAGACCGGGATATATATAGAGAGAGAGAGGACGGTATATAGAGAGAGAGAGACCGGGATAGAGAGAGAGAGAGGCTGGGATAGAGAGAGAGAACGAGACCGGGATAGAGAGACAGAGGTAATGACTGGGATAAAGAGAGAGAGAGACTGAGAAAGAGAGAGAGACAGACTGGTATAGAGAGGGAGAGAGACCGGGCTAGAGAAAGAGAGGCAGAGAGGCCGGGATAGCAAGTGAGAGAGAGAGAGGAATAGTGAGAGAGAGAGATAGAGACTGGGATAGAGAGGGAGAGAGAGGGAGAGACCAGGATAGAGAGGAAGAGAGAGGGAGAGAGGGACCGGGATAGAGAGAGGGAGAGACAGAGAGAGAGAGACCGGCAGAGAGAGAGAGAGAGCAGGAGGGAGACCGGGATAGAGAGAGAGAGAGAGGGAGAGAGAAACTAGGATAGAGAGAGAGACAGACCGGATAGAGAGAGAGAGAGAGAAAGAGAGAGGGAGACCAGGGGAGAGAGAGAGAGACCGGCAGAGAGAGAGAGAGAGAGCAGGAGGAAGACCGGGATAGAGAGAGAGAGAGAGAGAGAGACTGGGATAGAGAGAGAGACAGATCGGATAGAGAGAGAGAGAGAGACCAGGGGAGAGAGAGAGAGACCAGGATAGAGAGAGATGGAGAGTGAGAGATAGACCGGTATAGAGAGAGAGAGAGAGACAGACAGACAGTCTGGTGTAGAGAGAGAGAGCGAGCGAGACCGGAATGGAGAAAGAGAGCGTGTCCCTGAGCGAGAGAGAGACTGGGATAGAGAGATAGAGAGAGCAGGATAGAGAGAGAGAGAAAGAGTGATAGAGTGAGATTGAGATAGGGAGACTGAGATAGAGGGAGAGACCAGGATAGAGAGAGAGCGAGACCGGGATAGAGAAAGAGAGCGAGACCCAGAGAGAGAGAGAGAGAGACTGGGATAGAGGGAGAGGGAGACCGGGATTGAGAGACACAGGGAGAGAATCCTGGATAGAGAGAGAGAGAGACCGGGATAGAGAGGGAGGGAGAGAGAGAGACAGAGACCAGGATTTAGAGAGAGAGGGACAGACCGGGATAGAGAGAGAGAGAGACTGGGATAGAGAGTGACTGGGATAGATAGGGAGAAAGAGAGTGTTAGAGCCGGGAGAGAGAGAGAGAGAGAGAGAGACCGGGAGAGAGAGAGAGAGATAGAGATTGGGATAGAGTGGGAGAGAGAGCGAGAGAGAGACCAGTTTAGACAGGGAGAGAGAGGGAGAGAGGGACCGGGATAGAGAGAGGGAGAGACAGAGAGAGAGAGAGAGACCGGCAGAGAGAGAGAGAGCGGGAGGGAGACCGGGAAAGAGAGAGGGAGGGCAGGAGAGAGAGAGGGAGAGAGATCGGGATAAAGGGAGGGAGAGAGATCGGGATAAAGGGAGAGACAGACTGGATAGAGAGAGAGAGCGAGAGCGAGAGTGAGAGAGAGACCGGGAAAGAGATAGAGACAGACCGGATAGAGAGAGAGCGAGAGCGAGAGAGAGAGAGACCAAGATAGAGAGAGAGAGAGATGGGGATACAGAGAGAGAGACAGAGAGACTGGGATAGAGAGAGAGAAAGCGAGACCGGGATAGAGAAAGAGAGAGAGAGACCCAGAGACAGAGAGAGAGACTGGGTGAGAGAGAGAGCGAGACCAGGATAGAGAGAGGGAGAGACGGCGAGAGAGAGAGACTGGGAGAGAGAGAGAGATAGAGACTGGGATAGAGAGGGAAAGATTGAGAGACAACAGGATAGAGAGGGAGAGAGAGGGCGAGAGGGACTGGGATAGAGAGAAGGAGAGACAGAGAGAGACTGGCAAAGGGAGAGGGGGAGGGAGACCGGGGTAGAGAGAGAGAGAGATGGATAGAGAGAGAGAGAGCAGGAGGGAGACCAGGATAGAGATAGAGAGAGGGAGAATGGGGTAGAGAGGGGGAGAGAGAGAGAGAGAGAGAGAGATCGGGATGGAGGGAGACAGAGAGAGATATGAGAGAGACGTGATAGAGAGAGAGAGAGCAAGAGACCGGGAAAGAGAGAGAGAGAGGACGGTATAGAGAGAGAGAGAGACCGGGATAGAGAGAAAGAGAGAGCAGGATAGAGAGAGAGAGAAAGAGAGAGCAGGATAGAGAGAAAGAGAGAGAGAGAGATAAAAACAAAAAACTACTGCAGATGCTGGAAATCCAAAACAAAAACAGAATTACCTGGAAAAACTCAGCAGGTCTGGCAGCATCGGTGGAGAAGAAAAGAGTTGACGTTTCGAGTCCTCATGACCCTTCAGCAGAACTGAATGAAGTTAGGAGAGAGGTGAAATATAAGCTGGTTTAAGGTGGGGGGCGGGGGGAGAGAGAAGTTGAGGGTGCGGTGGTTGTAGGGACAAGCAAGCAGTGATAGGAGCAGATAATCAAAAGATGTAACACCTCCCTGTTCCTTTGTAACATTTTTTGATTATCTGCTCGTATAACTGTTTGCTTGCCCCTACAACCACCCCCCGACCACCAACTTCTCTCCCTCCAGCCCCCACCCCCCACCGACCTTAAACCAGCTTATATTTCACCCCTCTCCTAACTTCACTCAGTTCTGCTGAAGGGTCATGAGGACTCGAAACGTCAACTCTTTTCTTCTCCACCGATGCTGCCAGACCTGCTGAGCTTTTCCAGGTAATTCTGTTTTTGTATTAAAGAGAGAGAGAGACTGGGATAGAGAGAGAGAGCGAGACCGGGATAGAGAGACAGAGGTAATGACTGGGATAAAGAGAGAGAGAGACCGGGATAGAGAGAGATAGAGAGAGAGACAGACCGGTATAGAGAGAGAGGGAGACCGGGATGGAGAGAGAGACAGAGAGGCCGGGATAGAGAGAGAGCGAGATGAATAGAGAGAGAGACAAGGAAAGAGAGGGAGAGAGAGAGAGAGAGACCAGGATAGAGAGGGGGAGAGAGGGACTGGGTTAGAGAGAGGGAGAGACAGAGAGAGAGAGAGAGAGACCGGCAGAGAGAGAGAGCGGGAGGGAGACCGGGATAGAGAGAGAGAAAGACCAAGATAGAGGGAGAGAACGGGATAGAGAAAGAGAGAGCGAGACCGGGATAGAGAAAGGGAGCGAGACCGAGAGAGAGAGAGAGAGAGAGAGAAACTGGGATAGAGAGATAGCGAGACCGGGATAGAGAGACAGAGATAATGACTGGGATAAAGAGAGAGAGAGACCGGGATAGCGAGATAGAGAGAGAGATAGACTGGTATAGAGAGAGAGAGAGAGAGAGAGACCGGCAGAGAGAAACCGGCAGAGAGAGAGAGAGCGGGTGGGAGACCAGGATAGAGAGAGAGAGAGAGAGAGATAGAGAGATTGAGAGACAGACCGGATATATATAGAGAGAGAGAGATAGATAGAGAGAGTTAGAGGGAGAGAGACCAGGAGGGAGAGAGAGACCAGGATAGAGAGAGATAGAGAGTGAGAGATAGACCGGTATAGAGAGAGAGAGAGACAGACTGGTGTAGAGAGAGAGAGAGAGAGAGCGAGACAGACCATTATAGAGAGAGAGACCAGGATAGAGAGAGAGAGATGACGGTATAGAGAGAGAGAGACCGGGATAAAGAGAGGGAGAGACTGGGATAGAGAGAGAGAGCGAGACTGGGATAGAGAAGGAGAGCGAGGCCCGGAGAGAGAGAGAGACTCTCTATATACCTTTCTGTCCCGAGAGAGGGAGAGAGAGACCGGGATAGAGAGTGAGAGACCTGGATATAGAGAAAGTGAGAGAGAGCAGGATAGAGAGCGAGAGAAAGAGAGATAGAGTGAGATAGAGAGAGAGACCAAGATAGAGGGAGAGGCCATGATAGAGAGAGTTATAGAGACAGAGAACAGAGACTGGGATAGAGAAAGAGACCCAAAGTGGGAGAGAGGGAGACCAGGATAGAGGGAGAGAGAGATTGGGATAGAAAGACAAAGGGAGAGAGTGGGACAGAGAGAGAAAGAAAAATTGGGATAGAGCGAGAGAGTGAGAGAAAGCGATAGAGAGAGAGAGAGAGAGAGTGACTTGGATAGCGAGAGAGAGAGACCTGGATAGAGAGAGAGAAAGGGAGATAGAGAGAATGAGTGTGATCATGTTAGAGAAAGAGATAGGCCAGGATAGAGAGACTGGGGTAGAGAGAGAGAGAGAGAAAGAGAGAGACCGGGATAGTGAGAGACAGAGAGAGAGACCAGGATAGAGAGAAAGTGAGAGAGACCAGGTTAGAGAGCGAGAGAACAAGAGATAGTGTGAGCTAGAGAGCGAGAGAATGAGAGATAGAGTGAGATAGAGGGAGATAGAGACCGAGATAGAGGGAGAGGTCGGGATAGAGAGAGAGATAGAGAGAGAGAGCAAGACCGGGATAGAGAAAGAGAAAGAGACCCAGCGAGGCAGAGAGAGAGAAACCAGAATAGAGAGGGAGAGAGAGACCGGGATAGAGAGAAAGTGAGAGAGAGCAGGATAAAGAGCGAGAGAAAGAGAGAGAGAGAGTGAGGTAGAGAGAGAGAGACCGAGAGAGAGGGAGAGGCCAAGATAGAGTGAGTTATTGAGGCAGAGAACATGACTGGGATAGAGAAAGAGAACCAGAGGGGGAGAGGGACAGACCGGGATAGAGGGAGAGAGAGACTGCGATAGAGAGACAAAGGGGTAGACTGGGATAGAGAGAGAGAAAGGCCGGGTTAGAGAAAGATAGAGAGAAAGACAGACCGGTATAGAGAGACAGAAACACCGGAATAGAGTCAGACAGAAACACCGGGATAGAGAGAGAGAGACTAGCACAGGGAGTGAGAGTCCGGGATAGAGAGAGAGAGATAGAGAGAGAGACCGGGATAGAGAGGGAGAGAGAGAGAGAGACCGGGATAGAGAAAGAGAGGGAGAGAGTGAGAGAGAAAGACAATGAGAGGCCGGGAGAGAGAGAGAGAGTCCGGTACAGAGAGGGAGAGAGAGATCGGGATAGAGAAAAAGAGAGTGAGAGGGACCGGGCTAGAGAGGGAGAGAGAGACCAGGACAGAGAGAGAGAGAGAGAAAGTGAGAATGGGATAAAGAGGTAGAGAGAGGGACTGTGAATGAGAGGGAGTGAGATAGAGAGTGAAATCAGGAAAGAGAGAGAGAGAGACAGAGACAGACCAGGATAGGGAGAGAGAGAGACCGGGATAGATAGAAAGAGAGACACAGAGAAGGAGTGAGATCAGAATAGGGAGAGGCCATGAGAGAGAGACTGGGGTAGAGAGAGAGAGAAAGAGAGATAGGGAGACCGGGATAGTGAGCGATGGGGAGAGAGACAGGGATAGATAGAGAGAGAGAGAGAAGGAGTGGGATAGAGAGAGAGAGACCAGGATGGAGAGAAAGTGAGAGAGACCAGTATAGAGAGGAAGAGAAGGAGAGATAGAGTGAGATAGAGAGAGAGAGACCGAGAAAGAGGGAGAGGCCGGGATAGAGAGAGAGATGGCGTGAGAGCGAGACCGGGATAGAGAAAGAGAAAGGGACCCATAGAGGGAGAGAGTGAGACCGGGATAGGGAGGGAGCGAAAGAGAGAGAGAGCGAGAGAGACCAGGATAGAAAGAGAGAGAGACCGCAACAGAGAGAGAGAGAGAGAGAGGGACTGGGATAAGAATAGAGAGAGCGGGATAAAGAGAGAGAGTGGGAGAGAGAAAATGGGACAGAGAGGAAGAGAGAGCGGGAGACCGGGATAGAGTGGGAGTGAGAGAGAGAGAGAGAGAAGGAGTGAGACCAGGATAGAGAAAGAGAGAGGACAGGAAAAGAGATGGGGTAGAGAGAGAGAGAGCGAGAGAGAAAGAGAAAGACCGGGAAAGTGAGAGACAGTGAGAGAGACCGGGATAGACAGAGACAGAGATAGAGAGAGAGAAAGAGAGAGAGAGAGAATGAGTGAGATCAGGACAGAGAGAGAGATAGGCCAGGATAGAGAGACTGGGGTAGAGAGAGAGAGAGAGAGAGAGAGAAAGAGAGAGACCGGGATAGAGAGAGAGAGAGAAAGACCGGAATAGAGAGAGATAGACCAGGATAGTGAGAAAGTGAGAGATAGCAGGATAGAGAGCGAGAGAACGAGAGATAGTGTGAGATAGAGAGAGAGAGACCGAGAGAGAGGGAGAGGCCCAGATAGAGAGAGTTATAGAGGCAGAGAACATGACTGGGATAGAGAAAGAAACCCAGAGGGGGAGAGGGACAGACTGGGATAGAGGGAGAGAGAGACTGCGATAGAGAGACAAAGGGATAGACTGGGATAGAGAGAGAGAAGGGCCGGGTTAGAGAAAGATAGAGAGAAAGACAGACTGGTATAGAGAGACAGAAACACCGAGATAGAGTCAGACAGAAAGACCGGGATAGAGAGAGAGAGACTAGCACAGGGAGTGAGAGTCCGGGATAGAGAGAGAGAGATAGAGAGAGAGACCGGGATTGAGAGGGAGAGAGAGAGAGAGACCGGGATAGAGAAAGAGAGGGAGAGAGTGAGAGAGAAAGACAATGAGAGGCCGGGAGAGAGAGAGAGAGAGTCCGGTACAGAGAGGGAGAGAGAGATCGGGATAGAGAAAAAGAGAGTGAGAGGGACCGGGCTAGAGAGGGAGAGAGAGACCAGGACAGAGAGAGAGAGAGAGAAAGTGAGAATGGGATAAAGAGGTAGAGAGAGGGACTGTGAATGAGAGGGAGTGAGATAGAGAGTGAAATCAGGAAAGAGAGAGAGAGAGACAGAGACAGACCAGGATAGGGAGAGAGAGAGACCGGGATAGATAGAAAGAGAGATACAGGGAAGGAGTGAGATCAGAATAGGGAGAGGCCGTGAGAGAGAGACTGGGGTAGAGAGAGAGAGAAAGAGAGATAGGGAGACCGGGATAGTGAGCGACGGGGAGAGAGACAGGGATAGATAGAGAGAGAGAGAGAAGGAGTGGGATAGAGAGAGAGAGACCAGGATGGAGAGAAAGTGAGAGAGACCAGTATAGAGAGGAAGAGAAGGAGAGATAGAGTGAGATAGAGAGAGAGAGACCGAGAAAGAGGGAGAGGCCGGGATAGACAGAGACAGAGATAGAGAGAGAGAAAGAGAGAGAGAGAGAATGAGTGAGATCAGGACAGAGAAAGAGATAGGCCAGGATAGAGAGACTGGGGTAGAGAGAGAGAGAGAGAGAGAGAGAAAGAGAGAGACCGGGATAGAGAGAGAGAGAGAAAGACCGGAATAGAGAGAGATAGACCAGGATAGTGAGAAAGTGAGAGATAGCAGGATAGAGAGCGAGAGAACGAGAGATAGTGTGAGATAGAGAGAGAGAGACCGAGAGAGAGGGAGAGGCCCAGATAGAGAGAGTTATAGAGGCAGAGAACATGACTGGGATAGAGAAAGAAACCCAGAGGGGGAGAGGGACAGACTGGGATAGAGGGAGAGAGAGACTGCGATAGAGAGACAAAGGAATAGACTGGGATAGAGAGAGAGAAAGGCCGGGTTAGAGAAAGATAGAGAGAAAGACAGACTGGTATAGAGAGACAGAAACACCGGGATAGAGTCAGACAGAAAGACTGGGATAGAGAGAGTGAGACCAGGATAGTGAGAAAGTGAGAGAGACCAGGTTAGAGAGCGAGAGAACAAGAGATAGTGTGAGATAGAGAGCAAGAGAATGAGAGATAGAGGGAGATAGAGACCGAGATAGAGGGAGAGGTCGGGATAGAGAAAGAGATAGAGAGAGAGAGCAAGACCGGGATAGAGAAAGAGAAAGAGACCCAGCGAGGCAGAGAGAGAAACCAGAATAGAGAGGGAGAGAGAAACCGTGATAGAGAGAAAGTGAGGGAGAGCAGGATAGAGAGTGAGAGAAAGAGAGAGAGAGAGTGAGGTAGAGAGAGAGAGACCGAGAGAGAGGGAGATGCCAAGATAGAGAGAGTTATAGAGACAGAGAACATGACTGGGATAGAGAAAGAGAACCAGAGGGGGAGAGGGACAGACCGGGATAGAGGGAGAGAGAGACTGCGATAGAGAGACAAAGGGATAGACTGGGATAGAGAGAGAGAAAGGCCGGGTTAGAGAAAGATAGAGAGAAAGACAGACCGGTATAGAGAGACAGAAACACCGGAATAGATTCAGGCAGAAAGACCGGGATAGAGAGAGAGAGAGAGAGACTAGCACAGGGAGTGAGAGTCCGGGATAGAGAGATAGAGAAAGAGACCGGGATAGAGAAAGAGAGGGAGAGAGGGAGAGAGCGAGAGAGAAAGACAATGAGAGGCCGGGAGAGAGAGAGAGAGAGTCCGGTACAGAGAGGGAGAGAGAGAGAGAGATTGGGATAGAGAAAAAGAGAGTGAGAGGGACAGGGCTAGAGATGGGGGAGAGAGACCAGGACGGAGAGAGAGAGAGACCGGGATAGAGAAAGTGAGAATGGTATAAAGAGGTAGAGAGAGGGACTGTGAATGAGAGGGAGTGAGCTAGAGAGTGAAATCAGGATAGAGAGAGAGCGAGAGAGAGAGAGAGAGAACGACCAGGATAGGGAGAGAGAGAGACCGGGATAGATAGAGAGATACAGAGAAGGAGTGAGATCAGAATAAGGAGAGGCCGTGAGAGAGAGACTGGGGTAGAGAGCGAGAGAAAGAGAGAGAGGGAGACCGGGATAGTGAGCCACAGGGAGAGAGACAGGGATAGGGAGAGAGAGAGAGAGAGAAGGAGCGGGATAGAGAGAGACCGACCAGGATAGAGAGAAAGTGAGAGAGACCAGTATGGAGAGGAAGAGAAGGAGAGATAGAGTGAGATAGAGAGAGAGATGGAGTGAGAGCGAGACCGGGATAGAGAAAGAGAAAGGGACCCAAAGAGGGATAGAGTGAGACTGGGATAGAGAGGGTGCGAAAGAGAGAGAGAGAGAGAGACCGGGATAGAGAGAGAGACCGCAATAGAGAGAGAGAGAGAGAGAGGGACTGCGATAAGGATAGAGAGAGCGGGATAAAGAGAGGGAGTGGGATAGAGAGAAAACAGGACAGAGAGGGTGAGAGAGCGAGAGACCGGGATAGAGTGGGAGTAAGAGAGAGAGAGAGAGAGAGAGAGAGAAGGAGTGAGACCAGGATAGAGAAAGAGAGAGGCCAGGATAAAGAGATGGGGTAGAGAGAGAGAGAAAGAGAGAGACCGGGAAAGTGAGAGACAGTGAGAGAGACCGGGATAGACAGAGACAGAGATAGAGAGAGAGAAAGAGAGAGAGAGAGAATGAGTGAGATCAGGACAGAGAGAGAGATAGGCCAGGATAGAGAGACTGGGGTAGAGAGAGAGAGAGAGAGAGAGAGAAAGACCGGAATAGAGAGAGAGAGACCAGGATAGTGAGAAAGTGAGAGAGCAGGATAGAGAGCGAGAGAACGAGAGATAGTGTGAGATAGAGAGAGAGAGACCGAGAGAGAGGGAGAGGCCCAGATAGAGAGAGTTATAGAGGCAGAGAACATGACTGGGATAGAGAAAGAAACCCAGAGGGGGAGAGGGACAGACTGGGATAGAGGGAGAGAGAGACTGCGATAGAGAGACAAAGGGATAGACTGGGATAGAGAGAGAGAAAGGCCGGGTTAGAGAAAGATAGAGAGAAAGACAGACTGGTATAGAGAGACAGAAACACCGAGATAGAGTCAGACAGAAAGATCAGGATAGAGAGAGAGAGAGACTAGCACAGGGAGTGAGAGTCCGGGATAGAGAGAGAGAGAGAGAGAGCGACCAGGATAGAGAGAGAGAGAGGGAGAGAGAGAGAGAGACGGGGATAGAGAACGAGAGGGTGAGAGTGAAACAGAAAGACAGTGAGAGGCCGGGAGAGAGAGAGAGAGAGTCTGGTACAGAGAGGGAGAGAGAGAGTGAGTTCGGGATAGAGAAAAAGAGAGTGAGAGGGACCGGGCTAGAGAGGGAGAGAGAGACCAGGATAGAGAAAGTGAGAACGGGATAAAGAGGTAGAGAGAGGTACCGTGAATGAGAGGGAGTGAGATAGAGAGTGAAATCAGGATTGAGAAAGAGAGACCAGGATAAGGAGAGAGAAAGAGAGCTAGAGAGAAGGTGTGAGATCAGAATAGAGAGAGGCCGTGATAGAGAGACTGGGGTAGAGAGAGAGAGAAAGAAAGCGAGGGAGACCACGATAGTGAACGACAGGGAGAGAAACAGGGATAGAGAGAGAGAGAAGGAGTGGGATAGAGAGAGAGAGACCAGGATGGAGAAAAAGTGAGAGCGACCAGTATAGAGAGGAAGAGAAGGAGAGATAGAGTGAGATAGAGAGAGAGAGAGTCCGAGATAGAGGAAGAGGCCGGGATAGAGAGAGAGCTAGAGACAAGAGAGCATGACTGGGATAGAGAAGGAGACCCAGAGGTGGAGAGAGAGACCAGGTTAGAGAGGGAGAGAGAGAGACGGGATAGAGAGCGAGAGACCTGGATATAGAGAAAGTGAGAGAGAGCAGGATAGAGAGCGAGAGAAAGAGAGATAGAGTGAGATAGAAAGAGAGACCAAGATAGAGGGAGAGGCCATGATAGAGAGAGTTATAGAGACAAGAGAGCATGACTGGGATAGAGAAAGAGACCCAGAGGGGGAGAGAGAGAGACCGGGATAGAGGGAGAGAGAGACTGGGATAGAGAGACAAAGGGAGAGACTGGGACAGAGAGAAAGAGAAACCGGGATAGAGCGAGAGAGGGAGAGAACGGGATAGAGAGAGAGAGAGAGAGACCGGGATAGAGAGAGATAAAGAGAGAGAGAGGAGTGAGACCAGGATAGAGAAAGAGAGCGGCCAGGATAAATCGATGGGGTAGAGAGAGAGGGAGAGAGAGAGAGAAAGAGAGAGACCGGGAAAGTGAGAGACAGTGAGAGAGATGGGGATAGACAGAGACAGAGATAGAGAGAGAGAAAGAGAGAGAGAGAGAATGAGTGAGATCAGGACAGAGAGAGAGATAGGCCAGGATAAAGAGACCGGGGTAGAGAGAGAGAGAGAGAGGGAGAGAGAGAAAAAGAGAGAGACCGGGATAGAGAGAGAGAGAGAAAGACCGGAATAGAAAGAGAGAGACCTGGATAGTGAGAAAGTGAGAGAGAGCAGGATAGAGAGCGAGAGAAAGAGAGATAGAGTGAGATAGAGAGAGAGACCGAGATAGAGGGAGAGGCCATGATAGAGAGAGATATAGAGACAGAGAGCATGACTGGGATAGACAAAGAGACCCAGAGGGGGAGAGAGAGAGACCAGGATAGAGGGAGAGAGAGACTGCGATAGAGAGACAAAGGGATAGACTGGGATAGAGAGAGAGAAAGGCCGGGTTAGAGGAAGATAGAGAGAAAGACCGACCGGTATAGAGAGACAGAAACACCGGGATAGAGTCAGACAGAAAGATCGGGATAGAGAGAGAGAGACTAGCACAGAGAGTGAGAGTCCGCGATAGAGAGAGAGAGATAGAGAGAGAGACCTGGCTAGGGAGAGAGAGAGAGATAGAGAGAGAGAGAGAGACGGGGATAGAGAAAGAGAGGGAGAGAGTGAAACAGAAAGACAATGAGAGGCCGGGAGAGAGAGAGAGAGTCCGGTACAGAGAGGGAGAGAGAGAGTGAGTTTGGGATAGAGAAAAAGAGAGTGAGAGGGACCGGGCTAGAGAGGGAGAGAGAGACCAGGATAGAGAAAGTGAGAACGGGATAAAGAGGTAGACAGAGGGACCGTGAATGAGAGGAAGTGAGATAGAGAGTGAAATCAGGATTGAGAAAGAGAGAGAGAGAGAGACACCAGGATAAGGAGAGAGAAAGAGAGATAGAGAGAAGGAGTGAGATCAGAATAGGGAGAGGCCGTGATAGAGAGACTGGGGTAGAGAGAGAGAGAAAGAGAGAGAGGGAGACCGGGATAGTGAGTGACAGGGAGAGAGACAGGGATAGAGAGAGAGAGAGAAGGAGCGGGATAGAGAGAGAGAGACCAGGATGGAGAGAAAGTGAGAGAGACCAGTATAGGGAGGAAGAGAAGGAGAGATAGAGTGAGATAGAGAGAGAGAGAGACCGAGATAGAGATAGAGGCCGGGATAGAGAACGAGAGATAGAGAGAGAGAGCAAGACTGGGATTAGAGAAAAAGAAAGAGACCCAGAGAGGGAGCGAGAGAGACGAGGATAGAGTGGGAGAGAGAGACCGGGATAGAGAGCGAGAGAACTGGATATAGAGAAAATGAGAGAGTGAGAGAGAGAGAGAGTGAAGGAGTGAGACCAGGATAGAGAAAGAGAGAGGCCAGGATAGAGAGACTGGGGTAGAGAGCGAGATAGAGAAAGAAAGAGACCTGGATAGTGAGAGACAGAGAGAGAGAGACCGGAATAGAGAGAGAGAGACCAAGATAGAGTGAAAGTGAGAGAGAGCCGGATAGAGAGCGAGAGAACGAGATATAGAGTGAGATAGAGGGAGAGAGAGTCTGAGATAGAGGGAGAGGCCGGGATAGGAGAGCGAGAGATAGAGAGAGAGAGCAAGACCAGGATAGAGAAAGAGAAAGAGACCCAGAGAGGGAGAGAGAGAGACCAGGATAGAGAGGGAGAGAGAGACCGGGATAGAGAGCGAGAGATCTGGATATGGAGAAAGTGAGAGAGGGAGACCGGGATAGTGAGAGATAGGGAGAGAGACAGGGATAGAGAGAGAGAGAGAAGGAGTGGGATAGAGAGAGAGAGAGACCAGAATAGAGAGAAAGTGAGAGAGACCAGTATAGAGAGGAAGAGAAGGAGAGATAGAGTGAGAGAGAGAGAGAGAGAGACTGAGATAGAGGTAGAGGACAGGATAGAGAGAGAGATAGAGTGAGAGCGAGACCGGGATAGAGAAAGAGAAAGGGACCCATAGAGGGAGAGAGTGTGAACGGGATAGAGAGGGAGCGAAAGAGAGAGAGGGCGAGAGACCGGGATAGAAAGAGAGAGAGACTGCAATAGAGAGAGAGAGAGATAGAGACTGGGATAGAGAGAGAGAGACCAGGACAGAGAGAGAGAGAGAGAGTGAGAGAGAGAGAAAACGGGACAGAGAGGGAGAGAGAGAGAGAGACCGGGATAGAGTCGGAGTGAGAGAGAGAGAGAGAGAAGGAGTGAGACCAGGATAGAGAAAGAGAGAGGCCAGGATAAAGAGACTGGGGTAGAGAGAGAGAGAGAGAAAGAGAGAGACCGGGATAATGAGAGACAGTGAGAGAGACCGGGATAGAGAGAGAGAGACCGGGATAGAGAGAGAGTGTGAGAGAGAGAGAGAACGGGACAGAGTGGGAGAGAGAGAGAGAGACCTGGATAGAGAGGGAGTGAGAGAGAGAGAGAGAGAGAGAGAAGGAGTGAGACCAGGATAGAGAGAAAGTGAGAGAGAGCAGGATAGAGAGCGAGAGAATGAGAGAGAGTGAGATAGTGGGAGAGAGAGTCCACGATAGAGGGAGAGACCGGGATAGAGAGCGAGAGATAGAGAGAGAGAGCAAGTCCGGGATAGAGAAAGAGAAAGGGACCCAGAGAGGGAGAGAGAGAGACCAGGATAGAGAAGGCAGAGAGACCAGGATAGAGAGCGAGATACCTGGATATAGAGAAAGTGAGAGAGAGCAGTATAGAGAGCGAGAGAAAGAGAGATAGAGTGAGATAGAGAGAGAGACCAAGATAGAGGGAGAGGCCATGATAGAGAGAGATATAGAGACAGAGAGCATGACTGGGATAGAGAAAGAGACCCAGAGGGGGAGAGGGACAGACCGGGATGGAGGGAGGGAGAGACTGTGATAGAGAGACAAAGGGATAGACTGGGATAGAGAGAGAGAAAGGCCGGGTTAGAGAAAGATAGAGTGAAAGACAGACCGGTATAGAGAGACGGAAACACCGGGATAGAGAGAGAGAAAGGCCGGGTTAGAGAAAGATAGAGTGAAAGACAGACCGGTATAGAGAGACGGAAACACCGGGATAGAGAGAGAGAAAGGCCGGGTTAGAGAAAGATAGAGTGAAAGACAGACCGGTATAGAGAGACGGAAACACCGGGATAGAGAGAGAGAGACCAGGATAGTGAGAGAGACTAGCACAGAGAGTGAGAGTCTGGGATAGAGAGAGAGAGAGACCGGGATAGAGAAAGAGAGGGAGAGAGAGAGAGAGAGAAAGACAGTGAGAGGCTGGGAGAGAGAGAGAGAGAGTGTTCGGGAAAGAGAGGGAGAGAGAGAGAGAGAGAGAGAGAGTTCAGGATAGAGAAAAATAGAGTGAGAGGGACCGGGCTAGAGAGGGAGAGAGAGACCAGGACGGAGAGGGAGAGAGAGACCGGGATAGAGAAAGAGAGGGAGAAAGAGAGAAAGAAAGACAGTGAGAGGCCGGGAGAGAGAGAGAGAGAGAGAGAGTGTTCGGGAAAGAGAGGGAGAGAGAGAGAGAGAGAGTTCACGATAGAGAAAAATAGAGTGAGAGGGACCGGGCTAGAGAGGGAGAGAGACCGGGATAGATAGAGAACGGGATAGAGAGGTAGAGATTGGGACCGGGATAGAGAGGGAGTGAGATAGAGAGTGAGATTGGGATTGGGAGAGAGAGAGAGAGACCAGGATAGGGAGAGAGAAAGACCGGGGTAGAGAGAGAGACCGGGATAGAGAGAAAGAGTGAGATCAGAATAGGGAGAGGCCGTGAAAGAGAGACTGGGGTAGAGAGAGAGAGAGAGAGAGCAGAATAGAGAGAGAGAGAGCAGGATGGAGAGAAAGTGAGAGAGACCAGTATAGAGACGAAGAGAAGGAGAGATCGGGTGAGATAAAGTGAGAGAGACCGAGATAGAGGTAGAGGCCGGGATAGAGAGAGAGAGAGAGAGAGTGAGAGCGAGACTGGGATAGAGAAAGAGAAAGAGACCCAGAGAGGGAGAGAGTGAGATCAGGATAGAGAGAGAGAGCTAGAGAGACCGGAATAGAGCGAGAGAGAGACCGCGATAGAGAGAGAGAGACCGGGATAGAGAGAGAAAGTGAGAGAGAGCAGGATAGAGAGTGACAGAAAGAGAGAGAGAGTGAGGTAGAGAGAGAGCGACCGAGAGAGAGGGAGAGGCCAAGATAGAGAGAGTTATAGAGACAGAGAACATGACTGGGATCGAGAAAGAGACCCAGAGGGGGAGAGGGACAGACCGGGATAGAGGGAGAGAGAGACTGCGATAGAGAGACAAAGGGATAGACTGGGATAGAGAGAGAGAAAAAGGCCGGGTTAGAGAAAGATAGAGAGAAAGACAGACTGGTATAGAGAGACAGAAACACCGGGATAGAGTCAGACAGAAAGACCGGGATAGAGAGAGAGAGAGACTAGCACATGGAGTGAGAGTCTGGGATAGAGAGAGAGAGATAGAGAGAGAGACCGGGATAGAGAGGGAGAGAGAGAGAGAGAGAGAGATAGAGAGAGACCGGGATAGAGAAAGAGAGGGAGAGAGTGAGAGAAAAAGACAATGAGAGGCCGGGAGAGAGAGTGAGAGAGCCCGGTACAGAGAGGGAGAGAGAGAGAGATCGGGATAGAGAAAAAGAGAGTGAGAGGGACAGGGCTAGAGAGGGAGAGAGAGACCAGGATGGAGAGAGAGAGAAACCGGGATAGAGAAAGTGAGAACGGGATAAATAAGTAGAGAGAGGGACCGTGAATGAGAGGGAGTGAGATAGTGAGAGAAATCAGGATAGAGAGAGAGAGAGAGAGACCAGGATAGGGAGAGTGAGAGACCGGGATAGAGAGGGAGAAAGAGAGGTAGAGAGAAGTAGTGAGATCAGAATAGGGAGAGGCTGTGATAGAGAGACTAGGGTAGAGAGAGAGAGAAAGAGAGAGAGGGAAACCGGGATAGTGAGCGACAGTCAGAGAGACAGGGATAGAGAGAGAAAGAGAAGGAGCGGGATAGAGAGAGAGAGAGCAGGATAGAGAGAAAGTGAGAGAGACCAGTATAGAGAGGAAGAGAAGGAGAGATAGAGTGAGATAGAGAGAGAGAGACCCAGATAGAGGTAGATGCCGGGATAGAGAGAGAGATAGAGTGAGAGCGAGATCGGGATAGAGAATGAAAAAGGGAACCATGGAGGGAGAGAAAGAAAGAGGGAGCGAGAGAGACCGGGATAGAGAGAGAGAGAGACCGCAATAGATAGAGAGAGAGAGGACGGGGTAGAGAGGGCTAGAGAGAGACCGGGATAGAGAGGGACTGAGAGAGAGAGAGAGAATGAATGAGACCAGGATAGAGAAAGAGATAGGCCAGGATAGATAGACTGGGGTAGAGAGAGAGAGAGAGAGAGAGAAAGAGAGAGACCGGGATAGTGAGAGACGGAGAGAGAGACCGGGATAGAGAGAGACAGAGAGAGAGAGACCGTAATAGAGAGAGAGGGACCAGGATAGAGAGAAAGTGAAAGAGAGCAGGATAGAGAGCGAAAGAACGAGAGATAGAGTGAGATAGAGGGAGAGAGAGTCCGGGATAGAGGGAGAGGCCGGGATAGAGATCGAGAGATAGAGAGAGAGAGCAAGACCGGGATAGAGAAAGTGAAAGAGACCCAGAGAGGGAAGGAGTGAGACCAGGATAGAGAAAGAGAGAGGCCAGGATAGATAGACTGGGGCAGAGAGAGAGAGAGAGAGAAAGAGAGAGACCGGGATAGTGAGAGACGGAGAGAGAGACCAGGTTAGAGAGGGAGAGAGAGACCGGGATAGAGAGCGAGAGACCTGGATATAGAGAAAGTGAGAGAGAGCAGGATAGAGAGCGAGAGAAAGAGAGATAGAGTGAGATAGAGAGAGAGACCGAGATAGAGGGAGAGGCCATGATAGAGAGAGATATAGAGACAGAGAGCATGACTGGGATAGACAAAGAGACCAAGAGGGGGAGAGAGAGAGACCAGGATAGAGGGAGAGAGAGACTGGGATAGAGAAACAGAGGGAGAGACTGGGATAGAGAGAGAGAAAGGCCGGGTTAGAGGAAGATAGAGAGAAAGACAGACCGGTATAGAGAGACAGAAAGACCAGGATAGAGTGAGACAGAAAGACCGGGATAGAGAGAGAGAGACTAGCACAGAGAATGAGAGTCCGGGATGGAGAGAGAGAGAGAGAGAGAGAGAGAGAGACCGGGATAGAGAGGGAGAGAGAGAGAGCGAAAGAGAGAGAGAGAGAGAGAGAGAAAGACAGTGAGAGCCCGGGAGAGAGAGAGAGAGAGGGAGAGAGTTCTGGATAGAGAGGGAGAGAGAGAGAGAGAGTTCAGGATAGAGAAAAAGAGAGTGAGAGGGACTGGGCTCGAGAGGGAGAGAGAGACTAGGACGGAGAGGGAGAGACACCGGGATAGAGAGAGAGAGAACGGGATAGAGAGGTAGAGAGAGGGACAGGGATAGAGAGGGAGTGAGATACAGAGTGAGATCGGGATTGGGAGAGAGAGAGACCAGGATAGGGAGAAAAATGACCGGGGTAGAGAGGGAGAGAGAGAGAGAGAGAGAGAGATAGAGAGAAAGAGTGAGATCAGAATAGGGAGAGGCCATGATAGAGAGACTGGGGTAGAGAGAGAGAGAGCGGGATAGAGAGAGAGAGACCAGGATGGAGAGAAAGTGAGAGAGACCAGTATAGAGAGTAAGAGAAGGAGAGATAGGGTGAGATGGAGAGAGAGAGACCGAGATAGAGGTAGAGGCCGGGATAGAAGAGAGATAGAGAGAGAGAAAGACTGGGATAGAGAAAGAGAAAGAGACCCAGAGAGGGAGAGTGTGAGATCGGGATAGAGAGGGAGAGAAAGAGAGAGAGAGAGAATGAGTGAGATCAGAATAGAGAGAGAGAGAGGCCAGGCTAGAGAGACTGGGGTAGAGAGAGAGACCGGGATAGTGAGAGACAGAGAGAGAGACCAGGATAGAGAGAAAGTGAGAGAGAGCAGGATAGAGAGTGAGAGAACGAGAGATTGAGTCAGATAGAGGGAGAGAGGGATCGAGATGGAGGGAGAGGTCGGGATAGAGAGAGAAAGGTAGAGAGTGAGAGCAAGACCGGGATAGAGAAAGAGAAAGAGACACAGAGAGGGAGAGAGAGAAACCAGGATAGAGAGGGAGACAGACCGGGATAGAGAGAGAGAGACTGGGATAGAGCGGGATAGAGAGAGAGAGACCTGGATAAAGAGAAAGTGAGAGAGAGCAGGATAGAGAGCGAGAGAAAGAGATAGAGTGAGATAGAGAGAGAGAGACCGAGATAGAGGGTGAGGCCGTGATAGAGAGAGATATAGAGACAGAGAGCATGACTGGGATAGAGATAGAGACCCAGAAGGGAAGAGAGAGACCGGGATAGAGGGAGAGAGAGACTGCGATAGAGAGACAAAGGGAGAGACTGGGATAGAGAGAGAGAAAGGCCGGGTTAGAGAAAGATAGAGAGAAAGAGAGACCGGTATAGAGAGACAGAATGACCGGGATAGAGTGAGACAGAATGACTGGGATAGAGAGAGAGAGAGACTAGCACAGAGAGTGAGTGTCCGGGACAGAGAGGGGAGAGAGAGAGAGAGAGAGAAAGACAGTGAGAGGCCGGGAGAGAGAGAGAGAGAGAGTCCGTTATAGAGAGGGAAAGATTGGGATAGAGAAACTGAGATTGAGAGGGACCGGGCTAGAGAGGGAGAGAGAGACCAGGACGGAGAGAGAGAGGGACCGGGACGGAGAGAGAGAGGGACCGGGCTAGAGAGGGAGAGAGAGACCAGGACGGAGAGAGAGAGAGACCGGGATAGAGAGGGAGAGAGAGACCAGGACGGAGAGAGAGAGAGACCGGGATAGAGAGAGGGGGACCAGGATAGAGAGGGAGTGAGATAGAGAGTGAGATCGGGAGAGAGAGAGAGAGAGAGAGAGAGACCAGGATAGGGAAAGAGAGAGACTGGGATAGAGAAAGAGAAAGAGACCCAGAAAGGGAGAGAGTGAGACCGGGATAGAGAGAGAGAGACCGGGATAGAGAGAGAGAGAGGGAAAGAGACCGGGATAGAGAGAGAGAGACCGGGATAGAGAGAGAGAGAGGGAGAGAGACCGGGATAGAGAGGGAGTGAGAGAGAGTGAGAGAAGGAGTGAGTAAGACCGGGATAGAGAGAAAGTGACCCAGAGTGGGATAGAGGGAGAGAGAGACTGGGATAGAGAGACAAAGGGAGAGACTGGGATAGAGAGAGAGAGAGGCCAGGTTAGAGAGAGATAGAGAGAAAGACAGAAAGACCGGGATAGAGAGAGAGAGAGAGAGAGACTGGGATAGAGAGGGAGAGAGACCGGGATAGAGAGAGAGAGAGGGAGAAAAAGAGAGTGAGAGACCGGGATAGAGAGAGAGAATGGGATAGAGAGGGAGAGAGAGAGACCGGGATAGAGAGGGAGTGAGAGAGAGAGAGAGAGGAGTCAGTCCAGGATAGAGAGAGAGAGAGGCCAGGATAGAGAGAATGTGGTAGATAGAGAGAGAGAGAGAGAGAGACCGGGATAGTGAGAGACAGAGAAAGAGACCGGGACAAAGAGAGAGAGACCTGGATAGAGAGAGAGAGACCAGGATAGAGAGAAAGTGAGAGAGAGCAGGACAGAGAGCGAGAGAAAGAGAGATAGAGTGAGATAGACAGAGCGAGAGACCGAGATAGAGGGAGAAGCCGGGATAGAGGGAGAAAGCAAGACCGGAATAGAAAAGAGAAAGTGACCCAGAGTGGGATAGAGGGAGAGAAAGACTGGGATAGAGAGACAAAGGGAGAGACTGGGATAGAGAGAGAGAGGGGCCAGGTTAGAGAGAGATAGAGAGAAAGACAGACCGGTATAAAGAGAGACAGAAAGACTGGGATAGAGAGAGAGAGAAACTGGGATGGAGAGGGAGGGAGACCGGGATAGAGAGGGAGAGAAAATGGGATAGAGAGAGGGAGGGAGAGAGAGGGAGAAAAAGAGAGTGAGAGGCCGGGAGAGAGAGAGAGAAAGACCGGGATAGAGAGGGAGAGAGAGAGAGAGATCGGGATAGAGAGAGAGAGAAAGTGAGAGATACCGGGATAGGGGGAGAGAGAGAAATCAGGAGGGAGAGAGAGAAAGACTGGGATAGAGAGACAGAGAGACTGGGATAGAGAGAGAGACAAAGAGATATAGAGAGAGATAGACAGAGATAGACAGATCGTGACCAGGATTGAGAGAGAGTCTGGGCTAGAGAAAGAGAGAGAGAAAGAGAGAGGGTGACTGCGATAAAGTGAGAGATAGTAAGAGAATGGGATAGAGGGAGTGAGAGACCGAGATAGAGAGAGACCTAGATAGAGAGAAAGTGAGAGAGAGCAGGATAGAGACGAAGAGAAGGAGAGATAGGGTGAGATAGAGAGAGAGAGACCGAGATAGAGGTAGAGGCCGGGATAGAAGAGAGATAGAGAGAGAGCAAGACTGGGATAGAGAAAGAGAAAGAGACCCAGAGAGGGAGAGAGAGAGATCGGGATAGAGAGGGAGAGAAGAGAGAGAGAGCTAGAGAGACCGGGATAGAGAGAGAGAGACCGCGATAGAGAGATAGAGACCGGGATAGAGAGAGAAATTAAGAGAGAGAGAGAACGGGATAGAGAGGGAGTGAGAGAGAAAGAGAGAAGGAGTGAGACCAGGGTAGAGAGAGAGAGGCCAGTATAGAGATACTGGGGTAGAGAGTGTGAGAGAGATATAGACCGGGATAGTGAGAGACAGAGAGAGAGAGACCTGGATAGTGAAAAAGTGAGAGAGAGCAGTATAGAGAGCGAGAGAGAGGTAGAATGAGATAGAGAGAGAGAGAGACCGAGATAGAGGGAGAGGCCGTGATAAAGAGATATATAGAGACAGAGAGCAAGCCTGGGATAGAGAAAGAGACCCAGAGTGGGAGAGAGAGATACCGGGATAGAGGGAGAGAGAGATGGGATAGAGAGAGAGAAAGGCCAGGTTAGAGAAAGATAGAGTGAAAGATAGACCGGTATAGAGAGACAGAAAGAACGGGATAGAGAGAGAGTAAGAGAGATAGGGTGAGATAGAGAGAGAGAGACCGAGATAGAGGGAGAGGCAGTGATAGAGAGGGATTTAGAGACAGAGAGCAAGACTGGGATAGAGAAAGAGACCCAGAGCGGGAGAGAGAGAGAGCGGGATAGAGAGAGAGAAAGAGAGATATAGAGAATGAGTGAGATCAGGATAGAGAGAGAGAGAGAGGCTAGGATAGGGAGACTGGGGTAGAGAGAGAGAGAGAGAGAGAAAGAGGGAGACCGGGATAGTGAGAGACAGAGAGAGAGACCAGGATAGAGAGAAAGTGAGAGAGAGCAGGATAGAGAGTGAGAGAACGAGAGATAGAGTGAGATAGAGGGAGAGAGGGATCGAGATGGAGGGAGAGGCCGGGATAGAGAGAGAAAGATAGAGAGAGAGAGCAAGACCGGGATAGAGAAAGAGAAAGAGACACAGAAAGGGGGAAAGAGAGAAACTAGGATAGAGAGGGAGAGAGACCGGGATAGAGAGAGAGAGACCGAGATAGAGCGGGATAGAGAGAGAGAGAAAGAGATAGAGTGAGATAGAGAGAGAGAGACCGAGGTCGAGGGAGAGGCCGTGATAGAGAGAGATATAGAGACAGAGAGCATGACTGGGATAGAGACCAGAGTGGGAGAGACTGACCGGGATAGAGGGAGGGAGAGACTGCGATAGAGAGACAAAGGGAGAGACTGGGATAGAGAAAGAAAAAGGCCGGGTTAGAGAAAGATAGAGAGAAAGAGAGACCGGTATAGAGAGACAGAATGACCAGGATAGAGTGAGACAGAATGACTGGGATAGAGAGAGAGAGAGAGACTAGCACAGAGAGTGAGTGTCCGGGACAGAGAGAGAGAGACAGAGAGACCGGGGTAGAGAAAGAGAGGGAGAGAGAGAGAGACAGAAAGACAGTGAGAGGCCAGGAGAGAGAGAGAGAGAGTCTGTCATAGAGCGGGAGAGAGAGAGAGATCGGGATAGAGAAAATGAGATTGAGAGGGACGCGGCTAGAGAGGGAGAGAGAGACCAGGACGGAGAGAGAGAGGGACCGGGATAGAGAGAGAGGGACCAGGATAGAGAGAGAGGGACCAGGATAAAGAGGGAGTGAGATAGAGAGTGAGATCGGGATAGAGAGAGAGAGAGAGAGAGACCAGGATAGGGAAAGAGAGAGACCGTGATAGAGAAAGAGAAAGAGACCCAGAAAGGGAGAGAGAGGGACCGGGATAGAGAGGGAGTGAGATAGAGAGTGAGATCGGGATAGAGAGAGAGAGAGAGAGAGACCAGGATAGGGAAAGAGAGAGACCGGGATAGAGAAAGAGAAAGAGACCCAGAAAGGGAGAGAGTGAGACCGGGATAGAGAGGGGAGAAAGAGACAGAGAGCTAGAGAGACCGGGATAGAGAGACAAAGGGATAGACTGGGATAGAGAGAGAGAAAGGCCGGGTTAGAGAAAGATAGAGAGAAAGACAGACCGGTATAGAGAGACAGAAACACCGGGATAGAGTCAGACAGAAAGATCGGGATAGAGAGAGAGAGATAGAGAGAGAGACCGGGATAGAGAGAGAGAGACAGAGAGAGAGACCGGGATAGAGAGGGAGAGAGTCCGGTACAGAGAGGGAGACAGAGAGAGTTCGGGATAGAGAAAAAGAGAGTGAGAGGGACCGGCTTAGAGAGGGAGGGAGAGACCAGGATGTCGAGAGAGAGAGATTGGGATAGAGAGAGAGAGATTTAGAGAGAGATAGAGAGAGAGAGACCGAGATAGAGGGAGAGGACGGGATAGAGAGAGAGAAAGAGGGATAGACAGAAGGAATGAGACCAGGATAGAGAGAGAGAGAGGCCGGGATAGAGAGACTGGGGTAGAGAGAGGGAGAGAGAGAGAGTGTCCGGCATAGTCAGAGAGAGAGAGAGAGACCGGGATAGAGAGAAAGTGAGAGAGCCCAGGATAGTGTGAGTTAGATAGAGGGAGATCCAGGATAGAGAGAGAGAGCGCGAGATCGGGATAGAGAAAGAGAAAGAGACCCACAGAGGGAGAGAGAGCGAGAGTGACCGGGATAGAGAGAGAGAGAGAGAGACCGGGAGAGAGAAAGAGAGGGAGAGAGTGAGAGAGAGAGAGTCCGGTACAGAGAGGGAGAGAGAGAGAGATCGGGATAGAGAAAAAAGAGAGTGAGAGGGACTGGGCTAGAGACGGAGAGAGAGAGAGACCGGGATAGAGAAAGTGAGAATGGGATAAAGAGGTAGAAAGAGGGACTGTGAATGAGAGGAAGTGAGATAGAGAGTGAAATCAGGATAGAGAGAGAGTGAGAGAGAGAGAGACCAGGATAGGGAGAGAGAAAGAGAGATAGAGAGGAGTGAGATCAGAATAGGGAGAGGCCGTGATAGAGAGACTGCGGTAGAGAGAGAGAGAAAGAGAGAGAGGGAGACCGGGTTAGAGAGAGAGACTGAGACTGGGATAGAGAGAGAGAGAGAACGGGATAGAGAGGGAGGGAGAGGGACCAGGATTGAGAGGGAGTGAGAGAGAGAGTGAGATAGGAATAGGGAGAGAGAGAGAGAGAGAGACCGGGATAGGGAGAGTGAGACTGGGATAGAGAGAGAGAAAGAGAGATAGAGAGAAGGAATGAGATCAGGATAGAGAGAGAGAGAGGCCAGGATAGAGAGATTGGTGTAGAGAGAGAGAGAGAGAAAGAGAGAGACCGGGATAGTGAGAGACAGAGAGAGTGACCGGGATAGAGAGAGAGAGAGACCAGGATAGAGAGAAAGTGAGAGAGAGCAGAATAGAGAGCGAGAGAAAGAGAGATAGAGTGAGATAGACAGAGCGAGAGACTGAGTTAGAGGGAGAGGCCAGGATAGAGAGAGAGAGCAAGACCGGGATCGAGAAAGAGAAAGCGACCCAGAGTGGGATAGAGAGACAAAGGGGGAGACTGGGATAGAGAGTGAGAAGCCAGGTTAGAGAGAGATAGAGAAAAAGACAGACCGGTATAGAAAGAGAGAGAGACCGGGATAGAGAGGGAGAGAGACCGGGATAGAGAGGGAGAGACAGAGACCGTGATAGAGAGAGAGAGAGAAAAAGAGAGTGAGAGGCCGGGAGAGAGAGAGAGAGAGACCGGGATAGAGAGAGAGAGAAAGAGAGATAGACAGATATAGACAGAGAGAGACTGATGTAGAGCGATTGAGACCAGGATTGAGAGAGAGAGTCTGGGATAGAGAGAGAGAGCGAGACCGGAACAGAGAAAGAGAGGGGGACACAGAGAGAGAGAGACTGAGATAGAGAGAGAGAGATATAGAGAGACCGGGATAGAGAGAGAGACCGGGATAGAGAGAGAGAGAGACCAGGTTAGAGAGAAAGTGAGAGAGACAAGGATAGAGAGGAAGAGAAAGAGAGATAGATTGAGATAGATAGAGGGACAGAGAAAGAGAGGGGGACACACAGAGAGAGAGACCGAAATAGAGGGAGAGGACGGGATAGAGAGAAAGAGAAATAGAGAGAAGGAGTGAGACAAGGATAGAGAGAGAGAAAGACGCCAGGATAGTGAGAGACAGAGAGAGACCGGGATAGAGAGAAAGTCAGAGAGAACAGGATAGAGAGTGAGAGAAAGAGAGATAGAGTGCAATAGATAGAGGGAGTGTCTGGGATAGAGCGAGAGATAGAGAGAGAGAGCAAGATCGGGATAGAGAAAGAGAAAGAGACCCAGAAAGGGAGAGAGAGGGACCGGGATAGAGAGGGAGTGAGATAGAGAGTGAGATCGGGATAGAGAGAGAGAGAGAGAGAGACCAGGATAGGGAAAGAGAGAGACCGGGATAGAGAAAGAGAAAGAGACCCAGAAAGGGAGAGAGAGGGACCGGGATAGAGAGAGAGGGACCAGGATAGAGAGGGAGTGAGATAGAGAGTGAGATCGGGATAGAGAGAGAGAGAGAGAGAGACCAGGATAGGGAAAGAGAGAGACCGGGATAGAGAAAGAGAAAGAGACCCAGAAAGGGAGAGAGTGAGACCGGGATAGAGAGGGGGAGAAAGAGACAGAGAGCTAGAGAGACCGGGATAGAGAGACAAAGGGATAGACTGGGATAGAGAGAGAGAAAGGCCGGGTTAGAGAAAGATAGAGAGAAAGACAGACCGGTATAGAGAGACAGAAACACCGGGATAGAGTCAGACAGAAAGATCGGGATAGAGAGAGAGAGATAGAGAGAGAGACCGGGATAGAGAGAGAGAGACAGAGAGAGAGACCGGGATAGAGAGGGAGAGAGTCCGGTACAGAGAGGGAGACAGAGAGAGTTCGGGATAGAGAAAAAGAGAGTGAGAGGGACCGGCTTAGAGAGGGAGGGAGAGACCAGGATGTCGAGAGAGAGAGATTGGGATAGAGAGAGAGAGATTTAGAGAGAGATAGAGAGAGAGAGACCGAGATAGAGGGAGAGGACGGGATAGAGAGAGAGAAAGAGGGATAGACAGAAGGAATGAGACCAGGATAGAGAGAGAGAGAGGCCGGGATAGAGAGACTGGGGTAGAGAGAGGGAGAGAGAGAGAGTGTCCGGCATAGTCAGAGAGAGAGAGAGAGACCGGGATAGAGAGAAAGTGAGAGAGCCCAGGATAGTGTGAGTTAGATAGAGGGAGAGTCCAGGATAGAGAGAGAGAGCGCGAGATCGGGATAGAGAAAGAGAAAGAGACCCACAGAGGGAGAGAGAGCGAGAGTGACCGGGATAGAGAGAGAGAGAGAGAGACCGGGAGAGAGAAAGAGAGGGAGAGAGTGAGAGAGAGAGAGTCCGGTACAGAGAGGGAGAGAGAGAGAGATCGGGATAGAGAAAAAGAGAGTGAGAGGGACTGGGCTAGAGACGGAGAGAGAGAGAGACCGGGATAGAGAAAGTGAGAATGGGATAAAGAGGTAGAAAGAGGGACTGTGAATGAGAGGAAGTGAGATAGAGAGTGAAATCAGGATAGAGAGAGAGTGAGAGAGAGAGAGACCAGGATAGGGAGAGAGAAAGAGAGATAGAGAGGAGTGAGATCAGAATAGGGAGAGGCCGTGATAGAGAGACTGCGGTAGAGAGAGAGAGAAAGAGAGAGAGGGAGACCGGGTTAGAGAGAGAGACTGAGACTGGGATAGAGAGAGAGAGAGAACGGGATAGAGAGGGAGGGAGAGGGACCAGGATTGAGAGGGAGTGAGAGAGAGAGTGAGATAGGAATAGGGAGAGAGAGAGAGAGAGAGACCGGGATAGGGAGAGTGAGACTGGGATAGAGAGAGAGAAAGAGAGATAGAGAGAAGGAATGAGATCAGGATAGAGAGAGAGAGAGGCCAGGATAGAGAGATTGGTGTAGAGAGAGAGAGAGAGAAAGAGAGAGACCGGGATAGTGAGAGACAGAGAGAGTGACCGGGATAGAGAGAGAGAGAGACCAGGATAGAGAGAAAGTGAGAGAGAGCAGAATAGAGAGCGAGAGAAAGAGAGATAGAGTGAGATAGACAGAGCGAGAGACTGAGTTAGAGGGAGAGGCCAGGATAGAGAGAGAGAGCAAGACCGGGATCGAGAAAGAGAAAGCGACCCAGAGTGGGATAGAGAGACAAAGGGGGAGACTGGGATAGAGAGTGAGAAGCCAGGTTAGAGAGAGATAGAGAAAAAGACAGACCGGTATAGAAAGAGAGAGAGACCGGGATAGAGAGGGAGAGAGACCGGGATAGAGAGGGAGAGACAGAGACCGTGATAGAGAGAGAGAGAGAAAAAGAGAGTGAGAGGCCGGGAGAGAGAGAGAGAGAGACCGGGATAGAGAGAGAGAGAAAGAGAGATAGACAGATATAGACAGAGAGAGACTGATGTAGAGCGATTGAGACCAGGATTGAGAGAGAGAGTCTGGGATAGAGAGAGAGAGCGAGACCGGAACAGAGAAAGAGAGGGGGACACAGAGAGAGAGAGACTGAGATAGAGAGAGAGAGATATAGAGAGACCGGGATAGAGAGAGAGACCGGGATAGAGAGAGAGAGAGAGACCAGGTTAGAGAGAAAGTGAGAGAGACAAGGATAGAGAGGAAGAGAAAGAGAGATAGATTGAGATAGATAGAGGGACAGAGAAAGAGAGGGGGACACACAGAGAGAGAGACCGAAATAGAGGGAGAGGACGGGATAGAGAGAAAGAGAAATAGAGAGAAGGAGTGAGACAAGGATAGAGAGAGAGAAAGACGCCAGGATAGTGAGAGTCAGAGAGAGACCGGGATAGAGAGAAAGTCAGAGAGAACAGGATAGAGAGTGAGAGAAAGAGAGATAGAGTGCGATAGATAGAGGGAGTGTCTGGGATAGAGCGAGAGATAGAGAGAGAGAGCAAGATCGGGATAGAGAAAGAGAAAGAGACCCAGAGAGGGAGAAAGAGAGGGAGAGAGGGAGAGAGAGAGAGAGAGACCGGGATAGAGAGAGACAGAGACCGGGATAGAGAGATAGAGAGAGAGACTGGGACAGCGAGAGAGAGGGAGAGAGAGATAGATCGGGATAGAGAGAGAGAGAGTGAAAGATCAGGATGGAGAGAGAGAAAGACTGGGATAGAGAGACAGAGAGACTGGGATAGAGGGAGAGAGAGCGAGACAAGGATAGGGAGAGAGAGAGAGAGAGAATGACTGAGATAGAGTGAGAGAGAGAGAGAGAGAGGCTGGGATAGAGGGAGAGAGAGACCGAGATAGAGAGAGAAATAGAGTTAGAGAGAAGGAATGAGACCATGATAGAAAGAGAGGCCAGGATAGAGAGACTGGAATAGAGAGAGAGAAAGAGAATGAGAGACCGGGATAGAGAAAGAGAGACCGGGATAGAGAGAGAGAGAGACCAGGATGGAGATAAAGTGAGAGAGACCAGGTTACAGAGCGAGAGAAACAGAGATAGAGTGAGATAGAGAGAGAGACCGAGATAGTGGGAGAGACCAGGATAGAGAGAGACAGACCGGTATAGAGAGAGACAGAAAGACTGGGATAGAGAGAGAGCAAGGGAGACTGGGACAGAGAGCAAGAAAGAGATCAGGATAGAGAGGGAGAGAGAGAGAAAGAGAGAGACCGGGATGGAGAGAGAGAGGGAGAGAGAGAGAGAGAGAGATTGAGAGGCTGGATAGAGAGAGAGAGAGAGAGGGAGACTGGGATAGAGAGAGAGAGAGAGAGGGAGACAGAGATAGAGAGAGAGAGACCGATGTAGAGAGATTGAGAGCAGGATTGAGAGAGAGAGTCTAGGATAGAGAGAGAGAGCGAGACCGGAACAGAGAAAGAGAGAGGGACACAGAGAGAGAGAGATTGAGATAGAGAGAGAGAGATATAGAGAGACCGGGATAGAGAGAGAGACCGGGATAGAGAGAGAGAGAGACCAGGTTAGAGAGAAAGTGAGAGAGACCAGGATAGAGAGCGAGAGAAAGAAAGATAGAGTGAGATAGATAGAGGGACAGAGAAAGAGAGGGGGACACAGAGAGAGATAGAGACCGACATAAAGGGAGAGGACGGGATAGAGAGAGAGAAAGAGAGATAGAGAGAAGGAGTGAGACCAGGATAGAGAGAGAGAGGCCAGGATAGAGAGACTGGGGTAGAGAGAGAGATAGAGAGAAATATAGGCCAGGATAGTGAGAGACAGAGAAACAATCCAGGATAGAGAGACATAGAGAGACCGGGATAGAGAGAAAGTGAGAGAGAACAGGATAGAGAGTAAGAGAAAGAGAGATAGAGTGAGATAGATAGAGTGAGAGTCTGGGATAGAGAGAGAGATAGAGAGAGAGAGCAAGATCGGGATAGAGAAAGAGAAGAGACCCAGAGAGGGAGAAAGAGAGACCGGGATAGAGAGAGAGAGAGAGAGAGCGAGCGAGAGTCCGCGATAGAGAGAGAGAGAGAGAGAGACCGGGACAGAGAGAGTGACCGGGACAGAGAGAGAGAGAGACCTGTATAGAGAGAGAGTGAGATCGGGATAGAGAGAGAGAGAGAGACTCGGATAGAGAGACAGAGAGAGAGACCGGGTTGGAGAGAGAGAGAGAGAGACCTATATAGAGAGACAGAGAGTGAGATCGGGATAGAGAGAGAGAGAGAGACCAGGATAGAGAGAGAGAGAGAGAGAGACCGGGATAGAGAGAGACCGGGATAGAGAGAGAGAGAGAGAGAGACCGGGATAGAGAGTGAGAGAGAGAGAGAGGGATAGAGAGAGAGACCAGGATAGGGAGAGAGAGAGAGAAAAAGAGAGTGAGAGGCCGGGAGAGAGCGAGAGAGACCAGGATAGAGAGGGAGAGAGAGAGAGAGACTGGAATAGAGTGAGAGAGAGACCAGGATAGAGAGAGAGAGCGAGACCAGGATAGAGAGAGAGAGAGAGAGACCGGGATAGAGAGAAAGAGAGATAGAGAGAAGGAATGAGACCAGGATAGAGAGAGAGAGAGGCCGGGATAGAGAGACTGGGTTAGAGAGAGAGAGAGACCGGGATAGAGAGTTAGAGAGAGAGACCAGGCTGGAGAGAGAGACCAGGCTGGAGAGAGAGAGAGACAGACCGGCATAGAGAGAAAAAGAGTGAGAGGGTGGGATAGAGAGAGAGAGAGAGACTGGGATAGAGAGAGAGAGAGAGAGAGAGACCGGGATAGAGAGAGAGAGAATGACCGGGATAGAGAGAAAGTGAGATAGACCAGGTTAGAAAGTAAGAGAAATAGCGATAGAGATAGAGAGAGAGAGAGACCGAGATAGAGGGAGAGACCGGGATAGAGAAGAGAGATAGAGAGAGAGAGCCAGACCGGGATGGAGAATGAGAAGGAGACCCAGAGAGGGTGAGAGAGAGACCGGGATATAGAGAAAGAGATACTGGGACATAGAGACAGAGGGAGAGACTGGGATAGAGAGAGAGAGAGAGACCGGGTTACAGAGAGATAGAGAGAGAGACAGACTGGTATAGAGAGAGACAGAAAGAAAGGGATAGGGAGAGAGCAAGAGAGACTGAGACAGAGCGAGAGAGTAAGAAATTAGGATAGAGAGGGAGAGAGAGAGAGAAAGAGAATAATAGGCCAGGTTAGAGAGAGAGAGAGAGACCGGGATAGAGAGAAAGAGAGATAGAGAGAGAGAGACCGATGTAGAGAGCTTGAGACCAGGATTGAGAGAGAGAGTCTGGGATAGAGAGAGAGAGCACCTTCCCCTATCAATGCGCCTCCCCCCAGCAATGCGCCTCCCCCCAGCAATGCACCTCCCCCCAGCAATGCACCTCCCTGCAGCAATGCACCTCCACCCAGTAATTCACCTCCCCCCAGCAATGTGCCATACCCCAGCAATGCAACTCCCCCAGCAATGCACCGGCCCCCAACAATGCACCTCCACCCAGTAATTCACCTCTGCGCAACAATGCACCATACCCCAGCAATGCACCATACCCCGGCAATGCACCTCCCCCCAGCAATGCACCTCCCCCCAGCAGTGCACCTCCCCCCAGCAGTGCACCTCCCCCCAGCAATGCACCTCCCCCCAGCAATGCACCTCCCTCCGCAATGCACCCCCCCAGCAATGTGCCACCCCAGCAAACCACTTCCCCGCAGCAATGTTCCATCACCAAGCAATGCACCTCTGCCCAATAATGCACTTCATACCCAGAAGTGCAGCTCCCGCTAGCAATGCACCTCCCCCTGAGAAATTTACCTCACCCATCAGTGCAACTCCCGCCAGCAATGCACCTCAGCTGACCATTTCATTCCCCAGCAATGCACCTCTGCTCCATAATGCACCTCATCCCCAGCAATGCCTGTCCTGCCACTGAAGCAACTCTGCCCAGCAATGCATCTCCCCCCAGAAATTTACTTCCCCATCAATGCAACTCCCGCCAGCAATGATCCTCCCCCAAGCAATGCACCTACTTACAGCAAAGCACCTCCACCCAGCAATGCGCCTCTGCCCAGTAATGCTCCTCACCCCAGCAATGCACCTCCCTGCAGCTATACACCTCCCCCAAGCAATGTGCCTCCCCAGTAATGCACCTACCCTAGCAGTGCACCTTCACCCAGCAATGCACATCCCCCCAGCAATTCACAACATCCCACCGATGCACCTCTGCCCAATAATGCACCTCGTCCCCAGCATGCAGCACACTCCAGGAATGTCCTCCCCCCAGCAAAGCACTGCCCTAGCAATGCATCACCACAGTCAATGCACCTCTAGCCATCAATGCACCTACCCCGAGCGATGCATCTTCCCCCAGCAATGCAACTCCCACCAGCAACGCATCTCCCAGCAATGTACCTGTCAGCAATGCACTGTTGCCCAGTAAAGTATATATGCCCACCAGTTCATCGCCTCCCAGCAATACACCTCACCCAGTCAATCCAGCAATCCACCTCCCAGCACTAATGCACTATCCCCCATCAATGCAACTCCCACCAGCAATGCACATCCGCTGAGCAATGTACCCACCAGCAAAGTACCTCTGCCCAATAATGCACCTCATACCCAGCACTGCAGCCCCCTCAACAATGCAACTCCCCTAGAAATTCACCTCCCCCAGCAATGCACCTCTGCTCACCAATGCAGCTCCCCTATCAATACACAACTCCCAGCAATTCACCTCCCCCAAGAAATGCACATCTGCACACCATTGCAGCTCCCCTATCAATGCACAACCCCCAGCAATCCACCTCCCCCCAGCAATCCATCCCCCAGCAATGCACTGCCGCCCAGTAAAGTACATTGGCCAATCAGCACAACACCCCACCTGCAATCAACCTCCCGCCAGCAATGCACATCTACCCAGCAATGCACTCCTGCCCAGTAATGCAACTCCCCCCAGCAATGACCCTCCCTGCAGCAATGCACCTCCCCCAGCAATGCACCTACACCCCAGCAATACACCTTACCACAGCAATACACCTTACCACAGCAATGCACATCTACCCAGCAATGCAACTCTGCCCAGTAATGCACCTCCCCCTGGCATTGTACGTCCCCTGGCAATGTATGCCCACCAGCAATGTACCTCTCCCCAGCAAGGCATCTCGTCCCAGCAATCCACCTCCCCACAGCAATGCCCCAAAATCAAACAATGCTCCTCTGCCCAACAATGAAACTCCGCCCAGCAATGTACCTCCCCCGAGCTATGCACCTCTGCCCAGCAATGCACCTACCTATCAATGCATCTTTCCCCAGCAATGAACCTCCACACATCAATGCACCTCCCACCAGCAATGCACATCCAACCTGCAAAGCACCTCTACCTAGTAATGCCCCTCTGCCATGTAATGTACATCTGCCCTCAATGCACCCCCAGCAATGTACCTTACCCCAGCAAACCTCCTCCCCGCACCAATGCATCACCCCACAGCAATGCACCTACCGATCAATGCACCTCCCACCAGCAATGCATGTCCAAACAGCACTGCAACTCTGCCCAGTGATGCACCTCCCACCAGCAATGCATCACCCGCAATGTACCCCTGCCCAATTACGCTACTCATCCCTAACAGTGCAGCAACCCCAGCAGTGCAACTCCCCTCAGAAATGTACCTCTCCAAGAAAGGCATCTACTGCCTGCAATGCACCTCCCCAAGCAATGCACCTCTGCCCAGCAATGCACCTCTCCTATCAATGAACCTCTGCCAAGCAATTCACCTCCCCCAGCAATGCAACTACCCCTATCAATGCACCTCCCCTATCAATGCATCTTTCCCCAGCAGTGAACCACTGCCCAGAAATGCACCTCCACACAGCAATGCAACTCTGCCCAGCAATGAATCTCCCAGCATTTTAACTCCCAGCAATGCACTGCTGCCCAGTAAAGTACATCTGCCTATCCATACACGTCCACCCAGCAATGCACCCGCCCCAGCAATGCACCTACCACTATCAATGCACCTCTGCCCAGCAATGTATCGCCCAGCAATGCACTGCCACAGAGTAAATTACATCTGCCAATCAGTGCACCACCCCCCAACAATGCACCTCCCACCAGCACTACACCTCCTGCCATCAATGCACATCCGTCCAGCAATACACCTCTGCCCATGAATGCAACACCCCCTAGTGATGCACCACCCCACAGCAAGGCACCTCCCCCCAGCAATGTACCTTCCACAGCAATGCACCTTCCCCCCCAGCAGTACTCCTCACCACAGCAATGCACTTCCCACCAGCAATGCACATCCGCCCAGCAATGCACCTCCCCCAGGAAATGTACGCCCCCAGCAATATACCTCTCCCGAGCAATGCATCTCACCCCAGCAATCCACGTCCCCGCAGCAATGCCCCACCCTCAAGTAATGCTTTTCTGCCCAATTATGCACCTCCCACCAGCAATGCACCTCCCACCAGCAATGCACCTCCCACCAGCAATGCACCTGCCACCCCAGCAATGCACCTCCTACCCCAGCAATGCACCTCCACCCCAGCAATGCACCTCCACCCCAGCAAACCACCTGCCTGCAGCAATGCAACCCCTTCCAGCAATGCACCATCCCCAGCATTGCACGTCCACCCAGCAATGCAACTCTGCCCAGAAATGCCTCCACCCACAGCAATGCAACTTCCCCCAGCAACGCACCTCCCACCAGAAGTGCACATCAGCCAAGCAATGCACCTCTGCCCCATAATGCATCTCTCCCTGCAATGCCTCCCCGCAGCAATGTCCCACCCCCAAGCAATGCACCTCTGCCCAATAATGTACCTTGTCCCCAGAAGTGCAGAGCCCCCAGCAATGCACCTCTGCCCAACAATACACCTCATCCCCGACAGTGCAGCTCCCCCCAGAAATGCACTTCCCCCAGCAATGGCCCTCCCACCAGCATTGCACCACCTCCAAGCAATGCACCTCCCACCAACAATCCACTTCCCCAAGCAATGTACCTCCCCAGCAATCCCCATTAACCTAACAATGCACCTCTACTCAGTAATGCACCTCTGCCCAGTAATGCACCCCTCCAGCAATGTACCATCCCCAGCATTGCACGTCCACCCAGAAATGCAACTCTGCCCAGAAATGCCTTCACCCACAGCAATGCAACTTCCTCCAACAATGCACCTCCCACCAGAAATGCACATCAACCAAGCAATGCACCTCTGCCCCATAATGCATCTCTCCCTGCAATGCCTCCCCACAGCAATGTCCTGCCCCCAAGCAATGCACATTTGCCCAATAATGTACCTCTTCCCCAGAAGTGCAGCTCCCCCCAGCAATGCACCTCGCCCTTAGAAATTTACCTCCCCCATCTATGCAACTCCCACCAGCAATGCTCCTCTGCCAAGCAATGCACCCCCCAGCAAAGCACCTCTGCCCAGTAATGCACCTCATCACCAGCACTGCAGCCCCCCCAACAATACCACTCGCCCAAAAATCCACCCCCCCCAGCATTGCACCTCCCCCCAGCCATGCATCTCCCAACAACAATGCACCTCCCGCCGCAGTGCATGTCCCCCAGCAATGCACCTCTGCTCACCAATGCAGCTCCCCTATCAATGCACAACTCCCAGCAATTCACCTCCCACCAGCAATCCATCTCCCAGCAATGCACTGCCGCCCAGTAAGGTACATTGGCCGATCAGTGCAACACCCCCCCTGCAATGCACATACCGCCAGCAATGCACATCCACCCAGTAATGCACCCCTGCCCAGTAATGCAACCCCCCCAACAATGTGCCTCTCTGCAGCAATGCACCTCCCCCCCAGCAATGCACCTCCACAGCAATCCCCATTCACCCAGCATTGCACCTCTGCTCAGTAATGCACCTCTGCCCAGTAATGCACCCCTCCAGCAATGTACCTCCCCCCAGCAAACCACCTGCCTGCAGCAATGCAACGCCTTCCAGCAATACACAATCCCCAGCATGGCATATCCACCCAGCAATGCAACTCTGCCAAGAAATGCCTCCACTCACAGCAATACACCTCTCAGCAGCAATGTACCTTCCCCAGCAATGCACCCTCCACCAGAAATGCACAGCAACCAAGCAATGCACCTCTGCCCCATAATGAACCGCTCTCAACTATGCCTCCCCACAGCAATGTCCCACTGCCAAGCAATGCACCTCTGACCTATAATGTACCACATCCCCAGAAGTGCAGATCCCCCAGCAATGCACCTCCCCTTTAGAAATTTTCCTCCCCATCAATGCAACTCCCACCAGCAATGCTCTTCCACTGAGAAATGCACCCCCCAGCAAAGCACCTCTGCTAGAAATGCACCTCATCTCCAGCACTGCAGCCCAATCAAAATTGCAACTCCCCCAGAAATTCACCCCCCCCAGCATTGCACATCCCCCCAGCCATGCATCTCCCAACAACAATACACCACCCCCAGCAGTGCACCTCCCCCAGCAATGCACCTCTGCTCACCAATGCAGCTCCACTATCAATACACAACCCCCAGAAATTCACCTCCCCTCTGAAATGCACATCTGCTCACCATTGCAGCTCCCCTATCAATGCACAACCCCCAGCAATTCACCTCCCCCCAGCAATCCATCTCCCAGCAATGTACTGCTGCCCAGTAAAGTATATTGGCCGATCAGTACAACAACTCCCCTGCAATGCACCTCCAGCCAGCAATGCACATCCACCCAGCAATATACCCCTGCCCAGTAATGCAACACCCCCCCAGCAATGCGCCTCCCCACAGCAATGCACCTCCCTCCAGCAATGCACTGCCTACCAGCAATGCACCTCCACCCCAGCAATGCACCTCCACCCCAGCAATGCAACTCTGCCCAGTAATGCACCTTCCCCTGGCAATGTACGCCCCCTGGCAATGTATGCCCCCCAGCAATGTACCTCTCACCAGAAATACATCTCGCCCCAGCAATCCACCTCCCCGCAGCAATGCCCCAACCTCAAACAATGCTCCTCTGCCCAACAATGAAACTCCGCCCAGCAATGTACCTCTCCTGAGCTATGCACCTCTGCCTAGCAATGCACCTACCCCTATCAATGCCCCTCCCACCTGCGATGCCCTCCCACCTGCGATGCCCTCCTACCTGCGGTGCCCCTCTGCCCAGTGATGCCCCTCTGCCCAGTGATGCCCCTCTGCCCAGTGATGCCCCTCTGCCCAGTGATGTACCCCCAGCAATGTACCTTACCCCAGCAAACCTCCTCCCCGCACAAATGCATCACCCCACAGCAATGCACCTACCGATCAATGCACCTCCCACCAGCAATGCATGTCCAAACAGCACTGCAACTCTGCCCACGAATGCACCTCCCACCAGCAATGCATTCCCTGCAATGCACATCTGCCCAATAATGCTACTCATCCCCAACAGTGCAGCAACTCCAGCAATACAACTCCCCCCAGAAATGTACCTCTCCAAGCAATGCATCTCCCGCCTGCAATGCACCTCCCCCAAGCAATGCACCTCCGCCCAGCAATGCACCTCTCCTATCAATGCATCTCTGCCAAGCAATTCACGCCCCCCAGCAATGCAACTACCCCTATTAATGCACCTCTGCCCAGCGATGCACCTCCCCTATCAATGCACATCACCCTAGTAATGCACATCCGCCCAGCAATGAACTTCAGCACAGCAATGCACCTGCCCCCAGAAATGGACCTACCCCCAGCAATGCACCTCTGTCCAGCGATGCACCTCCCCTATCAATGCACCCCTGACCAGCGATGCACCTCTGACCAGCGATGCATCTACCCACAGCAATGAACCTCTGCCGAGCAATGCACCTCCACCCAGCCATGCACCACTGCCAAGCAATGCATTCCACAGCAATGTATCTTCCAGCAATGCACCTCCCACCAGCAAAATACCTCCTGCCATCAATGCACATCTGTCCAGCAAAGCACCTCTGTCCAGTAATGCAACAGCCCCTAGTGATGCACCTCCCCGCAGCATTGCACCTCTCCCCAGCAATGTACCACCCCCCAGCAATGCACCTCCACCCCAGCAATACTCCTCACTACAGCAATGCACTTCCCACCAGCAATGCACATCCACCCAGCAATGCATCTCTGCCCAATAATGCACCTCCGCCCAGCAATGTACGCCCCCAGCAATATACCTCTCCTAAGCAATGCATCTCGCCCCAGCAATCCACTTCCCCGCAGCAATGCCCCACCGTCAAGCAAAGCTCCTCTGCCCAATAATGCATCTCGTCCCCAGCAGTGCAAATCCCGCCAGCAATGTACCTCCCCAAGCAATGCACCTACTGCCAGAAATGCACCATCCACCAGCAGTGCACCTCTTCCGAGCAATGCACCTCCACCCAGCAATGCGGTTCTGCCCAGTAATCCACCTCAACCCTGCAATGCACCTCCCTGCAGCAATACACCTCCCCCAAGCAATGCGCTTCCCCAGCCAATGCACCTCCCCTAACAATGCACCTTCACCCAGCAATGCACATACCCACAAGCAATTCATAATCCCCCACTGATGCACTACTGCCCAATAATGCAACTAGACCACATCATGTAGCACCCCCAGCAATGTCCTCCCCACAGCAAAGCACACCCCCAGCAATGTACGTTGCGCTAGCAGTGCACTTCCACCCAGAAATGAACTTCTGCCCAGCAATGCACCTGCTCCCAGCAATGGACCTATCCCCAGCAATGCACCTACCCCTATCAATGCACCTCTGCCCAGCGATGCACCTCCACTATCAATGCACCTCTGACCAGTGATGCACCTCTATCAATGCATCTACCCCCAGCAATGAACCTCTGCCCAGCAATGCACCTCCCCCCAACAATGTACCTCTGCCCAACAATGCACATCGTCCCTGACAGGGCAGCTCCCACCAGCAATGCACCAACTCCAAGCAATGCACCTCCCAACAGCAATGCACTTCCCCAAGCAATGCACCTCCACAGCAATTCCCATTCACCCGGCAATGCACCTCTGCTCAGTAATGCACCTCTGCCCGGCAATGCATCTCCCAGCGATGCATCTCCCAGCGATGCATCTCCCAGCGATGCATCTCCCAGCGATGCATCTCCCAGCAATGCATCTCCCAGCGATGCATCTCCCAGCAATGCATCTCCCAGCAATGCACTGTTGTCCAGAAAAGTACATCCGCCCATCAGTGCACCACCCCTCCAGCAATGCACCTCCTACCAGCAATACACCTCCTGCCATCAATGCACATCCGTCCAGCAAATCACCTCTGCCCAGTAAATCAACACCCCGAGTGATGCACCTCCCCGCAGCAATGCACCTCCTCCCAGCAATGTACCTCCCCCAGCAATGCACCTCCACCCCAGCAATACTCCTCACCACAGCAATGCACTTCCTACCAGCAATGCACATCCACCAAGCAATGCACCTCTGCTCAGTAATGCACCTCCCCCAGGCAATGTACCCCCCCCAGCAATATACCTCTCCTCAGCAATGCATCTTGGCTCAGCAATCCACTTCCCCGAAGCAATGCCCCACCCTCAAGCAATGCTCCTCTGCCCAATAATGCACCTCATCCCCAGCAGTGCAGCTCCCCCCAGCAAAGCACATCGTCCCCAGAAATTTACCTCCCCCATCAATGCAACTCCTGCCAGCAATGCACCTCCCACCAGCAATGCACTTCCCCAAGCAATGTACCTCCCCAGCAAACCCCATTCACCCAGCAATGCACCTCTGCTCAGTAACGCACCTCTGCTCAGTAATGCACCTCTGCCCAGTAATGCATGCCTCCAGCAATGTACCTCCCCCCAGCAAATCACCTGCCTGCAGCAATGCAACCCCTTCCAGCAATACACCATTCCCAGCATTGCACGTCCACCCAGCAAAACAACTCTGACCAGAAATGCCTCCACCCACAGCAATGCACCTCTCTGCAGCAATTTACCTCCCCCAAGCAATGCACCTACCGCCAGCAATGCACCACCCGCCAGCAACGCACCTTCTTCCAGAAAAGCACCTCCACTCAGCAACGCGTCTCTGCACAGTAATGCACCTCCCACCATCAATGCACCTCGCTGCAGCAATACACCTCCCCCAAGCAATGTGCCTCCCCAGCAATACACATTCCCCCAGCAATTCACAACCCCCTATCGATGCATCTCTACCCAATAATGCACCTCGTCCCCAGAATGCAGCACCCCCCAGCAATGTCCTCCCCAAAGCAAAGCACACCCCCAGCAATGCACATCACCCTAGTAATGCACATCCGCCCAGTAATGAACCTCTGCCGAGCAATGCACCACCACCCAGCCATGCACCATTGCCCAGCAATGTATCCCCCAGCAATGCATCTCCCAGCAATGCACTGTCGCCAAGCAAAGTACATCCGCCCATCAGTGCACCACTCCTCCAGAAATGCACTTCCCGCCAGCAATACACCTCCTGCCATCAATGCACATCTGTCCAGCAAAGCACCTCTGCCCAGTAATGCAACACACCCTAGTGATGCACCTCCCCGCAGCAATGCACCTCCCCCAGCAATGCATCTCCCCCCTAGCAATGCACCTCCACCCTAGCAATGCACCTCACCACAGCAATGCACTTCCCACCAGCAATGCACATCTGCCCAGCAATGTACCTCTGCCCAGCAATACACCTCCACCCCAGCAATGCACCTCCACCCCAGCAATGCACCTCCACCCCAGCAATGCACCTCCGCCCCAGCAATGCACCTCCACCCCAGCAATGCACCTCCACCCCAGCAATGCACCTCCCCTAGCAATGCACCTTCACCCAAGCAGTTCACAACCCCCCACAGATGCACCTCTGCAGACTAATGCACCTTGTCCCCAGCAGGCAGCACCCCCAGCAATGTCCTCCCTGCAGCAATGCACCTCCCCCCAGCAATGCACCTCCCCCCAGCAATGCACCTCCCCCCAGCAATGCACCCCACCCCCAGCAATGCAACTCCCCCCAGCAATGCACCTCCCCCCAGCAATGCACCTCCCCCCAGCAATGCACCTCCCCCCAGCAATGCACCTCCCCCAGCAATGCACCTCCCCCCAGCAATGCACCTCCCCTCAGCAATGCACCTCCCCCCAGCAATGCACCTCCCCCAGCAATGCATCTCCCCCCAGCAATGCACCTCCCCCCAGCAATGCACCTCCACCCCAGCAATACACCTCACCATAGCAATGCACATCTACCCAGCAATGCATCTCCGCCCCAGAAAATTAACTCCCTCATCAATGCAACACCCGCCAGCAATGTACCTCCCACAAGCAATGCACAAACTGCCAGCAATGCACTTCCTGCCAGCAATGCACCTCCTCTGAGCAATGCACCTTCTTCCAGATATGCACCTCCACTCAGCAATGCACCTCTGCCCAGTAATGCACCTCACCCAGCAATTATCCTCCCTGAAGCAATACATGTCCCCCAAGCAATGTGCCTCTCCAGTAATGCACCTCCCCTAGCAATGCACCTTCACCCAGCAATGCACATTCGCCCCAGCAATTCACAACCCTCACTGATGCACCTCTGCCAAATAATGCACCTCGTCCCCAGCTTGCAGGAACCCCCAGCAAAGTATTCCCCCAGCAAAGCGCTCCCCCAGCAATGCACATTGCCCTAGCAATGCACCTCCACTGTCAATGCACCCCTCGCCAGCAATGCACCTACTCCTAGCAATGCATCTTTCCCCAGCAATGCACCTCTGCCCAGCAATGCATCTCCCAGCAATGTATCTGCCAGCAATGCACTGTTGCCCAGTAAAGTACATCTGCCCAGCAGTGGATGGCTTCCCAGCAATGCACCTCACCCCATCAATCCAGCAATCCACCTACCTGCATTAATGCACCATCCCCCAGAAATGCACCTCCCCCAACAATGCACCCCTTCCCAACAATGCACCTCATCCCCGACAGTGCAGCTCCCCCAGCAATGCACTTCCCCCAGCAATGCACCTCCCACCAGCAATGCACCACCTCCAAGCAATGCACCTCCCACCAGCAATGTACTTCCCCAAGCAATGTACCTCCCCAGCAATCCCTATTCACCCAGAAATGCACCTCTACTCAGTAATGCGCCTCTGCCCAGTAATGCACCCCTCCAGCAATGTACCTCCCCCCAGCAAACCACCTGCCTGCAGCAATGCAACCCCTTCCAGCAAAACACCATTCCCAGCATTGCAACACTGCCCAGAAATGCCTTCACCCACAGCATTGCACCTCTCTGCAGCAATGCAAATTCCCCCAGCAATGCACCTCCCACCAGAAATGCACATCAACCAAGTAATGCACCTCTGCCCCATAATGCACCTCTCCCCGCAATGCCCCACCACAGTAATGTCCCACCGCCAAGAAATGCACCTCTGCCCAAAAATGTACTTCATCCCCAGAAGTGCAGCTCCCCCCAGCAATGCACCTCCCCCTTAGAAATTTACCTCCCCCATCAATGCAACTCCCACCAGCAATGAACCTCTGCCGAGCAATGCACTCCCCAGCAAAGAACCTCTGCCCAGTAATGCACCACATCCCCAGCACTGCAGCCCCCCAACAATTCAACTCCCCCAGAAATTAACCTCCCCTAGCATTGCACCTTCCCCCAGCCATGCATCTCCCAACAACAATGCACCTCCCCAGCAGTGCATCTCGCCCAGCAATGCACCTCTGCTCGCCAATGCAGTTCCCCTATCAATACACAACCCCCAGCAATTCACCTCCCCACAGAAATGCACATCTGCTCACCGATGCAGCTCCCTTATCAATGCACAACCCCCAGCAATTCACCTCCCCAAAGCAATCCATCTCCCAGCAATGCACTGCTGCCCAGTAATGTACATTGGCCGATTAGTGCAATACCCCCTGCAATGCACCTCCTGCCAGCAATGCACATCCACCCAGCAATGCACCCCTGCCCAGTAATGCACCTCACCCCAGCAATGCACCTCCCTGCAGCAATACACCTCCCCCAAGCTATGTGCCTGCCCAGTAATGCACCTCCCCCAGCAATGTGCCATCACCCAGCAATGTACATACCCCCAGCAATTCACAACCCCCCATTGATGCACCTCTGCCCAATAATGCACCTCGACCCCAGCATGCAGCACCACCCAGCAATGTCCTCCCCCCAGCAAAGCACATCCCCAGCAATGCACAATGCCCTAGCAATGCACCTCCGCCCAGCAATGCACCTTCCCTATCAATGCACCTCTGACCAGTGATGCACCTCTCCTCTCAATGCATCTACCCCAGCAATGAAACTCTGCCCAGCAATGCACCTCCACCCAGCCATGCACCTCTGCAAGGCAATGCATCTCCCAGCAATGCATTGTCGCCCAGCAAAATATATCCGCCTATCAGTGCACCACCCCTCCAGCAATGCACCTCCCACCAGCAATGCACCTCCCGCCATCAATACACATCCATCCAGCAAATCACCTCCACCCCAGCAATGCACCTCCACCCCAGCAATGTACGCCCCCAGCAATATACGTCTCCTCAGCAATGTATCTCACCCCAGCAATCCACGTTCCCGCAGCAATGCCCCACCCTCAAGGAATGCTCTTCTGCCCAATAATGCACCTTATCTCCCAAGTGCAGCTCCCCCAGCAATGCACATCACCCCCAGAAATATACCTCCCCCATCAACGCAACTCCCGCCAGCAATGTACCTCCCCCAAGCAATGCACCTACCACCAGCAATGCACCTCCCCTGAGCAATGCACCTACTTCCAGCAAAGCACCTTCACCTAGCAATGTGCCTCTGCCCAGTAATGCACCTCACCCAAGCAATGCACCTCACCCAAGCAATACAACTCGCCCAAGTAATGCACCTCCCCAGTAATGCACCTCCCCTAGCAATGCACCTTCACCCAGCAATGCACATTCGCCCCAGCAATTCACAACCCCTCACCAATGCACCTCTTCCCAATAATGCACCTTGTCCCCGGCATGCAGCACCCCCAAGCAATGTCCTCCCGCCAACAAAGCACTCCCCCAGCAATGCACATTGCCCTAGCAATGCACCTCCACTGTCAATGCACCACTCGCCAGCAATGCACCTACCCCTAGCAATGCATCTTTCCCCAACAATGCACCTCTGCCCAGCAATGCATCTGCCAGCAACGCACTATTGCCCAGTAAAGTACATCTGCCCAGCAGTGCATGGCCTCCCAGCAATGCACCTCACCCAATCAATCCAGCAATCCACCTCTCTGCATTAATGCACCATCCCCTAGAAATGCACCTCCCCCAACAATGCACCTCTGCAAAACAATGAACTTCGTTGCCGACAGTGCATCACCCCCTAGCAATGCACTTCCCCCGGCAATGCACATCCCACCAGCAATGCACCACCTCCAAGCAATGCACCTCCCACTAGCAATGCACTTCTGCAAGCAATGTACCTCCCCAGCAATTCCCATTCACCCAGCAATGCACCTCTGCTCAGTAATGCACCCCTCCAGCAATGTACCTCCCCCCAGCAAAACACCTGCCTGCAGCAATGCAACCCCTTCCAGCAATACACCATCCCCAGCATTACACGTCCACCCAGCAATGCAATGCTGCCCAGAAATGCCTCCACCCACAGCATTGCACCTCTCTGCAGCAATCCACCTTCCCCCAGCAATGCACCTCCCACCAGAAATGCACATCAACCAAGCAATGCACCTCTCCCCGCAATGCCTCCCCGCAGCAATATCCCACCACCAAGAAATGCACCTCTGACCAATAATGTACCTTGTCCCCAGAAGTGCAGCTCCCCCCAGCAATGCACCTCCCCCTTAGACATTTACCTCCCCCATCAATGCAACTCCCACCAGCAATGAACCTCCGCCGAGCAATGCACCCCCCAGCAAAGCACCTCTGCCTAGTAATGCACTTCATCCCCGGCACTGCAGCCCCCTCAACAATGCAACTCCCCCAGTAATTCACCTCCCCCAGCATTGCACCTTGCCCAGCAATGCACCTCTGCTCACCAATGCACCTCCCTTATCAACACACAACCCCCAGCAATTCACCTCCCCACAGAAGTGCACATCTGCTCACCAATGCAGCTCCCCTATCAATGCACAACCCCCAGCAATTCACCTCCCCCAAGCAATCCATCTCCCAGCAATGCACTGCTGCCCAGTAAAGTACATTGGCCGATCAGTGCAACACCCACTTGAATGCAACTCCCACCAGCAATGCACATCCACCCAGCAATGCACCCCTGCCCAGTAATTCAACCCCCCCAGCAACACGCCTCCCCACAGCAATGGACCTCCCACCAGCAATGCACCTCCACCCCAGCAATACTCCTCACCACAGCAATACACTTCCCACCAGTAATGCACATCCATCCAGCAATGCACCTCTGCCCAGTAATGCATGCCCCCAGCAATATACCTCTCCTCAGCAATGCATCTCGCCTCAGCAAGCCACTCACCTGCAGAATTGCCCCACTCTCAAGGAATGCTCCTCTGCCCAATAATGCACCACATCTCCAGCAGTGCAGTTCCCCCCAGCAATGCACATCCTCCCCAGAAATTTACCTCCCCCATTAAATTAACTCCATCCAGCAATGTACCTCCCCATAGCAATGTGCCTACCGCCAGCAATGCACCTCCCACCAGCAATGCACCTCCCCAAGCAATGCACATCACCCAAGCAAAGCACCTCCGCCCAGCAATGGACCTACCCCTATCAATGCACCTCTGACCAGCGATGCACCTCTCCTATCAATGCATCTAACCCCAGCAATGAGCCTCTGCCCTGCAATGCACCTCCACCCAGCCAAGCCTCTGCCCAGCAATGCTTCTCCCAGCAATGTATCTCCCAGTACTGCACTGCCACTTAGTAAAGTACACCTGCCCATCAGTGCACCACTCCCCAGCAATGCACCTTTCACCAGCAATACACCTGCCATCGATGCACATCCATCCAGCAATTCACCCCTGCCCAGTTATGTAGCACCCGCTAGTGATGCACCTCTTCACAGCAATGCACCATCCCCAGCAATGTACCTCCCCACAGCAATGCACATCCACCCCAGCAATGCATCTCTGCCCCACAATGCATCTGCCAGCAATGCATCTGCCAGCAATGCACCCCACCCCATCAAAATAGCAACCTACCTCCCTGCAGCAGTGCAACTCTGCCAAATAACACACCTCATCACGAGCAGTGCAGCTCCCGTCAGCTTGTTGCCTCTCCCGAGCAATGCAAGTATACCCAGAAAAGCATGTCTGTCCAGTATTTCAACGTTCCCCCCAGCAGTGCACCTCCCCCACAAGAATGCACCTCCCACAGCAATGAACCTCCCCCAAGCAATGCACTTGCCCTATCAATGTACCTCCCCATGAAAACCTCCCCCCCACCGCAATCCACCTCCCCTAGCATTGCCAGTCCAGCAGCAATGCAATTCTATGCAGAAATGCATTCCCTCCAGCAATGAGCCTCTCTGCAGCAATGCACCACCACCAGCAATGTACATTCACCAAGCAATGTATTTCTGCCCTGTAATGTACCTCATCCCCAGAAATGCAGCTCCCCCCAGAAATGCACCTCCCCCCCGAAATTTACCTCCCCATCAATGCAACTCCAGCCAGCAATGCATCTCCGCTTAGCAATGTACCCCCCCAGTAAAGCATCTCTGCCCAGTAATGCACCTGGTCCACAGCACTGCAGCTCCCCCAGCAATGCAACTCTCCCCAAAAATGTATCTCCCCCAGCAATGCACCTCCCCCCAGCAATGCATCTTCCACCAGCAATGCACCTCCCCTATCAATGCACCTGCTGCCAGCAATGCACCTCCCCTCATAATTCATCTCTCCTGAGCAATACACCTCCCACCAGCAATGCGCCTCCCTTCCCAGTAATGCACCTCCCCCCCAGTAACATACCTCCCCAATCAATGCAACTCCTGCCAGCAATACACCTGCCCCGAGCAATGCACCTACTTCCAGCAAAGCACCTCCACCCAGCAATGCACCTCTTCCCAGTAATGCACCTCTTCCCAGTAATGCACCTCCCTGCAACAATACACCTCCCCCAAGCAATGCGCCTCCCCAGTAATGCACCTTCACCCAGCAATGCACACACCCCCAGAAATTTACAACACCCCACCAAGGCACCTCTGCTCAATAATGCACCTCGTCCCCAGCATGCAGCACCCCCCAGCAAAGCACACCCCCAGCAATGCACATCACCCTAACAAAGCACCTCCGCCCAGCAATGGACCTACCCCCAGCAACTCACCTGCCCCTATCAATGCACCTCTGACCAGTGATGCACCTCTCCTATCAATGCATCTACCTCCAGCAATGAGCCTCTGCCCAGCAATGCAACACACCCTAGTGATGCACCTCCCTGCAGCAATGCACCTCTCCCCAGCAATGTACCTCTCCCCAGCAATGCACCTCCACCCCAGCAATGCACCTCCACCCCAGCAATGCATAAGCCAGCAATGCATCCCACCCCAGCAAAATAGCAATCTACCTCCCTGCAGCAATGCACCTCTGCCAAATAATGCACCTCATCACAAGCAGTGCAGCTCCCATCAGCAATGTGCCTCCCCCCAGCAATGTAAGTATACCCAGAACGGCACCTCTGTCTAGTATTTCAACGTCCCCCCAGCAACGCAATTCCCACAGGAATGCACCTCCCACAGCAATGCACTTCCCGCCAGCAATGCACCTCCCCAGAGCAATGCACCTACTTCCAGCAAAGCACTTCCACCTAGCAATGCACCTCTGCCCAGTAATGCACCATGCCCCAGCAATGCACCTCCCTGCAGCAATACACCTCCCCCAAGCAATGCACCTCCCCAGAAATGCACCTCCCCTAGCAATGCACCTTCACACAGCAATGCACCCCCCCAGCAATTCACTACCCCCCACCGATGCACCTCTGCCAAATAATGCACCTTGCCCCCAGCATGCAGCACCCCCCAGCAATGTCCTCCCCCCAGCAAAGCACATCCCCAGCAATGCACATCACCCAGCAAAGCACCTCTACCCAGCAATGGACCTGCCCCTACCAATGCACCTCTGACCAGTGATGCACCTCTTCTATCAATGCATGTACCCCCAGCAGTGAGCCTCTGCCCAGCAATGCACCTCCATTAAGCCATGCACCTCCACCCAGTCAGGCACCTTCACCCAGTCAGGCACCTCCATCCAGTCAGGCACCTCTGCCCAGCAATGCATCTCCCAGCAATGTATCTCCCAGTAATGTATCTCCCAGTAATGCACTGCCGCTCAGTAAATTACATCTGCCCATCAGTGCATCACCCCCCAGCAATGCACCACCACCAGCAATACACCTCCTGCCATCGATGCACATCTGTTCAGCATGCACCTCTGCACAGTAATGCAACACGCCCCAGTGATGCGCCTCTCCACAGCAATGCACATCCCCCAGCAATGTACCCCCACCCCAGCAATGCACCTCTGCCCAGCAATGCACCCCACCCCAGCAAATTAGCAATCTACCTCCCTGCAGCAATGCACCTCTGCCAAATAATGGACCTCATCACGAGCAGTGCAGCTTCCATCAACAATGTGCCTCCCCCCAGTAATGCAAGTATACCCAGAAAGGCACCTCTGCCCAGTATTTCAACGCCCTACCCGGCACCCACAGTAATGCACCACCCACAGCAATGCACCTCCCCCTAGCAATGCACTTCCCCTATCAATGTACCTTCCCCTGGAAACCTCCCCCCCCACCACCGCAATGCACCTCCCCCAGCATTGCCCGCCCACCCAGCAATGCAACTCTGCCCAGAAATGCATCCCCCAGCAATGCACCTCTCTGCAGCAATGCACCCCCACCAGCAATGTACATCCACCAAGCAATGCATTTCTGCCCTGTAATGTACCTCTTTCCCAGAAATGCAGCTCCCCCCAGCAATGCACCTCCCCCCCCCAGAAATTTACCTCCCCATCAATGCAACTCCAGCCAGCAGTGCACCTCTGCCTAGCAATGCACCCCCCAGTAAAGCACCTCTGCCGAGTAATGCACCTGGTCCACAGCACTGCAGCACCCCCTGCAATGCAACTCCCCCAAAATTGTATCTCCCACAGCAATGCATCTTCCACCAGCAATGCACATCCCCTATCAAAGCACCTCCCACCAGCAATGCACCTCCTCCCATAATGCATCTCTCCCTAGCAATGCACCTCCCGCCAGCAATGCACCTCCCCCCCGGCTATGCATGTCCACCCAGGCAATGCACCCCCAGCTAGCAATGCACCTCCCCTAGCAATGCACCTCCACCCCAGCAATGAGTCAGAGAGTCATAAAGGTCTACAGCACAGAAAAAGGCCCTTTGGTCCATCGAGCCTGCGCCGGTCAAACAAGTACCCAACTATCCTAATCCGATTTTCCAGCACTAGGCCCATAGCCTTGTATGCCATGGGCATCACAAGTGCACATCCAAATACTTCTTAAATGTTACGAGGGTTTCTGTCTCTACCACCCTTTCAGGCAGTGAGTTCCAGATTCCCACCACCCTCTGGGTGAAAAATTTCTTCCTCACATCCCCCTTAAACCTCCTGCCCCTTACCTTAAATCTATGGCCCCTGGTTATTGGTCCCTCCACCAAGGGGAAATGTTCCTTCCTGTCTACCCTATCTATGCCCCTCATAATTTTATACACCTCAATCATGTCCCCCCTCAATCTCCTCTGCTCCAGGGGAAGTAACCCCAGTCTATCCTCGTAACTAAAACTCTCCAGCCCAGGCATCATCCTGGTAAATCTCCTGTGCACTCTCTCTAGTGCAATCACATCTTTCCTATAATGTGGATTCCAGAACTGCATGCAGTACTCCAGCTGTGGCCTAACCAGTGTTTTATACAGTTCCAGCATAACCTCCCCGCTCTTATATTCTATGCCTCGGCTAATAAAGGCAAGTATCCCATATGCCTTCTTAACCACCTTGTCCACCTGTCCCGCTACCTTAAGGGACCGATGGACATGCACACCAAGGTCCCTCTGATCCTCACTACTTCCCAGGGTCCTACCATTCATTGTGTATTCCCGTGCCTTGTTTGTCCTGCCCAAGTGCATCACCTCACACTTATCCAGATTAAATTCCATTTGGCACTGATCAGCCCATCTGACCAGCCTGTCTATATCCTCCTGTAATCTAAGGCTATCCCCCTCACTATTTACCACCCCACCAATTTTCGTGTCATCCGCGAAACTTACTGATCAACCCTCCTACATTCAAGTCTAAATCATTTATATACACCACAAACAGCAAGGGACCCAATACTGATCCCTGTGAAACCCCACTGGACACAGGTATCCACTTACAAAACCACCCCTCGACCATCACCCTCTGCTTCCTGCCGCTCAGCCAATTCTGGATCCAATTTGACAAATTACCTTGGATCCCATGGGCTCTTACCTTCGTTATCAGTCTCCCATGCGGGACCTTATCAAAAGCCTTGCTGAAGTCCAAGTAGACCACATCAAATGCATTGCCCTCATCTACACACCTGGTCACCTCTTCGAAAAATTCAATCAAATTAGTCAGACATGACCTTCGCTTAATAAAACCATGCTGACTGTCCTTGATTAATCCCTGCCTCTCCAAGTGTAGATTAATTCTGTCCCTCAGAATTGCTTCCAATAGTTTCCCCACCACTGATGTTAGACTGACTGTCCTGTAGTTCCCTGGTTTATCCCTTCCTCCCTTCTTGAATAACAGTACCACATTGGCTGTCCTCCAGTCCTCTGGCACCTCTCCTGTGGCCAGAGAGGTATTGAAAAATATTGCCAGCGCCCCTGCTATTTCCTCCTTTGCCTCACTCAGCAGCACTGGATACATTTCATCCAGGCCTGGAGATTTATCTACTTTTAAGCCTGTTAAACCACTTAGAACCTCCTCCCTTTCTATGCTAATTTATTTAATTACATCACAGTCTTTCTGCCTGATTTCCATACCCACATCACCCCTCTCACTGCACCCCCCCAACTCAAGCAATGCGCTTCCCACTAGCAATACACATCCTTCCACAATGCACCTCTGCCCAGCAATGCCACTCCCCCCCAGCATGCACCTCTGCTCAGTAATGCACCTCCCGCCAGCAATTCACCTCTGCCCAGTAATGCACCTCCCCCAGGCAATGTACTTCCCCGACAGCCACGCATGTCCCCCACCGAAATGAGCCTCCCCCCAACAGTGCACCTCCCCTAAGTAATGCATCTCCTGCCAGCAATGCATATCCACCCAGCAATGCACCTCCCACACAGCCATGCACCTTTTCCCAGGGATGCACATCCCCACAGGCTTGCATCTCCGCCCAGAAAAGAGCCTCCACTCAACACTTCACCACACCCAAGCAATGCACCTTGACCCAGCAATGCACTTCCGCCACGGTAAATGAACCTCTGCACAGCAGTGCGCCTCTACCCATTAATGCACCTCCCCCCAGCAATCCACTGCCTTGCGGGAATGCGCCTCCCCCCGGCAATGCGCCTCCCCCCGGCAATGCGCCTCCCCCCGGCAATGCGCCTCCCCCCGGCAATGCGCCTCCCCCCGGCATTGCGCCTCCCCCCGGCATTGCGCCTCCCCCCGGCAATGCGCCTCTCCCCGGCAATGCGCCTCTACCCATCAAAGCGCCTCTACCCATCAATGCGCCTCTACCCATCAATGCGCCTCTACCCATCAATGCGCCTCTACCCATCAATGCGCCTCTACCCATCAATGCGCCTCTACCCATCAATGCTCCTCTACCCATCAATGCTCCTCTACCCATCAATGCACCTCTACCCATCAATGCACCTCTACCCATTAATGCACCTCCTCCAGCAATGCACTGCCTTTCAGCAATGTACCTCCCCCAGCAATGCACCTCCCCCAGCAATGCACCTCCCCCAGCAATGCACCTCCCCCAGCAATGCACCTGCCCCAGCACTGCACATCCACCCAGACAATGCACCTCTATCCCAGCATTGCACATCCACCCAGCAATGCACCTGCCCCAGCAATGCGCCTGCCCCAGCAATGCACCTACCTCAGCAATGCACCTGCACCCAGCAATGCACCTCCCCAGCAATGCACCTTCATCCAGCAATGCACCTGCCCCCGCAATGCACATCCACCCAGACAATGCACCTCTATCCAAGCAATGCACCTCCACCCAGCAATGCGCCTGCCCCAGCAATGCACATCCACCCAGATAATGCACATACTCCAAGACAATGCACCTCTCCCCAGCAATGCACCTCTCCCCAGCAATGCACCTCTCTCCAGCAATGCACCGCTCCCCAGCAATGCACCGCTCCCCAGCAAAGCACCGCTCCCCAGCAATGCACCTCTCCCCAGCAATGCACCTCTCCCCAGCAATGTACCTCCCCACAGCAATGCACCTCTCCCCAGCAATGCACCTCTCCCCAGCAATGCACCTCTCTCCAGCAATGCACCGCTCCCCAGCAATGCACCGCTCCCCAGCAATGCACCTCTCCCCAGCAATGCACCTCTCCCCAGCAATGCACCTCTCCCCAGCAATGTACCTCCCCACAGCAATGCACCTCTCCCCAGCAATGCACCTCTCCCCAGCAATGCACCTCTCCCCAGCAATTCACTTCCTACCAGCAATGCACCAGCCCCAGCAATGCATGTCCACCCAGATAATGCACCTCCACCCAGTAATGCACCTGCCCTAGCAATGCGTCACCATGCAGGCCATGCACCTCCCGCCAGTATTGCACCTCTGCCTAGCAATGCACATCCCCAGTAATGCACCAACCCCCAGTAATGCATCTCTATTCTAACAATGCACCGCCCTCTCAGCAAAGCACCTCCCACTAGCAATTCACCTGCCCTCAGCAATGCGCCTGCCGCCAGCAATGCGCCTGCCGCCAGCAATGCGCCTGCCGCCAGCAATGCGCCTGCCGCCAGCAATGCGCCTCCCGCCAGCAATGCGCCTCCCGCCAGCAATGCGCCTCCCGCCAGCAATGCGCCTCCACCCAGCAATGCGCCTCCACCCAGCAATGCGCCTCCCGCCAGCAATGCGCCTCCCGCCAGCAATGCAACTCCCGCCAGCAATGCAACTCCCGCCAGCATTGCACCTCCCGCCAGCATTGCACCTCCCGCCAGCATTGCACCTCCCGCCAGCAATGCACCTCTACCCAGCAATGCACATGCCCCAGCAATGCACCTGCACCCAGCAATGCACCTGCACCCAGCAATGCACCTGCACCCAGCAATGCACCTCCCCCAGCAATGCACCTCCATCCAGCAATGCACCTGCCCCAGCAATGCACATCCACCTAGATTATGCACATCCTCCCAGACATCCATCCAGCAATGCACCTCCTGCCAGCAATGTACCTGCCCCATAAATGTGCCTACCCCAGCAATGCACCTGCCCCAGCAATGTGCCTACCCCAGCAATGCACCTCCCCCCAGCAATGCACCTCCACCCAGAAATGCACCTGACCCAGCAATGCATATTCACCAAGACAATGCACCTCCACCCAGCTATGCACTTGCCCCAGCAATGCGACTACCCCAGCGATGCCCCTGCCCCAGCGATGCGCCTGTCCCAGCGATGCGCCTGTCCCAGCGATGCACCTACTCCAGCGACGCACCTCTATCCCAGCGACGCACCTCTATCCCAGCGACGCACCTCTATCCCAGCGACGCACCTCTATCCCAGCGACGCACCTCTATCCCAGCGACGCACCTCTATCCTAGCGACGCACCTCTATCCCACCGACGCACCTCTATCCCAGCGACACACCTCTATCCCAGCGATGCACCTCTATCCCAGCGATGCACCTCCCTTCAGCGATGCACCTCTCTCCAGCAATGCACCTCTCTCCAGCAATGCACTTCCTGCCAGCAATGCACCAGCCCCAGCAATCCACGTCCACCCAGATAATGCACCTCCACCCAGTAATGCACTTGCCCTAGCAATGCGCCACCATGCAGGCAATGCACCTCCCGCCAGTATTGCACCTCTGCCAAGCAATGCACCTACTTAGCAAGGCAAATCCCCTGTAATGCACCAACCCCCAGCAATGCATCTCTATTCCAGCAATGCACCGCCCTCTCAGCAAAGCACCTCCCACTAGCAATTCACCTGCCCCCAGAAATGTTCCTCCCGAGCAATGCACCTCCCGCCAGCAATGCACCTCCCGCCAGCAACGCACCTCCCGCCAGCAACGCACCTCCCGCCACCAACGCACCTCCCCCAGCATCGCACCTCCCCCAGCAATGCACCTCCCTCCAGCAATGCACTTTCTGCCAGCAATGCACAAGCCACAGCAAAGCACGTCCACCCAGATAATGCACCTCTACCCAGTAATGCACCTGCCCTAGCAATGCGCCACCATGCAGGCAATGCACCTCCCGCCATTATTGCACCTCTGCCCAGCAATGCACCTACCTAGCAATGCACATCCCCAGTAATGCACCTCCCCCAGCAATGCACCTCTACCCATTAATGCAGCTCTACCCATTAATGCACCTCTACTCATTAATGCACCTCTACCCATTAATTCACCTCTACTCATTAATGCACCCCTACCCATTAATACACCTCTACCCATTAATGCACCTCTACCCATTAATGCACCTCTACCCATTAATGCACCTGCTCCAGCAATGCACAGTCTTTCAGCAATGCACCTCCTCCAGCAATGCACTGCCTTTCAGCAATGCACCTCCCCCAGCAATGCACCTCCGGCCAGCAATGCACCTCCGGCCAGCAATGCACCTCCCTCAGCAATGCACCTTCCCCAGCAACGCACCTCCCCCAGCAACGCACCCCTCCCCAGCAACGCACCTCTCCCCAGCAACGCACCTCTCCTCAGCAACGCACCTCTCCCCAGCAACGCACCTCTCCCCAGCATCGCACCTCCCCCAGCATCGCACCTCTCCCCAGCAACGCACCTCTCCCCAGCAACGCACCTCTCCCCAGCAACCCACCTCCTGCCAGCAACGCACCTCCTGCCAGCAACGCACCTCCTGCCAGCAATGTACGTCCACCCAGATAATGCACCTGCACCCAGTAATGCACCTGCCCCAGCAATGCGCCACCATGCAGGCAATGCACCTCCCGCCAGTATTGCACCTCTGCCCAGCAATGCACCTACCTAGCAATGCACACCCCCAGTAATGCACCAACCCCCGGCAATGCACCTCCATCCAGCAATTCACCTGCCCCAGCAATGCACATCCAACCAGACAATGCACCTCTATCCCAGCATTGCACCTGCACCCAGCAATGCACCTGCACCCAGCAATGCACCTCCCCCAGAAATTCACTCCACGCAGATAATGCACATCCATGCAGATAATGCACCTACACCCAGCAATGCACCTGCACCCAGCAATGCACCTCCCCCAGCAATGCACTCCACGCAGATAATGCACATCCACGCAGATAATGCACATCCACGCAGATAATGCACCTCTACCCAGCAATGCACCTCTACCCAGCAATGCACATCTACCCAGCAATGCACCTCTACCCATTAACGCACCTCTACCCATTAACGCACCTCTACCCTTTAACGCACCTCTACCCTTTAACGCACCTCTACCCTTTAACGCACCTCTCCCCATTAACGCACCTCTACCCTTTAACGCACCTCTACCCTTTAATGCACCTCTCCCCATTAACGCACCTCTACCCTTTAACGCACCTCTCCCCATTAACGCACCTCTACCCTTTAACGCACCTCTACGCTTTAACGCACCTCTACCCTTTAATGCACCTCTACCCATTAACGCACGTCTACCCATTAACGCACCTCTCCCCAGCAACACACCTCTCCCCAGCAACGCACCTCTCCCCAGCAGCGCACCTCTCCCCTGCACCGCACTTCTCCCCAGCAATGCACCTCTCCCCAGCAACGCACCTCTCCCCAGCAACGCACCTCTCCCCAGCAACGCACATCTCTCCAGCAACGCACCTCTCCCCAGCAACGCACCTCTCCCGAGCAATGCACCACCTGCCAGCAATGCCCCACCCCCAGCAATGTACATCCACCCAGATAATGCACCTCCACCCAGTACTGCACCTGCCCCAGCAATGCACCACCATGCAGGCAATGCACCTCCCACCAGTATTGCACCTCTGCCCAGCAATGCACCTCCTGCCAACAATGCACCACCCTCAACAATGTACTTCCACCCAGATAATGCACCTCCATCCAGTACTGCACCTGCCCCAGCAATGCGCCACCATGCAAGCAATGGACCTCCCGCCAGTATTGCACCTCTGCCCAGCAATGCACCTACCTAGCATTGCACCTGCACCCAGCAATGCACCTCCCCCAGCAATGCACCTCAAACCAGCAATGCACCTGCCCCAGCAATGCACATCCACCCAGACAATGCACCTCTATCCCAGCATTGCACCTGCACCCAGAAATGCACCTCCATCCAGCAATGCACCTCTATCCCAGCAATGCACCTGCACCCAGCAATGCACCTCAAACCAGCAATGCACCTGCCCCAGCAATGCACATCCACCCAGACAATGCACCTCTATCCCAGCATTGCACCTGCACCCAGCAATGCACCTCCCCCAGCAATGCACCTGCCCCAGCAATGCACATCCACCCAGATAATGCACATCCTCCCAGACAATGCACATTTCCCCAGCAATGCACCTCTCCCCAGCAATGCACATCCTGCTAGCAATGCACCAGCCCCAGCAATGCACGTCCACCCAGATAATGCACCTGCCCTAGCAATGCGCCACCATGCAGGCAATGCACCTCCCGCCAGTATTGCACCTCTGCCCAGCAATGCACCTACCTAACAATGCACATCCCCAGCAATGCACCGCCCTCTCAGCAAGGCACCTGCCGCCAGCAAGGCACCTGCCGCCAGCAAGGCACTTCACCCCAGCAAGGCACTTCACCCCAGCAAGGCACTTCACCCCAGCAATTCATCTCTGCACAGCAATGCTCCTCCATCTGAGTCTGCTCCCAGGATTTACTCACCAATCAGCTGCTTTTTTTTTAAAATCTACTTTCAGAAGGCAAGTCTGGTGCACTCCTGAAGGCACTGCCTCTTCATCTCTCTCTTTTTTTTTAGGTTTGAGGAGGAGGGAGGGATGGAAACACTACAGCAATGTAATGTTTGGGGCTATTCCGTTCTTTGACAGTGGGTCTTCCTCAATTCCCTCCTGAGTCGCAGTGGCTGCGATGACTTCTCCCAGAATGCTTCAGTCACTTCCCACCAGCGCCCTCTGTTGGATGCCCTTACTCCTGTTGAGTGCAAGAGTCCTTCTCCTTGATTCCCTCCTGAGTCGCGGTGGCTGCTATGACTTCTCCCAGAATGCTTCAGTCACTTCTCACCAGCGCCCTCTGTTGAATGATCACTGTAACCTTGCCTTTCTTACACGCCTGTTCTATCTCCTGGTGTATCTTGTGGCCCACATCCTAACTACTGTTCGGAGGCCTGTACATAACTCCCATTATGGTGTTTTTTACCTTTGCGGTTCCTCAACTCTACCCACACAGATTCTACATCATCTGACCCTACGTCATTTCTTGTTGTCTACATCATTGTTGGAGGTTAGTCATCTCAGCTCCAGGACATCACTGCAGGAGTTCCCCAGGGTAGTGTTCTCGGCCTAACCATCTTCAGCTGCTTCACCAATGACCTTCCTTCCATCATAAGGTCAGAAATGGGGATGTTCACTGATGATTTCACAATGTTCAGCACCATTCATGACTCCTCAGATACTGAAGCAATCAATGTTCAAATGCAGCAAGACCTGGACAATATCCAGGCTTGGACTGACAAGTGGCAAGTAACATTCATGCCACACAAGTGTCAGGCAATGACCATCTCCAACAAGAGAGAATCTAACCATCACCTCTTGATATTCAATGGCATTACGATCACTGAATTCCCAACTATCAACATCCTGGGTGTTACCATTGCCCAGAAACTGAACAGGTCCAGCCATAAAAATACTGTGGCTACAAGAGCAGGTCAGAGGCTAGGAATCCTGTGGCGAGTAACCCACCTCATCTACAAGGCACAAGTCAGGGGTGTGATGGAATACTCCCCACTTGTCTGGATGAGTGCAGCTCCCACAACACAAGAAGCTTGACACCATCCAGGACAAAGCAGCTCACTTGATTGGCACCACATTCACAAACATTCACTCCCTCCACCACCGACACACAGTAGCAACAGTGTGTACCATCTACAAGATGCACAGCAGAAATTCACCAAGGCTCCTTCAACAGCACCTTCCAAACCCATGACCACTACTATCTTGAAGGACAAGGGCAACAGAAACATGGGAACCCCACAACCTGGAAATTCCCCTCCAAGTCACACACCATCCTGACTTGAAAATATATCACCGTTCCTTCACTGTCGCTGGGTCAAAATCCTGGAACTCCCTCCCTAACAGCACTGTGGGTATACCTACACTACATAGATTGCAGCAGTTCAGGAAGGCAGCTCACCACCACCTTCTCAAGGGCAATTAGGGATGGGCAAGAAATGCTGGCCTAGCCAACAATGTCTACACCCCATAAAAGATTAATATAAAATCACCTCCCCCAGCAATGCACAGCACCACAGCAATGTAGCTCTCCCCAGCAATGCTCCTCCCCCATCCATGCACTCCACCCCCTGACCTTCTGCCCTGCCATATCCATCCTGCAGTCCTGCATGAGCCTGTGAGAGTAAAACAACTGTCAGACAAACTGGGTTTGTTGTGCAGCAGCTGCTGGGACCATGTCAGTGTACTGCCAGCTCCAGCTCGCTGAGGAAGTTTGCATCATAGTGTGGTTGAGGAGAACAATCTCACTTCCTCTTTCCTAACAATTAAAGGAAGCTGCTTATCATCACTGCAGTACTTTCCCATCACCTTAACAACAGGGTGAGCAAAGAAGGTGTGAGTATTATTAATGGTAGCATTGGTGAACAGCCTTCTCTCCAGTTCAATCAGGTCATGCTGATCTACTACATCAACTCCACCTTCCCTCATTATCCCTCAATCCCTTAACTCCCTCAGTGCCCCAAAACTGATCAATCTCTATCCTGAACATACTTGACCAAAACCACCCACAGCTCTCTGGGGCAGAGAACTCCAAAGGTTCACCAACATTTAAGTAAAGAAATTTCTCTTCAGCTTAGTCCTAAATGGCTGAGTCCTTATTCTGAGATTGTGAATCCAAGCTCTAGATTCCCAAATCAGGGGAAACATTTTCTCAGGATCTGCCCTGTCAACTCCTTAAGAATTTTATATGTTTCAATGTGATCAACTTCTCAATGTCCTAGACAATATGGGACATAGGCCTTGTCCTTTCAAGCTTCCCCCATGGGACCAGTCAAGTGAGCCTTTGGCCCAGAATATCGCCACAATGGAGAGAACATGGGATTTCTCATTTTCAAAGGGGCGGGATTGGGGACGGAGCATATTTTGAGCAAGTATGGACTGCGGAGGCAGCTGGTAATTTAAGTCTTTAGATGCATCCGCTGAAAGGGATTTAAGTAGGTCAGGAATATGAAACCCGACATGTGCAGATTAGACCAGGTAAGAATAGGTCTGAACTTGGTGGATTCATTGAGTGGCCAGGATATCACTTTGGAAAGGTAACATAAACTCTGGATCTCATCCTGGGAAAGCTTGGAGGTGAGGATGAGGGAAGGAGGTAAAGTGCCATTCGGAATTGTTACAAAAAGAAATAAATGTGCATAGAATGTGCATAAACACATTCCTGACAAGCTCATGAGAACTGCCAATATTCCTGACAAAATCAACTGTTACAACTGTCAGAAGCACCTGTCAACAGGAGCTGTCACTGGGAACTGTCACTGGGAGCTGTCACTGGGAACTGACACTGGAAGCTGTCAATGGGAGCTGTCAATGGGAGCTGTCACTGGGAGCTGACATTGGGAGCTGTCATTGGGAGCTGTCATTGGGAGTTGTCACTGAGAACTGTGAGATGAAGCTGTCAATGGGAGCTGGCAATGGGAGCTGTCAATGCGAGTTGTCAATGGGAGCTGTCAATGGGAGCTGGCAATAGGAACTGACGATGGGAGCTGGCAATGGGAGCTATGAATGGGAGCTGTCAATGGGAGCAGTCACAGGGAGCCGTCACAGGGAGCTGTCAATGGGAGCTGTCACTGGGAGCCGCCAATGGGAGATCTCACTGGGAGCCATCAGTGGGTGCTGTCACTGGGACCAGTCACTGGGAGCTGTCAATGGGAGCTGTCACTGGGAGCTGTCACTGGGAGCTGTCAATGGGAGCTGTCACTGGGAGATGTCAATGGGAGATGTCAATGGGAGCTGTCACTGGGAGCTGTCACTGGGACCAGTCACTGGGAGCTGTCAATGGGAGCTGTCACTGGGAGCTGTCAATGGGAGCTGTCACTGGGAGATGTCAATGGGAGATGTCAATGGGAGCTGTCACTGGGAGATGTCAATGGGAGATGTCAATGGGAGCTGTCACTGGGAGATGTCAATGGGAGCTGTCACTGGGAGATGTCAATGGGAGATGTCAATGGGAGCTGTCACTGGGAACTGTCAATGGGAGCTGTTTTTGGGAGCTGTCAATGGGAACTGTCACTGTGAGTTGTCACTGTGAGCTGTCACTGGGATCTGTCAATGGGAGCTGTAAATGCGAACTGTGACTGTGAGCTGTCACTGGGATCTGTCAATGGGAGCTGTCAATGCGAGCTGTCACTGGGCGCTGACACTGGGAGCTGCCAATGGGAGCTGACACTGGGAGCTGTCATTGGGAGTTGTCAATGGGAGCTATCACTGGGAGCTGTTACTGGGAGCTGTCAATGGGAGCTGTCATTATGAGCTGTCAATGTGTGCCGCCACTGGGAGCTGACAATGGGAGCTGTCATTGGGAAATGTCACTGGGAGCTGCCAATGGGAGCTGTCAGTATGAGCTGTCAATGGGAGCTGCCACTGGGATCTGACACTGGGAGCTGTCAATGGGAGCTATCACTGGGAAATGTCACTGGGAGCCGTCAGTGGGAGCTGTCACTGGGACCAGTCACTGGGAACTCTCAATTGGAGATGTCACTGGGAGCTGCCAATGGGAGCTGTCACTGGGAGCTGTCATTGGGAGTTGTCAATGGGAGCTATCACTGGGAGATGTCACTGGGAGCTGACAATGGGAGCTGTCATTGGGAGCTGTCATTGAGAGCGGCCAATAGGAGCTGTCAATGGGAACTGTCACTGGGAGCTGTCACTGTGAGCTGTCAATGGGAGCTGTCAATGGGATTTGTCACTGGGAGCTGTCAATGGGAGCTGTCATTGGGAGCCGTCAGTGGGAGCTGTCACTGGGACCAGTCACTGGGAGCTCACAATTGGAGACATCACTGGGAGCTGTCAATGGGAGCTGTCACTAGGAGCTGTCAATGGGAGATGTCAATTGAAGCTGTCCCTGGGAGCTGTCAATGGGGACTGTCACTGTGAGCTAACACTGGGAACTGTCACTGGGAGCTGTCAATGGGAACTGTCATTGGGATCTGTCAATGGGAGCCGTAAATGCGAGCAGTCACTGGGAAATGTCACTGGGAGATGACACTGGGTTCTGCCACTGGGAGATGTCAACTGGAGCTGTCAATGGGAGCTGTCACTGGGAGCCGTCAATGGGAGATCTCACTGGGAGCCATCAGTGGGTGCTATCACTGGGAGCCATCACTGGGAACTGTCACTGGGATCCATCAATGGGAGCTGTAAATGCGAGCTGTCACTGGGAAATGTCATTGGGAGCTGACACTGGGTGCTGTCAATGGGAGCTGTTTTTAGAAGCTGTCAATGGGAATTGTCACTGTGATCTGTCAATGGGAGCTGTAAATGTGAGCTGTGACTGTGAGCTGTCACTGGTATCTGTCAATGGGAGCTGTCAATGCGAGCTGTCACTGGGCGCTGACACTGGGAGCTGCCAATGGGAGCTGACACTGGGAGCTGTCATTGGGAGTTGTCAATGGGAGCTATCACTGGGAGATGTCACTGGGAGGTGTCAATGGGAGCTGTCATTATGAGCTGTCAATGTGTGCCGCCACTGGGAGCTGACAATGGAAGCTGTCACTGGGAGCTGTCAATGGGGACTGTCACTGGGAGCTATCATTGGGAACTGTCACTGGGAGCTGTCAATGGGAACTGTCATTGGGATCTGTCAATGGGAGCTGTAAATGCGAGCTGTCACTGGGAAATGTCACTGGGAGCTGACCCTGGGATCTGCCACTGGGAGATGTCAATGGGAGCTGTCAATGGGAGCTGTCACTGGGAGCCGTCAATGGGAGATCTCACTGGGAGCCATCAGTGGGTGCTGTCACTGGGAGCCATCACTGGGAACTGTCACTGGGAGCTGTCAATGGGAACTGTCACTGGGATCTGTCAATGGGAGCTGTAAATGCAGCTGTCACTGGGAAATGTCACTGGGAGCTGACACTGGGAGCTGTCAATGGGAGCTGTCAATGGGAGCTGTAACTGGGAGCCATCAATGGGAGATCTCATTGGGATCCATCAGTGGGTGCTGTCACTGGGACCAGTCACTGGGAGCTGCCAATGGGAGCCGTCACTGGGAGCTGTCAATGGGCGCTGTCACTGGGAGATGTCAATGGGAGATGTCAATGGGTGCTGGCAATGTGAGCTGTCACTTGGAGCTTTGAGAGGAAGCTGTCAAAGGGAGCTGTCACTAGGAGCTGCCAATGGGAGATGTCAATGAGTGCTGGCAAAGGGAGACTTCACGGGGAGCTGTCAAAGGGAGCTGTCAATGGCAGTTGTCAATAGGACTTTCAATTGGTGCTGGCAATGGGACCTGTCAACGGGAGCTGGAAATGAGAGCAGTGAGAAGGAGCATTCAATGGGAGATGTCAATGGGACCTGTCATAGGGTGCTGACAATGGAACCTCTAAATGGGAACTGTCAATGGGACCTGTCAAAGAGAGTTGACAATGGGAGCTGTCAATGGGAACTGTGAATGGGACCTGTCACTGGGATATGTCACTGGGAGCTGTCACTGTGATCTGTCCCTCGGAGCTGTCAATGGGAGCTGTCAATGGGAGCTATCAATGGGAGTTGTCAATGGGATCTGTCAATGGGACCTGTCACTGGGATATGTCACTCGGATCTGTCAATGGGAGCTGTCACTGTGATCTGTCCCTCGGAGCTGTCAGTGGGAGATTTCAAAGGGAGCAGTCAATGGGAGATGTCAATGGCAGCTGTCGATCGGTGCTGTAAATGGGAGATGTCCATGGGAAATGTCAATGTGAGTTGTCAATGGGAGCCGTCACTGGGAGCCATCAATGGGAGCTTTGAATGGGAGATGTCCAAGCCAAATGTGCAGGGGTGCTGTCAATGGGAGACGTCACTGTGATCTGTCACTGGGAGCTGTCAATGGGTGCTGGCAATGGGAGCTGTCACTGGGAGCTGTGAGAGGGAGCTGTGGAAGGGAGCTGTCACTGGGAGCAGTCAATGGGTGCTGGCAATGGGTGCTGTCACTGGGAGCTGTGAGAGGGAGCTGTGGAAGGGAGCTGTCACTGGGAGCAGTCAATGGGTGCTGTCAATGGGTCTGTCAATGGGAGCTGTCAACGGGACTGTCATTGGGAGCTGGCAATGGGACCTGTCAATGGGAGCTGGAAATGAGAGCACTGGGAGGGAGCTTTCAATGGGGGATGTCAATGGGACCTGTCAAAGGTAGCTGACAATGGAAGCTGTCAATGGGAACTGTTAATGGGACCTGTAAAAGAGTGCAGACAATGGGAGCTGTCAATGGGAAATGTCAATGGGAACTGTCACTGGGATATGTCACTGGGAGCTGTCAATGGGAGCTGTCAGTGGGAGCTGGAAAAGAGAGCTGTCAATGACAGCTGTCAAAGGGAGCTGTCACCTTGACCTATCACTCGGAGCTGTTAATGGGAGCTTTCACTGTGATCTGTCCATCGGAGCTGTCAATGGAAGATGTCACTTGGGTCTATCAATGGGCCCTTTCACTCGGAGCTGTCAATGGGTGCAGCCAATGGGAGTTGTCAATGGGAGCTGTCAATGGGAGCTCTCACTGGGAGCTGTCAATGGGAGCTGTTACTGGGAGCTGTAAATGGGAGCTGTCAATGGGAGCTCTCACTGGGAGCTGTCAATGGGAGCTGTTACTGGGGCCAGTCACTGGGATCTGTCAATGGGAGCCGTCACTGGGAGCTGTCAATTGGAGCTGTTTTTGGGAGCTGTGACTGGAAACTGTCACTGGGATCTGTCAATGGGAGCTGTTAAAGGGAGTTGTCACTGGTAGCTGTCAATGGGAACCGCCACTGTGAGCTGTCACTGGGAAATGTCTCTGGGATCTGTCAATGGGAGTTGTCAAAAGAGCTGTCACTCTGAGCTGACACTGGGACCTGACACTGGGAGCTGTCACTGGAATCTGTCACTGGGGGTTGTCAATGGTTGCTTTCCCTGGGAGCTGTCACTGGGAGCTGTCCATGGGAGATGTCACTGGGAGCTGTCCATGGGAGATGTCACTGGGAGCTGTCCATGGGAGATGTCACTGGGAGCTGTCCATGGGAGATGTCACTGGGAGCTGTCCATGGGAGATGTCACTGGGAGCTGTCCATGGGAGATGTCACTGGGAGCTGTCCATGGGAGATGTCACTGGGAGCTGTCCATGGGAGATGTCAATGGGAGCTGTCCATGGGAGATGTCACTGGGAGCTGTCCATGGGAGATGTCAATGGGAGCTGTCCATGGGAGATGTCACTGGGAGCTGTCCATGGGAGATGTCAATGGGAGCTGTCCATGGGAGATGTCACTGGGAGCTGTCCATGGGAGATGTCACTGGGAGCTGTCCATGGGAGATGTCACTGGGAGCTGTCCATGGGAGCTGTCCATGGGAGATGTCACTGGGAGCTGTCCATGGGAGATGTCACTGGGAGCTGTCCATGGGAGCTGTCCATGGGAGATGTCACTGGGAGCTGTCAATGGGAGCTGTCCATGGGAGATGTCACTGGGAGCTGTCCATGGGAGATGTCAATGGGAGCTGTCCATGGGAGATGTCATTGGGAGCTGTCCATGGGAGATGTCACTGGGAGCTGTCACTGGGAGATGTCACTGGGAGCTGTCCATGGGAGATGTCACTGGGAGATGTCACTGGGAGCTGTCCATGGGAGATGTCACTGGGAGATGTCACTGGGAGCTGTCCATGGGAGATGTCACTGGGAGCTGTCCATGGGAGATGTCACTGGGAGCTGTCACTGGGAGATGTCACTGGGAGCTGTCCATGGGAGATGTCACTGGGAGCTGTCCATGGGAGATGTCACTGGGAGCTGTCCATGGGAGATGTCACTGGGATCTATCAATGGGAGCTGTCACTGGGAGCTGTCCATGGGAGATGTCACTGGGAGCTGTCACTGGGAGCTCTTACTAGGAGTTGTCACTGGCAGCTGTCAAAAGGAGCTGTCACTGCGAGCAGTCAATGGGAGCTCTCACTGGGAGCTGTCAGTTTGAGCTGGAAATGAGAGCAGTGGCAGGGAGCTTTCAATGGGTGATGTCAATGGGACCTGTCAAAGGGAGACGACAATGGAAGTTGTTAATGGCAACTGACAATGGGACCTGTCAAAGAGAGTTGACAATGGGAGCTGTCAATGGGAACTGTCAATGGGACCTGTCACTGGGATATGTCACTGGGAGCTGTCAATGGGAGCTGTCACTGTCACCTTTCACTCGGAGCTGTCAATGGGAGCTGTCACTGTGATCTGTCCATCGGAGCTGTCAATGGGAGCTGTCAATGGGAGCTATCAATGGGACCTGTTACTTGGAGCTGTCACTGGGAGCAGTTAATGGGAGATGTCAATGTGAGCTATCGTTGGGAGCCGTCACTGGTAGCTGTCAATGGCAGCTGTCAATGGGTGCTGTAAATGGGAGATGTCCGTGGGAAACGTCAATGTGAGTTGTCAATGGGAGCCGTCACTGGGAGCCATCAATGGTAGCTTTGAATGGGAGCTGTCCAACCCAAATATCAAGGGGTGCTGTCAATGGGAGACGTCACTGCGATCCTTCAATGGGAGCTGTCAGTGAGTGCTGGCAATGGGAGCTGTCACTGGGAGCTATGAGAGGGAGCTGTGAAAGGGAGCTGTCACTGGGAGCTGTCAATGGGACCTGTCAAAGGGAAGGTCAATGGGAGCTGGCAATGGGACCCGTCAATGGGAGGTGGAAATGAGAGCCGTGAGAGGGAGCTTTCAATGGGGGATGTCAATGGGACCTGTCAAAGTGTGCAGACAATGGGTGCTGTCAATAGGAACTGTCAATGGGACCTGTCACTGGGATATGTCACTGGGAGCTGTCAATGGGAGCTGTCAGTCGGAGCTGGCAAAGAGAGCTGTCAATGGCAGCTGTCAAGGGCAGATGTCACTGTGACCTATCATTCGGAACTGTTAATGGGAGCTGTCACTGTGATCTGTCCATCGGAGCTGTCAATGGGAGCTGTCGCTGGGTTCCATCAATGGGCCCTTTCACTCGGAGCTGTCAATGGGTGCAGTCAATGGGAGCTGTAACTGGGAGCTGTCACTGGATGTTGTTAATCGCAGCTGTCAAGCAAACTGTCACTGGGAGCTGTCAATGGGACAGCGGGAACTGTCAATGGGACCTGTCAATGGGAGCCATCACTGGGATCTGACGATGGGAGCTGTCATTGGGAGCTGTCAATGGGTGCTGTCATTGGGAACTGTTAATGGGAGCTGTCACTGGGAGTCATCAGTGGGAGCTGTCACTGGGTCCTGTTAGTGGGAGCTGTCAATGGGAGCTGTCACTGGGAGCTGTCAATGGGAGATGTCATTGAGAGCTGCCAATGGGAGCAGTCACTGGGAGCTGACAATGGGAACTGTCACTGTGAGCTGTCCCTGGGCACTGTCACTGGGAGCTGTCAATGGGAGCTGTCATTGGGAGCTGTCAATGGGAGCTGGCAATTGGAGCTGTTAATGGGAGCTGTCAATGGGTGCTTTAAATGGGAGTTGTCAATGGGAGCTGTAACTGGGAGCTGTCAATGGGAGCTGTCACTTGGAGCTGTCACTGGGAGTTGTCACTGGGAGCTGTCAATGGGAGCTCTCACTGGGAGCTGTCAATGGGAGCAGTAACTGGGAGCTGTTTTTGGGAGCTGTCACTGGGAGCTGTCAATGGGAACTGTCACTGTGAGCTGTCGCTGGGAACTGACTCTGGGATCTGTCAGTGGGAGTTGTCAAAAGAGCTGTCACTGGGCACTGACACTGGGACCTGAAACTGGAAGCTGACACTGGGAGCTGGCACTGGGAGCTGTCACTGGGGGTTGTCAATGGGAGTTATCCCTGGAAGCAGTCACTGGGAGCTGTCAATGGGAGCTGTCATTATGAGCTGTCAATGGGAGCTGACACTAGGAGCTGACAATGGGAGCTGTCAATGGGAGCTGTCAATGGGAGCTGTCAATGGGAGCCATCACTGGGAGATGAAACTGGGAGCTGTCATTGGAAGCTGTCAATGGGAGCTTTCACTGGGAGCCACCAATGGGAGATGTCACTGGGAGCCGTCAGTTGGAGCTGTCACTGGGACATGTCACTGGTAGCTGTCAATGGGAGCCGTCACTGGGATCTATCAATGGGAGATGTCACTGGGAGCTGTCCATGGGAGATGTCAATGGGAGCTGTTAATGGGAGATGTCATTGGGAGCTGTCACTGGGAGCTCTCACTGTGAGTTGTCACTGGCAGCTGTCAAAAGGAGCTTTCACTGGGAGCAGTCAATGGGAGCTGTCAGTGGGAGCTGTCAAGGGGAGCTGTCAATGGGAGCTGTCACTGGGAGCTGTCAGTTTGTGCTAACAGTGGGAGCTGTGAGAGGGAGCTGTCAATGGGAGCTGTGAGAGGGAGCTGTCACTGGGAACTGTCAATGGGAGCTGCCACTGGGAGCTGACACTTGGAGCTGTCATTGGGAGCTCTCACTGGGATTTGTTAACGGGTGCTATCACTGGGAGCTCTCAATGGGAGCTGTCACTGTGAGCTGTCGATGGGTGCTGTCACTGTGAGCTGTCGATGGGTGCTGTCACTGTGAGCTGACAATTGGAGCTGTCATTTGGAGCTGTTAATGAGAGTTCTCAATGGGAGCAGTCAATGGGAGCTCTCACTGGGAGCGGTCATTGGGAGCTGTCATTGGGAGCTGTCAATGGGAGCTGTCACTGGTAACGGTCAGTCAGAGCTGTCACTGTGAGCTGTCACTGTGAGCTGTCAATGGGAGATGTCAATGCAAGCTGTCACTGGGAACTGTCAAAGGGAGCTGTCAATGGGAGCTGTCACTGGGACTGTCAATGGGAACTGTCATTGTGAGCTGTCACTGGGAACTGTCACTGGGTGCTGTCAATGGGAGTTGTCACTGGGAACTGTCAGATGAAGCACTCAATGGGAGCTGTCATTGGGAGCTGTTACTGGGAGCTCTCAGAGTGAGTTGTCACTGGCAGCTGTCAAAAGGAGCTGTCACTGGGAGCAGTCAATGGGAGCTGTCAATGGGAACTGTCACTGGGAGCTGTCAGGTTGAGTTTACAGTGGGAGCTGTGAGAGGCAGCTGTCAATGGGAGCTCTCAAATGGAGCTGTCACTGGGAGCTGTCTTTGGGAGCTGTCAATGGGAGCTGGCAATGGAACTGGCAATGGGAGCTGGCAATGGGAGCTGTCAATGGGAGATGTCAGTGGGATCTTTCAGTGGGAGCTCGCAATGGGAGCTGTGAATGGGAGCTGTCACTGGGAGCTGTTTCTGGGAGCTGTCACTGGGAGCTTTCAATGGGACCTGTCACTGGGAGCTGTCACTGGGAGCTGTCAATGGGAGCTGTCAATGGGAGCTGTCAATGGGACCTGGTAACGGGAGCTTTCACTAGGAGCTGTCACTGGGTGCTGTCACTGGGAGCTGTGAACAGGAGCTGTAACTGGGAGCTGTCAATGCGCACTGTCACTCGAATCTGTCAATGGGCGCCGACACCGGGAGCTGTGAGAGGTAGCTGTCAATGGGAGCTGTCACTGTGAGCTGTCACTGGTAGCTCTCAATGAGAGCTGTCACTGGGATCTTGCAATGGGTGCTGTCACTTGGAGCTGTCACTGGGTGCTGTAAAAGGGAGCTGTCAATGGGAGCTGTCACTGGGAGCTGTGAGAGGGACCTACTACTGGGAGCTCTCTTTGGGAGCTGTCACTGGTATCTGTTACTGGGAGCTGTCCATGGGAGCTATGACTGGGAGCTGTCAATGGGACCGGTTATTGGGAGCTGTCACTGGGAACTGTCAATGGCAGCAGTCAATGGGAGTTGTGAGAGGGAGCTTCCACTGGGAGCTGTCTTTGGGGGCTGTCACTGGGAGCTGTTACTGGGAGCTGTCAATGGGAGCTGTCACTGGGTGCTGCCAATGGGAGCTGTCACTCTGTAAAGACATTTGAAAGTCGTGCTTTTAACTCTTTAAAGAAAAATGAGTGTAAGCAAAATAATTGCTTGTTTTTAACTTTATCTGTTGAAGAAGCATGAGGGCTTCTATTACTGGAGTTGTGCTGCATTACTGATTTTAGAAGCAGCTTTTATCACAGTTGGTTACCTGTTATTCCATTGATTGCTTGATAGATTCGAGTGGTTATAGCCTCTTTAATTTGGGACTATAAGTCCAATACTTGTCTTTAAGCAATTGTGCACTTGAATGAAATGTTTGTTGATCTAAGGCTTTATTTAATTGAAGAAATGTAATGCGACTGTTTTTTTCAATATAGTGAAGTCTGCAATATACACTTAGAACGTTATTTTATAGACTTTGTTTAATCTCATCTCTGCATGAGTCCTGAGGTCTGCCTACAGTGGATACTGGGTGAGTTGGCATGGGAAATATAAGAGCAAGGGGTGATGGGTGGGGCATGGATTGGCATAAAGGCTATAAAGAACCATGAGGAATCAGTTATTTTTTATTCCTTCATGGGATGTGGGTGTCACTGGCAAAGGGGTTACAGAGAACCATGGGGTGGGGGAGGCTAGGCAGCGGGACATATGAACTATAAAGGGAGATGTGGGGTTGGTGGGGGGGGTATTAGTCAGCACAGAGAGTGTGAGGGGTTTTGGGGGTGGGTGGGGTGCATCAGTTGGCGTGGATTGGCATGGTGAATGTATGGAAGTGTGAGGAGAATGAGATGGTGAGTGCTGGAGATACGACCCGTGTTTTCATCTTTATTTTTAAACTTTGGGTACAGCATTGGAGCCCACCCTGTCTCTTCAATTCATACCAGGTCACCTGCTCTGATTCTATTCCAGCAACCACCTCCCCTACTGAAAATCAGACATCCAGGCAGCCATTATTTCTTTATCCATTCATGGGATGTGGGCTTTGCTGACTAGGCCAGTAATTAATGTCCATCCCTAGCTGCCTTTGCGAAGGTGGTGGTGAGCTGCCTTCTTGAATTGCTGCAGCCCACCTGTAGGTACACCCACAGTGCTGTTAGGGAGGGAGTTCCAGGATTTTGGCCCAGCGACAGTGAAGGAACGACTGATATATTTCCAAGTCAGGATGGTGAGTGACTTGGAGGGGAACTTCCAGGTGGATGGTGTTCCCAAGTGTCTGATGCCCTTGTCCTTCTAGATGGTAGTGGTCATGGATTTGGAAGGTGCTATCTAAGGAGCCTTATCTCCTATAGATGGTACACACTGCTGCTACTGTGGATTGGTGGTGGAGGTGGTGAATGTTTGTGAATGTGGTGCCAATCAAGCGGGCTGTTTTGTCCTGGATGGTGTTGAGCTTCTTGAGTGTTGTGGGAGCTGCACTCATCCAGGCAAGTGGGGAGTATTCCATCACACTGCTGACTTGTGCCTTGTAGATGGTGGACAGGCTTTGGGGAGTCAGGAAGTGAGTTACTCATCACAGAATTCCTTACATCTGACCTGTTCTTGTAGCCGCAGTATTTATATGGCTAGTCCAGTTCAGTTTTTGGTTAATGAAAACCCCCAGGATGTTGATAGTGGGGGATTCAGCAATGGGAATGCCATTGAATGTTACGGGGCGATGGTTAGATTCTCTCTTATTGGAGATGGTCATTGCCTGACATTTGTGTGGTGCGAATGTTACTTGCCACTTGTCAGCCCAAGCCTGGATATTGTCCAGGTCTTGCTGCATTTGGACATGGACTGCTTCAATATCTGAGGAGTTGCGAATGGTGCTGAACATTGTGCAATCATCAGTGAACATCCCCACTTCTAACCTTATGATGGGAGGAAGGTCATTGATGAAGCAGCTGAAGATGGTTGGGCCGAGGACACTGTCCTGAGGAACTCATGTAGTGATGTCCTGGAGCTGAGATAATTGACCTCCAACATCCTCAATCATCCTCCTTTGTGCTAGGTATGATTCCAAATGTCTCTCTCTCTCTCTCTTTCTCCTACTTCTGTGGCCCCCCACCCAGTCTCTCTCTCTCCTACTCCTGTGGCCCCCCACCCAGCCTCTCTCTCTCCCACTCCTGTGGTCCCCCCACCCAGCCTCTCTCTCTCCCACTCCTGTGGTCCCCCCACCCAGCTTTTCTCTCTCCTACTCCTGGGGCCTCCCCACCCAGCCTCTCTCTCTCTTACCCCTGTGGTCCCCCACCCAGCCTCTTTCTCTCCTACTCCTGTGGTCCCCACCCAGCCTCTCTCTCTCCTACTCCTGTGGCCCCCCACCCAGCCTCTCTCTCTCCTACTCCTGTGGCCCCCCACCCAGCTTTTCTCTCTCCTACTCCTGTGGCCACCCCCCCCCCATTTCTCTCTCTCTCTCTCTCCTGCCCCTGTGGGCTCCCAATCTCTCTCTCTCTCTCCCTCTCCTTCTGCTGTGTCACCCCAGCCTCTCTCTCTCCTTCCCCTGTAGCACCCAGTCGCCTTCTCTCTCTCTCTCTCTCTCTTTCTGCTTCCACTGGTGCACCGCAATCTCTATCTCTCTCCTTCCCCTGTGCATCTCTTAGTCTCTCTCTCTCTCCTTCCCCTGTGGTCCCACAGCTTATTTCTCTCCTCAGCATGTGGCCCCCCCAGTCTCTCTCTCTCTCTTTATTTTTCCCCTGTGTACCCCATCCCCCCACTCTCTCCCTCCTGCCTGATGGCCCCGCAGGCTCTCCTTCACCCACCCCCGAAAACCCCTGTTTCACCACATTCACTGCTGCTGGTGTTCGCTGCTCCTCCAATCACAGGATGTTTCTTGCTCACATTTTCTGCTGAAAGGCTCACTCATGAGCATGTAAGTTTTGTGTCTGTGTGTGTGTGAGAGAGAGTGTGTGTGTGAGAGAGAGAGTGTGTGTGTGTGTGTGTGTGAGAGAGAGAGTGTGTGTGTGTGTGTGAGAGAGATTGTGTGTGAGAGAGAGAGAGTGTGTGAGAGAGAGTGTGTGTGAGAGAGAGAGTGTGTGTGTGAGAGAGAGAGTGTGTGTGTGTGTGAGAGAGAGAGTGTGTGTGTGAGAGAGATTGTGTGTGAGAGAGAGAGTGTGTGAGAGAGAGAGTGTGTGTGTGTGAGAGAGAGAGTGTGTGTGTGTGAGAGAGAGAGTTTGTGTGTGAGAGAGATTGTGTGTGAGAGAGAGAGAGTGTGTGAGAGAGAGTGTGTGTGAGAGAGAGAGTGTGTGTGTGAGAGAGAGAGTGTGTGTGTGTGTGAGAGAGAGAGTGTGTGTGTGAGAGAGATTGTGTGTGAGAGAGAGAGTGTGTGAGAGAGAGAGTGTGTGTGTGAGAGAGAGAGTGTGTGTGTGTGAGAGAGAGAGTTTGTGTGTGAGAGAGATTGTGTGTGAGAGAGAGAGAGTGTGTGAGAGAGAGAGTGTGTGAGAGAGAGTGTGTGTGAGAGAGAGATTGTGTGTGTGAGAGAGAGAGTGTGTGAGAGAGAGAGTGTGTGTGTGAGAGAGAGTGTGTGTGAGAGAGATTGTGTGTGTGAGAGAGAGAATGTGAAAATGTGATTGTGTGTGAGAGAGTGAGTGTGTGTGAGAGAGAGATTGTGTGTGTGAGAGAGAGTGTGAAAGTGTGTGTGTGTGAGAGAGTCAGTGTGTGTGAGAGAGAGAGTGTGTGTGTGTGCAACAGAGAGTGAGTGTGTGTGCTTGTGTGTGTGTGAGTGGGTGTGTGTGTGAATGGGTGAGTGTGTGGCGTGTGTTGTGCATGTATGGGTGTCTGTGAGAGAGTGTGTGTGTGAGAGAGTGAGTGTGAGAGTATGTGTTTGGAGGGAGAGTGTGTGTGTGTGCGAGAGTGTGTTTGTGTTTGTGTAGGGAGTGGATGTGTGTGTGTTTGTGTGTGTGTGAGAGTGTGTGTGCGTGTTGAGAGAGTGTGTGTGTGTCAAAGTGTGTGTGCTTGAGTAGTGTGTTTGTGTGAGTGTTTGTGTGTGAGATAGTTTGTATGTATGTTTGTGTGTGTGTGAGAGATTGTGTGCATGTGTGTGAGAGAGAGAGTATGTGTGTGTGACCAGGAGTGAGTGTGTGAGAGTGTGTGTGTGTGTGTGTGTTGAGAGTCTGTGTGTGTGAAAGAGTGTGTGTGTGAGTGAGAGAGAGAGACTGTCTCTGTGTGTGTGTGTGTGTGTGTGTGTGGTGTGTGTTGTGCATGTGTGGGTGTCTTTGTGAGAGAGAGAGAGTGGGTGTGTGTGACAGGGAGTGTGTGTGTGTGAGAGAGAGTGTGTGTGTATGACAGGAAGTGAGTGTGTGCGTGTAAGAGTGTGTGTGTGAGAGAGTGTGTGTGTTTGAGAGTGAATGTGTGTGTGAGAGTGTGTGTTTGAGTGTGTGTGTGAGGGTGAGAGAGTGTGTGTGATTATGTGTGTGAGAGAGTGTATGTTTGCGAGAGTGAGTGTGTGAGAGAGAGAGGGAATGTGTGTGTGCGCATGTATGAGAGTGTGTGTGTGTGTGTGACAGGGAGTGTGTGTGTGTGAGAGAGAGAGAGTGTGTGTGTGACCGGGAGTGAGTGTGTGAGAGTGCGTGTGTGTGTTGAGAGTGTGTGTGTGTGAGAAAGGGTATGTGTGTGAGTGAGAGAGAGAGTGTGTGAGAGAGAGAGTGTCTCTGTGTGTGTGTGTGGTGTGTGTTGTGCATGCGTGGGTGTCTTTGTGAGAGAGAGAGAGTGTATGTGTGTGTCACAGGGAGTGTGTGTGTGTGTGTGAGAGAGAGTGTGTGTGTATGACAGGAAGTGAGTGTGTGCGTGTAAGAGTGTGTGTGTGAGGGAGTGAGAGAGTGTGTGTGATTATGTGTGTGTGAGAGAGTGTATGTTTGCAAGAGTGACTGTGTGTGAGAGAGAGGGAGTGTGTGTGTGCGCATGTATGAGAGTGTGTGTGTGAGTTTGAGTATGTATGTGTGTGTGTGAGTATGTGTGTGTGTGAGAAAGAGTGTGTGTGAAAGAGAGAGTGTGTGTGTGTATGTGTGTGTGTGTGTGGTGTGAGGTGTGCATGTGTGGGTGTCTGTGTGAGAGCGAGAGAGAGTGTGTGTGTGTGGCAGGGAGTGTGTGTGAGAGTGTGTGTGCGTGTGACAGGGAGTGAGTGTGTGAGTGTGAGTGTGTGTGTGTGTGGGAGAGAGTGTGTGTGTGTGTGAAAGAGGGAGAGAGTGTGAGAGAGTCAGAGAGAGATAGAGAGTGAGTGTGTGTGTGTGGTGTGTTGTGCATGTGTGGGTGTCTTTGTGAGGGAGAGAGAGTGTGTGTGTGTGTGACAGGGAGTGTGTGTGTGAGAGAGAGAGTGTGTGTGTGTATGACAGGGAGTGAGTGTGTGTGAGAGTGTGTGTGAGAGTGAGAGAGTGTGTGTGTGTGAGTGAGAGAGTGTGTGTGTTTGAGTGTGTGTGTGTGAAGGTGAGAGAGTGAGAGAGGGTGTGATTATGTGTGTGTGAGAGAGTGCATGTTTGTGAGAGTGAGTGTGTGTGTGTGAGAGAGAGAGTGTGTGTGTGACAGGGAGTGAGTGTGAGAGTGTGTGTATGTGAGAGTGAGAGAGTGTGTGTGACAGGGAGTGAGTGTGAGAGTGTGTGTATGTGAGAGTGAGAGAGTGTGTGTGACAGGGAGTGAGTGTGAGAGTGTGTGTATGTGAGAGTGAGAGAGTATGTGTGTGAGTGAGAGAGAGTGTGTGTTTGAGTGTGTGTGAGAGAGTGTGTGTGTGAGGTTGAGAGAGTGAGAGAGTGTGTGTGATTATGTGTGTGTGTGTGAGAGAGTGTGTGTGAGAGTGAGTGTGTGTGAGAGAGAGAGTGAGTGTGTGTGTGTGCATGTATGAGAGTGTGTGTGTGAGTGTGAGTATGTATGCTTGTGGGTATGTGTGTGTGTGAGTATGTGTGTGTGTGAGTATGTGTGTGTGTGAGAGAGAGTGTGAGTATGTGTGTGTGTATGTGTGTGTGAGTATGTATGTGTGTGTATCCATGTATGAGAGAGTGTGTGTGAGAGGGTGAGAGAGTGTGTGTCGGTATGGGTGTGTGTGTGTTTGTGTGTATGAGCGCGTGTGTATGTGTGCATGTGTGTGAGGGAGAAGGAGTGTGTGTGAGAGAGGGATAATGTGTGTGAGAGAAAATGTGTGTGTGAGTATATCTGTGAGAGTGTGCGTGTGCGCGTGTGCGTGTGCATGTGTGTGACAGACAGAGTGTGTGTGTGAGAGAGAGATAGTGTGTGTGAGAGAAAATGTGTGTTTGTGTAAGTGTCTGTGTGAGTGTGTGTGAGAGGATGTGAGTGTGTGAGAGGATGTGTCAGTGTGTGTGTGAGACAGTGTGTGTGTAAGAGAGAGTGTGTGCGTGTGTGTGTTTGTGAGAGTGTGTGTGTGTGAGAATGTTGTGTGAGTGAGTGCGTGTGTGTGAGTGTGTATGTGTGTGAGAGAGACTGTGTGTGTGTGAGTGGGTATGGCTGTGAGAGGGTGAGTGTTTGGCGTGTGTTGTGCATGTGTGGGCATCTGTGAGAGAGAGTGTGTGTGTGTGTGACAGAGAGTGTGTGCGCGAGAGAGTGTGTGTGTGTGTGTGTGTGGAGGGAGAGTGTGTGCGTGTGAGAGTGTGTTTTTGTTTGTGGGGAGTGTGTGTATGTGTGTGTGTGCATGTGAGAGTGTGTGAATGCATGTGAGAGTGTGTGCGTGTGAGAGTGTGTGTGTGAGAGAGTGTGTGTGAATGTGTGGGAGTGTGTGAGTCTGTGCGAGTGTGTGTGTGATAGTATGTGTGAGTGTGAGAGTTTGTGAGAGAGAGCATGTGTGTGTGTGAGAGATGCGTGTGTGTGTGAGAGAGAGTGTGTGTGTGTGAGAGAGCTTGTGTGTGTGAGAGAGAGAAAGCGTGCATGTGTGTGTGTGCATGTGTGTGAGTGTGTGTGTCCATGTGCATGCGTGGGAGACAGAGTGTGTGTGAGAGAAAGTGTGTGCGTGTGCGTGTGTGCATGTTGAGAGTGTGTGTGTGTCAGAGTGTGTGTGTGTATGTGTGTGTGAGTAATATGTGTGTGTCTGTTTGTGTGTGAGAGATTGTGTGTGTATGTTTGTGCATGTGAGAGAGAATGCGTGTGTGTGTGTGAAAGAGAATGTGTGTGTGTGAGAGAATGTGTGTGTGAGTGTGTGAGTATCTGTGCAAGAGTGTGAGTGTATGTGCAAGAGTGAGAGTGTGTGTGTTGAGAGTCTGTGTGTGTCAGAGAGAGAGTGTGTGTGAGAGAGAGAGTGTGTGTGTGGAGGGAGAGTGTGTGCATGTGTGAGAGTGTGTTTGTGTGGGGAGTGTGTGTGAGAGAGAGAAAGTGTATGTGTGTGTGTGCATATTGAGAGTGTGTGTGTGTGCATGTCAGAGTGTGTGTGTGTACGTGTGTGTGAGTAGTGTATGTGTCTGTGTGTGTGTTGAGAGTCTGTGTGTGTGAGAGAGAGAGTGTGTGTGTGAGAAAGAGACTGTGTGTGGAGGGAGAGTGTGTGCATGTGTGAGAGTGTGTTTGTGTGGGGAGTGTGTGTGAGAGAGAGAAAGTGTATGTGTGTGTGTGTGTGCATGTTGAGAATGTGTGTGTGTGTGCATGTCAGAGTGTGTGTGTACGTGTGTGTGAGTAGTGTATGTGTCTGTGTGTGTGTGAGGGATTGTGTGTGTATGTTTGTGTGTGTGAGAGAGAATGTGTGTGTGTGTGTGAGTGTGTGTGTGAGAGAGAGAGTTTGTCTGTGTTTGTGTGTGCGAGAGTGCCTGTATGTATGTGTGTGTGAGACAGAGTGTGTTTGAGAGAGAGAGTGTATGTGTGTGAGAGAGAGAGTGTGTGCGTGTGTGTGTGTGAGTGTGTGTGCGAGAATGTGTGTGCATGTGTTTGTGTGCATGTGAGTAGTGCGTACGTGATTGAAAAAGTGTGACTTTGTGTGTATGTGTCTGAGGGAGAGAATGTGTGTGTGTGAGAATGTGAGTGTCTGTGAGAGAATATGTGTGTATGTGCATGCATGTGTGTGAGAGAGTGTGTGGGTGTGTGTGTGCATGTGTGTGAGAGTGTGTGTGTGCATGTGAGTGTGCGAGAGACGGAGCATGTGTGAGAGAGTGTGAGTGTGCATGAGGGTGAGAGTGTGAGTGTATGTGAGAGAATGTGCGTGTGCATGCATATGTGTGTGAGAGTGTGTGTGTGTGTTGAGAGTGTGTGTGTGTGTGAGAGAGAGTATGTGTGTGAGTGAGAGAGGGAGTGTGTGAGAGAGAGAGTGTCTCTGTGTGTGTGTGTGGTGTGTGTTGTGCATGTGTGGGTGTCTTTGTGAGAGAGAGAGAGTGTGTATGTGTGTGTCACAGGGAGTGTGTGTGTGTGTGAGAGAGAGTGTGTGTGTATGACAGGAAGTGAGTGTGTGCGTGTAAGTGTGTGTGTGTGAGGGAGTGAGAGAGTGTGTGTGTTTGAGAGTGAGTGTGTGTGTGAGAGTGTGTGTGTGTTTGAGTGGGTGTGTGAGAGAGAGTGTGTGTGTGAGGTAGAGAGAGTGAGAGAGTGTGTGTGATTATGTGTGTGTGAGAGAGTGTATGTTTGCGAGAGTGTGTGTGAGAGAGGGAGTGTGTGTGTGCGCATGTATGAGAGTGTGTGTGTGAGTTTAAGTATGTATGTGCGTGTGTGAGTATGTGTGTGTGAGTATGTGTCTGTGTGAGAGAGAGAGTGTGTGTGAAAGAGAGAGAGTGTGTGTGTATGTGTGTGTGTGTGTGTGTGTGTGGTGTGAGGTGTGCATTTGTGGGTGTCTGTGTGAGAGCGAGAGAGAGTGTGTGTGGCAGGGAGTGTGTGTGTGTGTGAGAGAGTGTGTGTGCGTGTGACAGGGAGTGAGTGTGTGAGTGTGAGTGTGTGTGTGTGTGGGAGAGAGTGTGTGTGTGTGTGAAAGAGGGAGAGAGTGTGAGAGAGTCAGAGAGAGATAGAGAGTGAGTGTGTGTGTGTGGTGTGTTGTGCATGTGTGGGTGTCTTTGTGAGGGAGAGAGAGTGTGTGTGTGTGACAGGGAGTGTGTGTGTGTGAGAGAGAGTGTGTGTGTGTATGACAGGGAGTGAGTGTGTGTGTGAGAGTGTGTGTGAGAGTGAGAGAGTGTGTGTGTGTGAGTGAGAGAGTGTGTGTGTTTGAGTGTGTGTGTGTGAAGGTGAGAGAGTGAGAGAGAGTGTGATTATGTGTGTGTGAGAGAGTGCATGTTTGTGAGAGTGAGTGTGTGTGTGTGTGTGAGAGAGAGAGAGTGTGTGTGTGACAGGGAGTGAGTGTGAGAGTGTGTGTGTATGTGAGAGTGAGAGAGTGTGTGTGAGTGAGAGAGACTGTGTGTTTGAGTGTGTGTGAGAGAGTGTGTGTGTGAGGTTGAGAGAGTGAGAGAGTGTGTGTGATTATGTGTGTGTGTGTGAGAGAGTGTGTGTGAGAGAGTGTGTGTGTGAGAGAGAGAGTGAGTGTGTGTGTGCATGTATGAGAGTGTGTGTGAGTGTGAGTATGTATGCTTGTGAGTATGTGTGTGTGTGATTATGTGTGTATGTGAGTATGTATGTGTGTGTATCCATGTATGAGAGAGTGTGTGTGAGAGGGTGAGAGAGTGTGTGTCAGCATGTGTGTGTTTGTGTGTATGAGCGCGTGTGTATGTGTGCATGTGTGTGAGGGAGAGGGAGTGTGTGTGAGATAGAGATAATGTGTGAGAGAGAAAATGTGTGTGTGTGAGTATATCTGTGAGAGTGTGCGTGTGCGCGTGTGCGTGTGCATGTGTGTGAGAGAGAGTGTGTGTGTGAGAGAGAGATAGTGTGTGTGAGAGAAAATGTGTGTTTGTGTAAGTGTCTGTGTGAGTGTGTGTGAGAGGATGTGAGTGTGTGAGAGGATGTGCCAGTGTGTGTGTGAGACAGTGTGTGTGCAAGAGAGAGTGTGTGCGTGTGTGTGTTTGTGAGAGTGTATGTGTGTGAGAGTGTTGTGTGAGTGAGTGCGTGTGTGAGAGTGTGTGTGTGAGAGAGAGACTGTGTGTGTGTGAGTGGGTATGGCTGTGAGTGGGTGAGTGTTTGGTGTGCGTGTGTGGGCGTCTGTGAGAGAGAGTGTGTGTGTGTGACAGAGAGTGTGTGTCTGAGAGAGTGTGAGCGTGCATGTGTGCAAGAGAGTGTGAGTGTGTGTGTGTGTGGAGGGAGAGTGTGTGCGTGTGAGAGTGTGTTTTTGTTTGTGCGGAGTGTGTGTATGTGTGTGTGCATGTGAGAGTGTGTGCATGCATGTGAGAGTGTGTGCGTGTGAGAGTGTGTGTGTGAGAGAGTGTGTGTGAATGTGTGTGAGTGTGTGAGAGTGTGTGTGTGATAGTATGTGTGAATGTGAGAGTGTGTGAGAGAGAACATGTGTGTGTGTGAGAGATGCGTGTATGCATGAGAGTGTGTGTGTGTGTGAGAGAAAGCATGCATGTGTGTGTGTGCATGTGTGTGAGTGTGTGTGTCCATGTGCATGTGTGGGAGACAGAGTGTGTGTGTGAGAGAATGTGTGTGCGTGTGCATGTGTGCATGTTGAGAGTCTGTGTGTGTCAGAGTGTGTGTGTGTATGTGTGTGTGCGTAATATGTGTGTGTCTGTGTGTGTGAGAGAGATTGTGTGTGTATGTTTGTGCATGTGAGAGAGAATGCGTGTGTGTGTGTGAAAGAGAATGTGTGTGTGTGAGAGAATGTGTGTGTGAGTGTGTGAGTATCTGTGCAAGAGTGTGAGTGGATGTGCAAGAGTGTGAGTGTGTGTGTTGAGAGTCTGTGTGTGTGTGAGAGAGAGTGTGCGTGAGAGAGAGAGTGTGTGTGGAGGGAGAGTGTGTGCATGTGTGAGAGTGTGTTTGTGTGGGGAGTGTGTGTGAGAGAGAGAAAGTGTATGTGTGTGTGTGTGCATGTTGAGAATGTGTGTGTGTGCATGTCAGAGTGTGTGTGTGTACGTGTGTGTGAGTAGTGTATGTGTCTGTGTGTGTGTGAGGGATTGTGTGTGTATGTTTGTGTGTGTGAGAGAGAATGTGTGTGTGTGTGAGTGTGTGTGTGAGAGAGAGAGTTTGTCTGTGTTTGTGTGTGCGAGAGTGCCTGTGTGTATGTGTGTGTGAGACAGAGTGTGTTTGAGAGAGAGAGTGTATGTGTGTGAGAGAGAGAGTGTTTGCGTGTGTGTGTGTGTGAGTGTGTGTGCGAGAATGTGTGTGCATGTGTTTGTGTGCATGTGAGTAGTGCGTACGTGATTGAAAAAGTGTGACTTTGTGTGTCTGCGTGTTTGTATGTGTGTGTGAGAGAATGTGCGTGTATGTGTGTGTGAGGGAAAGAATGTGTGTGTGTGAGAATGTGTGTGTCTGTGAGAGAATATGTGTGTATGTGCATGCATGTGTGTGAGAGAGTGTGAGAGTGTGTGTGTGCATGTGCGTGTGCGAGAGACGGAGCGTGTGTGAGAGAGTGTGAGTGTGCGTGAGGGTGAGAGTGTGAGTGTATGTGAGAGAATGTGCGTGTGCATGCATATGTGTGTGAGAGTGTGTGTGTGTGTTGAGAGTCTGTGTGCGTGAGAGAGCGAGTACGAGAGAGGGAGAGTGTGTGTGTGTAAGAGAGTGTGAGAGTGTGCATTGGTGTGTGTGGAGGGAGAGTGTGTGCATGTGTGAGAGTGTGTTTGTGTTTGTGTGAGGAGTGTGTGTGTGAGAGTGACAGTGTGTGTGTGTTTATGTGTATGTATGAGAGGGAATGTGTGCATGTGTATGAGTGTGTGAGTGTGTGTGGAGGGAGAGTGTGTGTATGTTTGTGTGTGTGAGAGAGCGTGCACATGTGATTGTGTATCTGTGCATGTGAGAGAGTGTGTGTGTGTGCGTGTTGAGAGAGTATGTGTGTGTATGGATGTGAGTAGTGTGTTTGTGTGTGAATGTGTGCGTGAGAGATTGTTTATTTTTGTGTGTATATATGTTTGTGTGTGTGTGTGAGATAATGTGTGTGTGTTTGTGAGAGAATGTGTGTGAGTATGTGTGTGTGAGAGTTTGTGTGTGTGTGCAAGAGAGCGTGTGTGTGTGTACGTGTGTGTGAGAGGGTGTGTGTGTGTGAGTGTGCATGTGAGTATGTGTCTATGTGTCTGTGTGTGGGGTTATGTGTGTGTGAGAGAGAGTTTGTGTGTGTGTGTGCAAGAGAGTGTGTGTGTGTGTATGTGTGTGTGAGAAGGTGTGTGTGTGTGAGCGTGCATGTGAGTATGTGTCTATGTGTCTGTGTGTGGTGTTGTGTGTGTGTGAGAGAGTGTGCATATGTGTGAAAGTGTGTGTGCATTTGTGGTGCGCGTGAGAGTGTGTGTGTGTTTGGGTGCGTGTGTGAGAGAGATTGTGTGCATGTGCATGTAAGAGAGAGAGTGTGTGTGAGAGAGACTGTGTGTGCATGTGAGAGAGACTGTGTGTGTGTGGGTGGGTGTGTGTCAGAGTGTGTGTGAGAGTGTGTGTGAGTGAGAAAGTGTGTCTTTGTGTGTCTGTGTGTTTGTGTGTGTGAGAGAGTGAGAGTGTGTTTGTGTGAGAGAGACAGTGTGTGCTTCTGTATGTGAGAGAGAGACTGTGTGTGTGTGTTTGTGTGTGTGTGAGAGAGAGAAAGTGTGTGTGAGCGTGTGTCAGGTTGTGTGTGTGAGAGTGTGTGTGCATGTGTGTTTGTGTGCATGAGTAGTGTTTGTGCGATTGAGAAAGTGTGGCTTTGTGTGCCTGTGTGTTTGAGTGTGTGTGAGAGAGAGTGTGTGTGTGCATGCATGTGGTATGTGAGTGTGTGTGCATGTGAGAGTGTGTGCATGCATGTGAGAGTGTGTGCGTGTGAGAGTGTGTGTGTGAGAGAGTGTGTGTGAATGTGTGGGAGTGTGAGTGTGTGAGAGTGTGTGTGTGATAGTATGTGTGAGTGTGAGAGTGTGTGAGAGAGAGCATGTATGTGTGTGAGATGCGTGTGTGCATGAGGGAGAGTGTGTGTGTGAGAGAGAGCTTGTGTGTGTGTGTGAGACAAAGCATGCATGTGTGTGTGTGCATGTGTGTAAGTGTGTGTGTCCATGTGCATGTGTGGGAGACAGAGTGTGTATGTGAGAGAAAGTGTGTGCGTGTGCGTGTGTGCATGTTGAGAGTGTGTGTGTGTATGTGTGTGTGAGTAATATGTGTGTGTCTGTTTGTGTGTGAGAGATTGTGTGTGTATGTTTGTGCATGTGAGAGAGAATGCGTGTGTGTGTGTGAAAGAGAATGTGTGTGTGTGAGAGAATGTGTGTGTGAGTGTGTGAGTATCTGTGCAAGAGTGTGAGTGTATGTGCAAGAGTGTGAGTGTGTGTGTGTGTTGAGAGTCTGTGTGTGTGAGAGAGAGAGTGTGTGTGGAGGGAGAGTGTGTGCATGTGTGAGAGTGTGTTTGTGTTTGTGTGGGGAGTGTGTGTGAGAGAGAGAAAGTGTGTGTGTGTGTGTGCATGTTGAGAGTGTGTGTGTGTGCATGTCAGAGTGTGTGTGTACGTGTGTGTGAGTAGTGTATGTGTCTGTGTGTGTGTGAGGGATTGTGTGTGTATGTTTGTGTGTGTGAGAGAGAATGTGTGTGTGTGTAAGTGTGTGTGTGAGAGAGAGAGTTTGTCTGTGTTTGTGTGTGCGAGAGTGCCTATGTGTATGTGTGTGTGAGAGACAGAGTGTGTTTGAGAGAGAGAGTGTATGTGTGTGAGAGAGAGTGTGTGTGTGCGTGTGTGTGTGAGTGTGTGAGTGTGTGTGTGCGAGAATGTGTGTGCATGTGTTTGTGTGCATGTGAGCAGTGAGTAGGTGATTGAAAAGGTGTGTCTTTGTGTGTCTGTGTGTTTGTATGTGTGTGTGAGAGAGAGAATGTGTGTGTGAGAATGTGAGTGTCTGTGAGAGAATATGTGTGTATGTGCGTGCATGTGTGTGAGAGAGTGTGTGTATGAGAGAGTGCGTGTGTGTGAGAGTGTGTGTGCATGTGCGTGTGCGAGAGACGGAGCGTGTGTGAGAGAGTGTGAGTGTGCATGAGTGTGAGAGTGTGAGTGTATGTGAGAGAATGTGTGTCTGCATGCATATGTGTGTGAGAGTGTGTGTGTGTGTTGAGAGTCTGTGTGCATGAGAGAGCGAGTGTGTGTATGGGAGAGGGAGAGTGTGTGTGTGTGAGAGAGTGTGAGAGTGTGTATTGGTGTGTGTGGAGGGAGAATGTGTGCGTGTGTGAGAGTGTGTGTTTGTGTGAGGACTGTGTGTGTGTGAGAGAGACAGTGTGTGTGTGTGTTTATGTGTGTGTATGATAGGGAATGTGTGCATGTGTATGAGTGTGTGAGTGTGTGTGTGGAGGGAGAGTGTGTGTGTGTTTGCATATGAGTGTGTGTGATGAGGGAGAGTTTGTGTGTGTTTGTGTGTGTGAGAGAGTGTGCACGTGTGTTTGTGTGTCTGTTCATGTGAGAGTGTGTGTGTGTGTTGAGAGAGTATGTGTGTGTGTGGATGTGAGTTTATGTGTGCGTGAGTAGTGTGTTTGTGTGTGAATGTGTGCGTGAGAGATTGTGTGTGTTTGTGTGTGTGTTTGTGAGAGAATCTGTGTGAGTATGTGTGTGTGAGAGAGAGTTTGTGTGTGTGTGTGCAAGAGAGCGTGTGTGTGTATGTGTGTGTGAGAGGGTGTGTGTGTGTGACTGTGCATGTGTCTATGTGTATGTGTGTGGTGTGTGTGTGTGAGAGAGTGTGCATATGTGTGAAAGTGTGTGTGCATTTGTGGTGCGCGTGAGAGTGTGTGTGTGTTTGGGTGCATGTGAGAGAGAGAGTGTGTGCATGTGCATGTAAGAGAGAGAGTGTGTGTGAGAGAGTGTGTGCACGTGTATGTGAGAGAGACTGTGTGTGTGTGGGTGTGTGTGAGAGTGTGTGTGTGAGAGTGTGTGTGTGTGAGAAAGTGTGTCTTTGTGTGTCTGTGTGTTTGTGTGTGTGAGAGAGGGAGAGTGTGTGTGAGAGAGACAGTGTGTGCATGTGTATGTGAGAGAGAGACTGTTTGTGTGTGTTTGTGTGTGTGAGAGAGAGAGAAAGTGTGTGTGAGTGTGTGTCAGGTTGTGTGTGTGAGAGTGTGTGTGCATGTGTGTTTGTGTGCATGAGTAGTGTTTGTGTGATTGAGAAAGTGTGGCTTTGTGTGCCTGTGTGTTTGAGTGTGTGTGAGAGTGTGTGTATGTTTGTGTATGTGTGTGTGTGTGAGAACGTGAGTGTCTGTCAGAGAATGTGTGTGTGTGCATGCATGTGTGTGTGTGAGTGTGTGTGCATGTGAGAGTGTGTGCATGCGTGTGAGAGTGTGTGCGTGTGAGAGTGTGTGTGTGAGAGACTATGTGTGAATGTGTGGGAGTGTGTGAGTGTGTGAGAGTGTGTGTGATAGTATGTGTGAGTGTGAGAGAGAGCATGTGTGTGTGCGAGAGAGCTTGTGTGTGTGTGTGAGAGAAAGCATGCATGTGTGTGTGTGCATGTGTGTGAGTGTGTGTGAGAGAGAAAGTGTGTGTGTGCGTGTGTGCATGTTGAGAGTGTGTGTGTCAGAGTGTGTGTGAGAGATTGTGTGTGTGAGTAATATGTGTGTGTCTGTGTGTGTGAGAGATTGTGTGTGTATGTTTGTGCATGTGAGAGAGAATGCGTGTGTATGTGTGAAAGAGAATGTGTGTGTGTGAGAGAATGTGTGTGTGAGTATCTGTGTAAGAGTGTGAGTGTATGTGCAAGAGTGTGAGTGTGTGTGTGTGTTGAGAGTCTGTGTGTGCGTGAGAGAGAGTGTGTGTGAGAGAGTGTGTGTGGAGGGAGAGTGTGTGCATGTGTGAGAGTGTGTTTGTGTTTGTGTGGGGAGTGTGTGTGAGAGAGAGAAAGTGTGTGTGTGTGCATGTTGAGTGTGTGTGTGCATGTCAGAGTGTGTGTACATGTGTGTGAGTAGTGCATGTGTCTGTGTGTGCGAGGGATTGTGTGTGTATGTTTGTGTGTGTGAGAGAATGTGTGTGTGTGAGTGTGTGTGAGAGAGAGAGTTTGTCTGTGTTGTGTATGTGTGTGTGAGAGACAGAGTATGTGTGAGAGAGAGAGTCTATGTGTGTGAGAGAGAGAGTGTGTGTGTGTGTGAGTGTGTGTGTGTGTGAGAGAATGTGTGTGCATGTGAGTAGTGCGTACGTGATTGAAAAAGTGTGTCTTTGTGTGTCTGTGTGTTTGTATGTGTGTGTGAGAGAGAGTGTGTGTATGTTTGTGTATGTGTGAGAGAATGTGCGTGTATGTGTGTGTGAGGGAAAGAATGTGTGTGTGTGAGAATGTGAGTGTCTGTGAGAGAATATGTGTGTATGTGCATGCATGTGTGTGAGAGAGGGTGTGTATGAAAGAGTGCATGTATGTGTGTGTGCATGTGTGTGAGAGTGTGTGTGTGCATGTCCGAGTGCGAGAGATGGAGCATGTGTGAGAGAGTGTGAGTGTGCGTGAGTGTGAGAGTGTGAGTGTATGTGAGAGAATGTGTGTGTGCATGCATATGTGTGTGAGAGTGTGTGTGTGTGTGTGTTGAGAGTCTGTGTGCGTGAGAGAGCGAGTGTGTGTATGAGAGAGGGAGAGTGTGTGTGAGAGAGTGTGAGAGTGTGTATTGGTGTGTGTGGAGGGAGAGTGTGCGTGTGTGTGAGAGTGTGTTTGTGTTTGTGTGAGGAGTGTGTGTGTGTGAGAGAAACAGTGTGTGTGTGTTTATGTGTGTGTATGAGAGGGAATCTGTGCATGTGTATGAGTGTGTGAGTGTGTGTGTGGAGGGAGAGTGTGTGTGTGTTTGTGTGTGTGAGAGAGTGTGCATGTGTGTTTGTGTGTCTGTGCATGTGAGAGAGATTGTGTGTGTGTGCGTGTTGAGAGAGTATGTGTGTGTATGGATGTGAGTGTATGTGTGCGTGAGTAGTGTGTTTGTGTGTGAATGTGTGTGTGAGAGATTGTGTGTGTTTGTGTGTGTGTATGTTTGTGTGTGTGTGTGAGATAATATTTGTGTGTGTGTGTGAGATAATGTGTGTGTGTTTGTGAGAGAATGTGTGTGAGTATGTGTGTGTGAGAGAGAGTTTGTGTGTGTGTGTGCAAGAGAGCATGTGTGTGTATGTGAGTGTGAGAGGGTGTGTGCGTGTGAGTGTGCATGTGAGTATGTGTCTGTGTGTGGTGTGATGTGTGTGTGAGAGAGTGTGCATATGTGTGAAAGTGTGTGTGCATTTATGCTGCGTGTGAGACTGTGTGTGTGTTTGGGTGCATGTGAGAGAGAGAGTGTGTGCATGTGCATGTAAGAGAGTGAGTGTGTGTGAGAGAGTGTGTGCGCATGTATGTGAGAGAGACTGTGTGTGGGTGTGTGTGTGTCAGAGTGTGTGTGTCAGAGTGTGTGTGTGTGAGTGAGAAAGTGTGTCTTTGTGTGTCTGTGTGTTTGTGTGTGTGAGAGAGGGAGAGTGTATGTGAGAGAGAGTGCGTGTATGTTTGTGTATGTGTGTGAGAATGTGAGTGTCTGTTAGAGAATGTGTATGTGTGCATGCATGTGTGTGTGTGAGTGTGTGTGTGAGAGAGTGTTTGTGAATGTGTGGGAGTGTGTGACTGTGTGAGAGTGTGTGTGTGATAGTATGTGTGAGTGTGAGAGTGTGTGAGAGAGAGCATGTGTGTGTGAGAGAGAGCGTGTGTGCATGAGAGAGAGTGTGTGTGTGTGAGAGAGCTTGTGTGTGTGTGAGAGAAAGCATGCATGTGTGTGTGTATGTGTGTGAGTGTGTGTGTCCATGTGCATGTGTGGGAGACAGAGTGTGTGTGTGAGAGAGAGATTGTGTGTGCGTAAGAGACTGTGTGTGTGAGTGTGTGTGAGGATGTGAGTGTCTGTGAGAGAATGTGTATGTGTGCATGTATGTGAGAGTGTGCGTGAGTGTGTGTGTGTGCGAGAGTGTGCGAGAGTGTGTGAGAGCGTGTGTGTGTTTAGAGTCTGTGTGTGTGAGAGAGAGAGTGCGTGTGTGTGAGAGTGGGAGAGAGAGAGTGTGTGTGTATGTGAGAGTGTGTGTGTATGTGTGTGGAGGGAGAGTCTGTACATGCGTAAGAATATGTTTGTGTTTGTGAGGGAAGTGTGTGTGAGAGAAAGAGTGTGCGTGTGTGTTTATGTGCATGTGTGAGAGAGAGTGTGTGCATGTGTGTGTGTGCATGTGTGTTTGTGTGCATGAGTAGTGTGTGTGTGATTAAGAAAGTGTGGCTTTGTGTGCCTGTATGTTTGTGTGTGTGCGTGAGAAAAAGAGTGTGTGTATGCTTGTGTGTGTATGTTTGTGTGTGTGTGTGAGATAATGTGGGTGTGTTTGTGAGAGAATGTGTGTGTGCATGCATGTGTGTGTGAGAGTGTGTGTGTGCATGTGAGAGTGTGTGCGTGCGTGTTAGAGTGTGTGCATGTGAGAGTGTGTGTGAGAGAGTGTGTGTGAATGTGTGGGAGTGTGTGAGTGTGTGAGAGTGTGTGTGAGAGTGTGTGTGAGTGTGAGAGTGCGTGAGAGAGAGCATGTGCGTGAGAGAGAGAGCGTGTGTGCGTGAGAGAGTGTGTGTGTGTGAGAGAGCTTGTGTGTGCGAGAGAAAGCATGCATGTCTGTGTGTGCATGTGTGTGAATGCGTGTGTCCATGTGCATGTGTGGGAGACAGAGTGTGTATGTGAGAGAAATTGTGTGTGTGTGTAAGAGACTGAGTGTGTTTGAATGTGTGTTTGTGAGGATGTGAGTGTCTGTGAGAAAATGTGTGTATGCGTGCATATGTGTGTGAGTGTGCGTGAGTGTGTGTGTGTGTTTAGAGTCTGTGTGTGTGGGAGAGAGCGTGTGTGTGTGAGAGAGAGAGATTTGGAGAGAGAGAGAGTGTGTGTGTGAGAGTGCGTGTGTATGTGTGTGGAGAGAGAGAGAGTGAGTGCATGCGTAAGAATGTGTTTGTGTTTGTGTGGGGAGTGTGTGTTTGAGAGAAAGAGTGTGCGTGTGAGTTTATGTGTGTGTGAGAGAGAGTGTGTACATGTGTGTGTGTGCATGTGTGTTTGTGTGCATGAGTAGTGTGTGTGTGATTAAGAAAGTGTGGCTTTGTGTGCCTGTATGTTTGTGTGTGTGCGTGAGAAAAAGAGTGTGTGTATGCTTGTGTGTGTATGTTTGTGTGTGTGTGTGAGATAATGTGTGTGTGTTTGTGAGAGAATGTGTGTGCGTATGTGTGTAAGAGAGAGTTTGTGTGTGTGTGCAATAGTGTGTGTGAGGTGTGTGTGTGAGTGTGTATGTGTGTGTGAGAGGGTGTGTATGTGTGAGTGTGCATGTGAGTGTGTGTGTATGTGTTTGTGTGTGGTGTGGGTGTGTGCGTGTGTGTGGCAGAGTGCGCATATGTGTGAGTGTGTGTGCATGTGTGGTGTGCTTGAGAATGTGTGTGTATTTGTGTGTATGTGAGAGAGAAAGTGTGTGCATGTGCGTGTGAGAGAGAGAGTGTGTGTGAGAGAGTGTGTGCATGTGTATGTGAGAGAGACTGTGTGTGTGTGTCAGAGTGTGTGTGTGAGAGTGTGTGTGTGTGAGAAAGTGTGTCTTTGTGTGTCTGTGTGTTTGTGTGTGTGAGAGAGGGAGAGTGTGTGTGTGAGAGAGAGACAGTGTGTGCGTGTGTATGTGAGAGAGGGACTGTGTGTGTGTTTGCGTATGTGTGTGAGACAGAGAAAGTGTGTGTGAGCGTGTGTCAGATTGTGCGTGTGAGAGTGTGTGTGCATGTGTGTTTGTGTGCATGAATAGTGTGTGTGTGATTGAGAAAGTGTGGCTTTGTGTGCCTGTGTGTTTGTGTGTGTATGTGAGAGAGAGTGTGTGCATGTTTGTGTGTGTGTGTGAGAATGTGAGTGTCTGTGAGAGAATGTGTGTGTGTGCAGGCATGTGTGTGAGAGAGTGTGTGTGTGCATGTGAGAGTGTGTGCGTGTGTGTGAGAGTGTGTGCGTGTGAGAGTGTGTGTGAGAGAGTGTGTGTGAGTGTGTGGCAGTATGTGAATGTGTGAGAGTGTGTGTGTGAGAGTGTGCGTGAGTGTGAGAGTGTGTGAGAGAGAGCATGTGTGTGAGAGAGAGAGAGCGTGTATGCGTGAGAGAGTGTGTGTGTGTGTGAGAGAGAGCTTGTGTGTGTGAGAGAAAGCATGCATATGTGTGTGTGCATGTGTGTGAGTGTGTGTGTGTGTGTTTAGAGTCTGTGTGTGTGTGAGAGAGAGAGTGTGTGTGAGAGAGAGAGATTTGGAGAGAGAGAGACAGTGTGTGTATGAGAGTGCATGTGTATGTGTGTGGAGGGAGTGGGTGTGCATGCGTAAGAATGTGTTTGTGTTTGTGTGCTTATGTGTGTGTGTGAGAGAGAGTGTGTGCATGTGTGTGTGTGCATGTGTGTTTGTGTGCATGAGTAGTGTGTGTGATTAAGAAAGTGTGGCTATGTGTGCCTGTGTGTTTGTGTGTGTGTGAGAGAGAGTGTGTGTATGTTTGTGAGTGTGTGAGAGAATGTGTGGGCGCGTGTGTGAGTGAGAGAATGTGTGTGTGTGAGAATGTGAGTGTCTGTGAGAGAATGTGTGTGTGCATGCATGTGTGTGTGTGTGAGTGTGTGTGCATGTGAGAGTGTGTGCGTGTGAGAGTGTGTGTGTGAGAGAGTGTGTGTGTGTGTGAGAGTGTGTTAGTGTGTGAGAGTGTGTGAGAGAGAGCATGTGTGTGAGAGAGAAAGCGTGCGTGCATGAGAGAGTGTGTGTGAGAGAGCTTGTGTGTGTCTGAGGAAAAGCATGTATGTGTGTGTGCATGTGTGTGAGTGTGTGTGTGTCCATGTGTATGTGTGGGAGAGAGAGTGTGTGTAAGAGACTGTGTGTGTGTGAGTGTGTGTGTGATGATGTGAGTGTCTGTGAGAGAATGTGTGTGCGTGCATATGTGTGTGAGAGAGTGTGTGGGTGTGTTTAGAGTCTGTGTGTGTGAGAGAGAGAGTGTGTGTGTGAGAGAGAGTGGGAGAGAGAGCGAGTGTGTGTGTGTGAGAGTGCATGTGTATGTGTGTGGAGGGAGAGTGTGTGCATGTGTAAGAATGTGCTTGTGTTTGTGTGGGGAGTGTGTGTGTGAGAGAAAGAGTGTGTGTGTGTTTATGTCTGTGTGTGAGAGAGAGTGTGTGCATGTATGTGTGCATGTTGAGAGAGTGTGTATGCCAGAGTGTATGTGCATATGTGTGTGTGTGTGAGTAGAGTATGTGTCTGTGTGGGAGAATGTGTGTGTGAGAGAATGTGTGTGTGTGAGTGAGAGAATGTGTGTGTGAGAGAGAATGTGTCTGTGTGGGAGAATGTGTGTGTGAGAGAATGTGTGTGTGTGAGTGAGAGAATGTGTGTGTGAATGAGAGTGTGTGTGTGAGAGCGAGAGCTTGTCTGCGTGTTTGTGTGTGCGTGTGTGTGAGAGAGTGTGTGTGTGTGAGAGAGAATTTGTGTGTGTGTGTCAGAGTGTGTGTGTGTGAGTGTGTGTGCATATGTGGCTGTGTGCATGAGTAGTGTGTGTGTGATTGAGAAAGTGTGTCTTTGTGTGTCTGTGTTTTTGTGTGTGTGTGACAGAGAGAGTGTGTGTGAGGATATGAGTGTGTGTGTGTGTGAGGGAGAGAATGTGTCTGCGAGAATGTGAGTGTCTGTGAGAGAATGTGCGTGTGTGTGCGTGCATGTGTGTTACAGAGAGTGTGTGTGAGAGAGTGTGTGTGAGAGAGAGCGTGTGTGTGCATGCATGTGTGTGAGAGTGTGTGTGTGTGCATGTGTGTGTGTGAGAGACAGAGTGTGTGTGAGAGAGTGTGTGTGTGCATGTGTGTAAGGGAATGTGTGTGTGTGAGAATGTGAGTGCCTGTGAGAGACTGTGTGTGTGCATGCAGATGTGTGTGAGACTGTGCGTGAGTGTGTGTGAAAGTGTGTGTGTGTGTGTATGTGTGTGTGTATTGACAGTCTGTGTGTGTGTGAGAGAGAGAGAGTGAGTGTGTGTGTGTGTGTGAGATAGAGTGTGTGTGAGAGAGAGTGTGTGTGAGAGTGTGTGTGTGGAGGGAGAGAGTGTGCATGTGTGAGAGTGTATTTGTGTTTGTGCGGGGAGTGTGTGTGTGAGAGAGAGAGTGTGCGTGTGTGTTTATGTGTGTGTATGAGAGACAGTGTGTGTGTGCATGTTGAGAAAGTGTGTATGTGTCAGAGTGTGTGTGTATGTGTGTGTGTGTGAGTAGTGTGTGTGTGAGAGAGTGTGTGTGTGAGACAGTGTGTGTGTGAGTATGTGTGTGTGTGAGAGAGAGAGTGTGTGTGAGTGTGTGTGCGTTTATGTGGGGTGTGGGCGTGTGTGAGAGCGAGAGCTTCTCTGTGTGTGTGTGTGTGTGCGTGTGTGTGTGAGAGAGAGTTTGTGTGTGTGTCAGAGTGTGTGTGTGAGTGTGTGTGTGCATATGTGTTTGTGTGCATGAGTAGTGTGTGTGTGATTGAGAAAGTGTGTCTTTGTGTGTCTGTGTTTTTGTGTGTGTGTGACAGAGAGAGTGTGTGTGTGAGTGTGAGCATGTGTGTGTGTGAGGGAGAGAATGTGTCTGTGCGAGAATGTGAGTGCCTGTGAGAGAATTTGCGTGTGTGTGCATGCATGTGTGTTACAAAGAGTGTGTGTGAGAGAGTGTGTGTGAGAGAGCGCGTGTGTGTGTGTATGCATGTGTGTGTGTGTGTATGTGTGTGTGTGAGAGACAGTGTGTGTATGTTTGTGTGTGTGTGAGAATGTGTGTCTGTGAGAGAATATGTGTGTGTGCATGCATGTGTGTGTGAGAGAGTGTGTGTGCTTGTGAGAGTGTGTGCGTGCGTGTTAGAGTGTGTGCATGTGAGAGTGTGTGTGAGAGAGTGTGTGAGAGAGTGTGTGTGGGAGTGTGTGAGTGTGTGAGAGTGTGTGTGTGAGAGTGTGTGTGAGTGTGAGAGTGCGTGAGAGAGAGCATGTGCGTGAGAGAGAGAGCGTGTGTGCGTGAGAGAGAGTGTGTGTGTGTGAGAGAGCTTGTGTGTGTGAGAGAAAGCATGCATGTTTGTGTGTGCATGTGTGTGAGTGCGTGTGTCCATGTGCATGTGTGGGAGACAGAGTGTGTGTGAGAGAGATTGTGTGTGTGTGTGTAAGAGACTGAGTGTGTGTGAATGTGTGTGTGTGAGGATGTGAGTGTCTGTGAGAAAATGTGTGTATGCGTGCATATGTGTGTGAGTGTGCGTGTGTGTGTGTGTGTGAGTGTGAGAGAGTGTGTGTGTGTGTGTTTAGAGTCTGTGTGTGTGAGAGAGAGAGTGTGTGTGTGAGAGAGAGAGATTTGGAGAGAGAGAGAGTGTGTGTGTGAGAGTGCGTGTGTATGTGTGTGGAGAGAGAGTGTGTGCATGCGTAAGAATGTGTTTGTGTTTGTGTGGGGAGTGTGTGTTTGAGAGAAAGAGTGTGCGTGTGAGTTTATGTGTGTGAGAGAGAGAGTGTGTGCATGTGTGTGTGTGCACGTGTGTTTGTGTGCATGAGTAGTGTGTGTGTGATTAAGAAAGTGTGGCTTTGTGTGCCTGTGTGTTTGTGTGTGTGTGAGAGAGTGTGTGTATGTTTGTGTGTGTGTGTGTGAGAGAATGTGTGTGTGTGTGAGAATGTGAGTGTCTGTGAGATAATGTGTGTGCGTGCATGCATGTGTGTGTGTGTGTGCGTGTGAGAGTGTGTGCATGCGAGAGTGTGTGTGAGAGAGTGTGTGTGTGAGACTGTATGAGTGTGTGAGAGTGTGTGTGAGAGAGCTTGTGTGTGTGAGAAAAAGCATGTATGTGGGTGTGTATGTGTGTGATTGTGTGTGTCCATGTGCATGTGTGGGAGAGAGAGTGTGTGTGTAAGAGACTGTGTGTGAGGATGTGAGTGTCTGTGAGAGAATGTGTGTGCGTGCATATGTGTGCGTGTGTGTGAGAGTGTGTGTGTGTGTTTAGAGTCTGTGTGTGTGAGAGAGAGAGTGTGCGTGTGAGAGAGAGTGGGAGAGAGAGTGTGTGTGTAAGAGACTGTGTGTGTGTGCGAGAGTGTGTGAGTGTGTGTGTGTGTGTGTTTAGAGTCTGTGTGTGTGAGAGAGAGAGTGGGAGAGAGAGAGAGTGTGTGTGTGTGAGAGTGCATGTGTATGTGTGTGGAGGGAGAGTGTGTGAATGTGTCAGAATGTGTTTGTGTTTGTGTGGGGAGTGTGTGTGTGAGAGAAAGAGTGTGTGTGTGTTTATGTCTGTGTGTGAGAGAGTGTGTGTGCATGTGTGTGTGTGCATGTTGAGAGAGTGTGTGTGCCAGAGTGCATGTGCATATGTGTGTGTGTGTAAGTAGTGTATGTGTCTGTGTGTGTGAGAGAGATTGTGTGTGTGAGAGAGAATGTGTGTGTGAGAGAGAATGTGTCTGTATGGGAGAATGTGTGTGTGAGAGAATGTGTGTGTGTGAGTGAGAGAATGTGTGTGTGAATGAGAGTGTGTGTGTGTGAGAGCGAGAGCTTGTCCGCGTGTTTGTGTGTGTGTGTTAGAGTGTATGTGTGTGAGTGTGTGTGCATATGTGTTTGTGTGCATGAGTAGTGTGTGTGTTATTGAGAAAGTGTGTCTTTGTGTGTCTGTATTTTTGTGTGTGTGTGACAGAGAGAGTGTGTGTGAGGATATGAGTGTGTGTGTGTGTGAGGGAGAGAATGTGTCTGTGCGAGAATGTGAGTGTCTGTGAGAGAATGTGCGTGTGTGTGCGTGCATGTGTGTTACAGAGAGTGTGTGTGAGAGTGTGTGAGAGAGAGCGTGTGTGTGTGTGCATGTGTGTGTGTGAGAGACAGAGTGTGTGTGAGAGTGTGTGTGTGCATGTGTGTAAGAGAATGTGTGTGTGTGAGAATGTGAGTGCCTGTGAGAGACTGTGTGTGTGCATGCAGATGTGTGTGAGACTGTGCGTGAGTGTGTGTGAAAGTGTGTGCGTGTGTGTATTTGTGTGTGTATTGACAGTCTGTGTGTGTGTGTGAGAGAGAGAGTGAGTGTGTGTGTGTGTGTGTGAGATAGAGTGTGTGTGAGAGAGAGTGTGTGTGAGAGTGTGTGTGTGGAGGGAGAGAGTGTACATGTGTGAGAGTGTATTTGTGTTTGTGCGGGGAGTGTGTGTGTGAGAGAGAGAGTGTGCGTGTGTGTTTATGTGTGTGTGAGAGAGAGTGTGTGTGTGCATGTTGAGAGAGTGTGTATGTGTCAGAGTGTGTGTGTATGTGTGTGTGCGTGAGTAGTGTGTGTGTGAGAGAGTGTGTGTGAGACAGTGTGAGTGTGAGTATGTGTGTGTGTGAGAGAGAGAGTGTGTGTGAGTGTGTGTGCGTTTATGTGGGGTGTGGGTGTGTGTGAGAGCGAGAGTGTGTCTGTGTGTTTGTGTGTGTGTGTGCGTGTGTGTGAGAGAGAGTTTGTGTGTGTGTGAGTGTGTGTGTGCATATGTGTTTGTGTGCATGAGTAGTATGTGTGTGATTGAGAAAGTGTGTCTTTGTGTGTCTGTGTTTTTGTGTGTGTGACAGAGTGTGTGTGTGAATGTGAGCATGTGTGTGTGTGAGGGAGAGAATGTGTCTGTGCGAGAATGTGAGTGCCTGTGAGAGAATTTGCGTGTGTGTGCATGCATGTGTGTTACAAAGTGTGTGTGTGAGAGAGTGTGTGTGAGAGAGCGCGTGTGTGTGTGTATGCATGTGTGTGTGTGTGTGCATGTGTGTGTGTGAGAGACAGAGTGTGTGTGAGAGACAGTGTGTGTATGTTTGTGTGTGTGAGAATGTGTGTCTGTGAGAGAATGTGTGTGTGTGCATGCATGTGTGTGTGAGAGTGTGTGTGTGCATGTGAGAGTGTGTGCGTGCGTGCTAGAGTGTGTGCATGTGAGAGTGTGTGTGAGAGAGTGTGTGTGAGTGTGTGGGAGTGTGTGAGTGTGAGAGTGTGTGTGAGAGTGTGTGTGAGTGTGAGAGTGCGTGAGAGAGAGCATGTGTGTGAGAGAGAGAGCGTGTGTGCTTGAGAGAGAGTGTGTGTGTGTGAGAGAGCTTGTGTGTGTGAGAGAAAGCATGCATGTCTGTGTGTGCATGTGTGTGAATGCGTGTGTCCATGTGCATGTGTGGGAGACAGAGTGTGTATGTGAGAGAAATTGTGTGTGTGTGTAAGAGACTGAGTGTGTTTGAATGTGTGTGTGTGAGGATGTGAGTGTCTGTGAGAAAATGTGTGTATGCGTGCATATGTGTGTGAGTGTGCGTGAGTGTGTGTGTGTGCGAGAGTGTGAGAGAGTGTGTGTGTGTGTGTTTAGAGTCTGTGTGTGTGAGAGAGAGAGTGTGTGTGTGAGAGAGAGAGATTTGGAGAGAGAGAGAGTGTGTGTGTGAGAGTGCATGTGTATGTGTGTGGAGAGAGAGTGTGTGCATGCGTAAGAATGTGTTTGTGTTTGTGTGGGGAGTGTGTGTTTGAGAGAAAGAGTGTGCGTGTGAGTTTATGTGTGTGTGAGAGAGAGTGTGTGCATGTGTGTGTGTGCATGTGTGTTTGTGTGCATGAGTACTGTGTGTGTGATTAAGAAAGTGTGGCTTTGTGTGCCTGTGTGTTTGTGTGTGTGTGAGAGAGTGTGTGTATGTTTGTGTGTGTGTGTGAGAGAATGTGTGTGCGTGTGTGTGAGTGAGAGAATATGTGTGTGTGTGAGAATGTGAGTGTCTGTGAGATAATGTGTGTGTGTGCATGCATGTGTGTGTGTGCGTGTGAGAGTGTGTGCGTGTGAGAGTGTGTGTGTGTGAGAGTGTATGAGCATGTGAGAGTGTGTGTGAGAGAGCTTGTGTGTGTGAGAAAAAGCATGTATGTGGGTGCGTATGTGTGTGAGTGTGTGTGTCCATGTGCATGTGTGGGAGAAAGAGTGTGTGTGTGTAAGAGACTGTGTGTGTGTGAGGATGTGAGTGTCTGTGAGAGAATGTGTGTGTGCGTGCATATGTGTGCGTGTGTGTGCGAGAGTGTGGGAGAGTGTGTGTGTGTGTTTAGAGTCTGTGTGTGAGAGAGAGAGTGTGTGTGTAAGAGACTGTGTGTGTGTGTGTGAGTGTGTGTGTGAGGATGTGAGTGTCTGTGAATGTGTGTGTGTGCATGCATGTGTGTGTGAGAGTGTGTGTGTGCATGTGAGAGTGTGTGCGTGCGTGCTAGAGTGTGTGCATGTGAGAGTGTGTGTGAGAGAGTGTGTGTGAGTGTGTGTGTGTGCGAGAGTGTGTGAGAGTGTGTGTGTGTGTGTTTAGAGTCTGTGTGTGTGAGAGAGAGAGCGTGTGTGAGAGAGAGAGTGGGAGAGAGAGTGTGTGTGTGTGTGAGAGTGCATGTCTATGTGTGTGGAGGGAGAGTGTGTGCATGTGTAAGAATGTGTTTGTGTTTGTGTGGGGAGTGTGTGTTTGAGAGAAAGAGTGCGTGTTTGTTTATGTCTGTGTGTGAGAGAGAGTGTGTGCATGTGTGTGTGCATGTTGAGAGAGTGTGCGTGTGTGCCAGAGTGCATGTGCATATGTGTGTGTGTGCATGAGTAGTGTGTGTGTCTGTGTGTGTGAGAGAGATTGTGTGTGTGAGAGAGAATGTGTGTGTGAGAGAGAATGTGTGTGTGAATGAGAGTGTGTGTGTGTGAGAGTGAGAGCTTGTCTATGTGTGTGTTAGAGTGTGTGTGACAGATTGTGTGTGTGCATATGTGTTTGTGTGCATGAGTAGAGTGTGTGTGATTGAGAAAGTGTGTCTTTGTGTGTCTGTGTTTTTGTGTATGTGTGACAGAGAGAGTGTGTGTGTGAGAATGTGAGCGTGTGTGTGAGGGAGAGAATGTATCTGTGCGACATTGTGAGTGTCTGTGAGAGAATGTGCGTGTGTGTGCGTGCATGTGTGTTACAGAGAGTGTGTTTGAGAGAGTGTGTGTGAGAGAGAGCGTGTGTGTGTGCATGCATGTGTTTGAGAGTGTGTGTATGTGCATGTGTGTGTGCGGAGGGAGAGTGTGTGCATGTGTGAGAGTGTATTTGTGTTTGTGCGGGGAGTGTGGGTGTGAGAGAGAGAGTGTGCATGTGTGTGTGAGAGAGAGTCTGTGTGTGCATGTTGAGAGAGTGTGTATGTGTCAGAGTGTGTGTGTATGTGTGTGTGCATGAGTAGTGTGTGTGAGAGAGAGTGTGTGTGTGAGACAGTGTGTGTGTGAGTATGTGTGTGTTTACGTGTAGTGTGGGTGTGTGTGAGTGAGTGTGTGTGTGCTGTGTCAGTGAGGGTGTCTGTGAGAGAGAGAGACTGAGTGTGTGTGGGTGTGTGAGAGACACATTTTGTGTGAGAGAGTGTCTTTGTGTGTGAGTGTGTGTGTGTCATAGTGTAAGCATGTGTGTGTGTGTGTGTGTGTGTGTGTGTGCATGTGAGTGTGTGTGGGTCCATGGGTGTGTGTGGGAGACAGAGTGTGTGTGTGAGTGTGTGTGTGTGAAAATGTGAGTGTCAGTGAGAGAATGTGTGTGCGTGCATATGTGAATGAGAGTGTGTATGAATGTGTGTGTGTGCGAGAGTGTGTGAGAGTGTGTGTGTGTGTTGGGAGTCTGTGTGTGTGAGAGAGAGAGTGTGTGTGCGAGATAGAGAAAGCGGGAGAGAGTGTGTGTGTGAGAGAGTGTGTGCGTGTGAGAGTGAGAGCTTGTCTGTGTGTGTGTGTGTGCGTGTGTGTGAGAGAGTGAGAGAATGTGTGTGTGAATGAGAGTGTGTGTGTGTGAGAGCGAGAGCTTGTCTATGTGTGTGTTAGAGTGTGTGTGTGAGAGAGTGTGTGTGTGTGCATATGTGTTTGTGTGCATGAGTAGAGTGTGTGTGATTGAGAAAGTGTGTCTTTGTGTGTCTGTGTTTTTGTGTATGTGTGACAGAGAGAGTGTGTGTGTGAGAATGTGAGCGTGTGTGTGTGTGAGGGAGAGAATGTGTCTGTGCGACATTGTGAGTGTCTGTGAGAGAATGTGCGTGTGTGTGCGTGCATGTGTGTTACAGAGAGTGTGTGTGAGAGAGTGTGTGTGAGAGAGAGCGTGTGTGTGTGTGTGCATGCATGTGTGTGAGAGTGTGTGTATGTGCATGTGTGTGTGTGAGAGACAGAGTGTGTGTGAGAGAGAGTGTGTGTGAGATTATGTGTGTGCGCGGAGGGAGAGTGTGTGCATGTGTGAGAGTGTATTTGTGTTTGTGCGGGGAGTGTGGGTGTGAGAGAGAGTGTGCGTGTGTGTTTATGTGTGTGTGTGAGAGAGTCTGTGTGTGCATGTTGAGAGAGTATGTATGTGTCAGAGTGTGTGTGTATGTGTGTGTGTGTGCGTGAGTAGTGTGTGTGTGAGAGAGTGTGTGTGTGAGACAGTGTGTGTGTGAGTATGTGTGTGTTTATGTGTGGTGTGGGTGTGTGTGAGTGAGTGTGTGTGCTGTGTCAGTGAGGGTATCTGTGAGAGAGAGAGAGAGTGGGTGTGTGTGGGTGTGTGAGAGACACATTTTGTGTGAGAGAGTGTCTTTGTGTGTGAGTGTGTGTGTGTCATAGTGTGAGCATGTCTGTGTGTGTGTGTGTGTGTGCATGTGAGTGTGTGTGTGTCCATGGGTGTGTGTGGGAGACAGAGTGTGTGTGTGAGTGTGTGTGTGTGAAAATGTGAGTGTCAGTGAGAGAATGTGTGTGTGTGCATATGTGAACGAGAGTGTGTATGAGTGTGTGCGAGAGTGTGTGAGAGTGTGTGTGTGTGTTGGGAGTCTGTGTGTGTGAGAGAGAGAGTGTGTGTGTGAGAGAGAGCAAGTGGGAGAGAGTGTGTGTGAGAGAGTGTGTGCGTGTGTAAGAGTGTTTGTGTTTGTTGGGGAGTGTGTGTGTGTGAGGGAATGTGTGTGCGTGAGAGAATGTGAGTGTCTGTGAGATAATGTGTGTATGTGCATGCATGTGTGTGAGTGTGTGTGTGAATGTGAGTGTCTATGAGAGAATGTGTGTGTGCGTGCAAATGTGTGTGAGAGTGTGTGTGTATGTGTGTTGACAGTCCATGTGTGAGAGAGAGTGTGTGTGTGTGTGTGTGTGTGTGCATGTGTGGAGGGAGAATGTGTGCATACATGAGAGTGTGTTTGTATGGGGTGTGTGTGAGAGAGTGTGTGCGTGTGTGTGTGCATGTTGAGAGAGTGTGTGTGTATGTGTGTGTGTGCATGAGTACTGTGTGTGTGTCTGTGTGTGTGTGTTGGTGTGTGTGTGTGTCTGTGTGTGTGAGAGATTGTGTGTGTATTTTTGTGTGTGTGAGAGAGAGAATGTGTGTGTGAGAGAACGTGTGTATGTGAGAGAATGTGAGTGTGTGTGTGAGAGAGAGTTTGTCTGTGTTTGTGTGTGTAAGAGTGTGTGTGTGCGAGAGAGCATGCGTGTGAGAGAGCATGCATGTGTGTGTGAGAGATAGTGTGTGTGCGAGAGTGTGAGAGAGAGTGTGTGTGCGTGTGTTGAGAGTCTGTGTGTGTGAGAGAGAATGTGTGTGAGAGAGAGAGTGTGTTTGTGTGGGGAGTGTGTGTGTGTGAGAGAGTGTGCGTGTGTGTTTGTGTGTGTGTGAGAAAGAGAATGTATGTGTGTGAGAATGTGTGTCTGTGAGAGAGAGTGTGTGTGTGAGGGAGAGTATATGTGTGTGAGAATGTGTGTGTGAGTCTGTGTGTGTGTGTGTGAGAGAGTGTGTGTGAGTGAGTTTGTGCATGAGTGTGTGAGAGAGAAAGTATGTGTGTGAGAGAGTGTATGCATGAGAGTGTGTGTGCATGTGTGTTTGTGTGCATGAGTATTGTGTGTGTGATTGAGAAAGTATTTCTTTTTGTGTGTACATATGTGTGTGTGCATGAGTAGTGTGTGTGTGAGAGAATGTGTGTGCATGTGTGTGTGAGGGAGAGAATGTGTGTGAGAGTGTGTGTGTGTGAGAGAGAGCGTGTGTGTGTGCATGTGTGTGTGTATGTGTGCATGTGCTTGTGTGAGAGACAGTGTATGTGAGAGAGAGTGTGTGTGCATGTGTGTAAGAGAATGTGCGTGTGTGAGTGTGAGTGTCTGTGTGAGAATGTATGTGTGCGTGCATATGTGTGTGAGAGTGTACGTAAGTGTGTGTGTGCGAGAGTGTGGGAAAGAGAAAGTGTGTGTGTTGAGAGTCTCTGTGTGTGGGAGAGAGAGTGTGTGTGTGAGAGAGAGCGTGTGTGTCTGTGAGAGAATGTGTGTGTGCGTGTGCGTGCATGTGTGTGAGAGAGTGTGTGTGTGTGTGTGTGTGTGTTTGAGAGTGTGTGTGAGTGAGTTTGTGCATGAGTGTGTGAGAGAGAGAGTATGTGTGTCTGTGAGAGAGTATAAAGTCAGAGGCCAGGTATAAAAATCACTAACTGTAGCATTATTGAGTGTTGATTGTATATTAATTGAGTGTTTAATTGTATTCAGGAACAAATGGGGATTCACTAGAGCTCTTAATAGGAATAGACTGAAACAATGATTGTTGGGTTTGGAGGTGCATTTTGTAATGTGTAACACTGCAGCATAACATGGTAGCAGAGAATAGTTGCCTAAAGATGAAGCTTAGTAACTGAGAAAACATTTTTTGTGGACATAAAACTAAAATCCTCGTGGCCATTGTGGAAAATGGCAGGAAACAAGTGTGAACTGTTGAGGTATGATTATCCTCCAACATTCTCAGAGTCTGAACCATATGACCAATGGATACAACTTAAGGTTGTACCAACGCAAAAGAACAAAGAACACAAAGGTTTATGGTACAGAGGAAGGCCCATTGTGTCTGTGCCGGCTGAAAATGAGCTATCCAGTTTAATTCCATTTTCCAGCTCTTGGTCCATAGCCCTGTAGGTGACAGCGCATATCCAAGTGTTTTTTTAAATGTGATGTGAGTTTCCACTTCTACCACCCTTTCAGGCAGTGAGTTCCAGCCTCTGGGTGAGATTTCTCCTCAACTTCCCTTTATGCCTTCCACCAATTACATTAATTCTATGGCCCCTGGTTACTAATGGATCTCGATCCTTCCTTTCCACCCTATGCAGACCTCTCATAATTTAATATACCTTAATTAAATGCCCCCTCAGTCTCCTCTGTTCCAAAGAAAGCAATCCCAGCCTCTCCAGTCTTTCCCTACAACTAAAATGCTTTGTTTCTGGAAACATCCTTTTGAATTGCTTCTGTGCCCTTTCAAGTGTGATCCCATCATTTCTGTAACATGGTGACCAAACTGTACGCATTGCTCTAACTGCAATGCAACTGGAGTTTTATACAGTTCTAGAATCATCTCCCTGCTCTTATATGCTAGGCCTGGATCTAGAAAGGAAATTATTTGTATGTCTTCTTAAGATGCTTATTCGCCAGTTAGCTGACACCTGTCATAGGGAAAGTGCTAGAATGCATCACTAAGGAAGCTATAGCAGGATACTTAGAACATCATGATTTGATCAGACCAACATGGCTTTGTGAAAGGAAAATTGTGTTTAACTAATCTGTTAGAGTTTTTTGACTAAGTAATATTCAAGGTGGATAAAGGGGAACCAGTAGATGTGGTATACTTGGATTTCTAAAAGGCATTTTATAAGGTTACTACACAAGATGGTGTAGGGGTAACATATTAGCATAGATAAAGGATCGGTTAGCTAACAGGGAACAGAGAGTAGGGTAAATGGGGTTTTTTTGGATTGGCAAGCACAACAAATGCTGGCCCAGCCAGCGATGCCCACATCCCATGAACAGATATAAAAATATCTAGTGGAGTGCCACAGGGAGCAATGCTGGGGCCTCAACTATTGACAATCTATATCAATGTCTTGGATGAAGGGACCAATTGTACAGTTCGTAAATTTGCCAATGACACCAAGATAGGTAAGAAAGTAAGCTGTCAAGAGGAGGTAGAGAGTCTACAAAGAGAAATAGGTTAAGTGAGTGAGCAAAAAATTGGCAGATAGAATATAATGTGGGAAAATGTGAACTTGTCTACTTTGGCAGGAGGAATAGAAAAGCAGCATATTATTTAAATGGAGAGAGATCTGCGTATCCTGGAACATGGATCACATGAAGTTAGTTTGCAGATGCAGCAATTAGAAAGCAAATGGAATGTTGTTGTTTATTGCGAGGGGAATGGAATATAAAAGTAGGGAAGTTTTACTGCATCTGCACAAGGCCTTGGTGAGACCACACCTGGAGTACTGTGTACAGTTTTGGTCCCTTATTTGAATAAAAAGATATAATTGCTTTAGAAGAAGTTCAGAGAAGGTTCACTGGTCTCATTCCTGGGATAAAGGGGCTGTTCTATGAGGAAAGGCTGAGCAGGTTGGGCCTGTGCCCATTGGAGTTTAGAGGAATGAGAGATGACCTTATTGAAAGATATAAGATCCTGAGGGGGGCTTCACAGGGTGGTTACCCAGAAGTGTTTCCTCTTGTCGGGGAGACTAAAACTAGGGGACATTGTTTAAAAATAAGAGGTCTTATCTGTAGAGATGGAGAAATTTTTCTCTCATAGCATTATTGGGTTGTGGAATTCTCTTCTCCAGAAAGTAGTGGAAGCTGAGACATTGTATTTATTCAAGGCAGAGTTAGACAGATTTTTGTCAGGCAAGGGAATCGAGGGTTATGGGGGGGGGGCAGAAAGGAAGGGGCAGCTGAGGCCACAACCAGATCAGCCATGATCTTATTGAATGGTGAGGTAGGCGGGAAGGCCCAGGCCTGGTCTCACGTTCCTATGTTTCTGCCTATTGTGCTACCTTCAGGGCTCTGTAGACATACTCTACTAAGTCTTCCTCTTTCTCTGTTTCCTTTTCACTATGGATATCCAATCTCTCTTAATCTTCATTCCCTCACAATGATAATCTTAGGGCTCTCTGCTTCTTCGTTGAATGGAGGCTCAACTAGTCACTATCCGCCATCATCTTCCTCCTTCTGGCTGAATCTGTTCTCACATTGAACAACTTCTTATTCAGCTCCACTCACTTCCTCTAAATAAAAGGTTTTACCATGGTTACACCTAGCTATGCCTGCCTTTTTGTGGGATATATTAACGATTTGGACGTGAATGTGGGGGACACGATTAGGAAATTTGCAGATGACACAAAGTTTGGCCGAGTAGTGGATAGTGCAGAGGGTAGCCATAATCTCCAAAACGATACAGATGGGTTGGTAGAGTGGGTGGTAAAGTGGCAGAAGGATTTTAACATAGAGAAGTGTGAAGTACACAGGTCCCTGAAGGCAGCAGTTCAAGTAGACAAGGTTATAAAGAAGGCATATGGAATTCTCTCCTTCATTGGCAGAGGTATAGAATATAAAAGTAAGGATATAATGTTGGAAATGTATAAAACACTGGTGAGGCCACAACTGGAGTATTGTGTGCAGTTCTGGTCACCACATTACAGGAAGGACGTAATAGCTCTGGAGGGAGTGCAGAGGAAGTTTACAAGAATGTTGCCAGGATTAGAAAAGTGTAGCTACGAGGAGAGATTGTAGAGGTTGGGGTTATTTTCCTTAGAACAAAGAAGGCTGAGAGGTGATTTGATTGAGGTGTACAAAATTATGAGGGGAATAGATAGAGTGGACAGGATTAAATTGTTTCCCTTGGTGGAGAATTCTAGAACCAGGGGACATAGATTCAAGATAAGTGGCAGAAGGTGTAGGGCGGACATGAGGAAGAACTTTTTTACGCAGAAGGTAGTGGGTGTCTGGAATTCGCTGCCCAAGTTGGTGGTAGAGGCAGAAACTCTAAGCTCTTTTGAAAAGTACCTGGATCTGCACCTAAAGTGCTGTAAGCTGCAGGGCTATGGGCCGGGTGCAGGAAGGTGGGATTGGAAAGGGCACCTGGGTGTCCTCGGGCTGGCATGGACAAGATGGGCCGAATGGCCTCCTTCTGTGCTGTAACCTTTCTATGGTTCTATGGTTCTATGTGGAACATTGCTTATTCCAGCCCAACTCGGGCCAGCTACCTCAACTCTTTCTCCAGTGCATTGATGACTATTTTCAGTACCTGAGGAGTCACGAGTGATACTAAACACCAATCATCAGTGAACATCCCCACTTCTGACCTTATGATGGAAGGAAGGTCATTGATGAATTGGCTGAAGATGGTTGGGCAGAAGACACCACCCTGAGGAACTCCTAAATTAAATTAACAGAGTGGGGGGAGGGTTCGGGTGAAGGGAGACTTAGAAATCCAAAGAGAAAGGTCGAGGTATCAGAACAGTATAGTGACGTGGGTAAAGAAAAGCAGAATGGGACAGGAAGGGGCAGAGTTTACAGCGAATAAGGTCATTAAAGGCAATGGAAGTAAAAAAATGAAATTAAAGGTTCTTTATCTGAATGCACAGAGCATCTACAATAAGATGGATGAACTAGTGGCACAATAGAGGTAAATGATTTAGATCTAATTGCTATTACACAGACATGGGCCAGAGGTTTCCCCCCGTTGTGGGGGTTGTGCGGGGGCAGGCGGGGGTGAGCGTGAACCCAATCGGCACCCCCGATTGGGGCTGCACCGCCATTTTACGTGGGTGGGCCAATTAAGGCTCGCCCATTGTGACACACGCCCGGAAATGCTCAGTGCTCCCTATGCGGGCGGGGGTGGATTCTTTGAGTCGTTCCCTGTGCTCTTTCACACATGCACACGAAAGAGCGCAGAGATCTCCCTGAGGCATGGAGGTGCCTCAGGGAGATTTGTTTCAGTCTTAAATTTTAAAGTAAAGGATTTTTAAACTTTTAAAACATGTCCCCTCATGTGACACTCTCACGGGCTGGGACATGTCAAAGAATAAATGTATAAATTTTTATTAGATTTCAAAACAGTTCATGAAACCTTATCCCGCCCGTGGATTAGGTTTCATGAAAAATGTAAAGGCCGCCTGGGCTCTTCACCTGCCCCCTGCCAACCTTAAGGTTGGATGGGCAGCTCATTAAATTGAGTTAATTAATTTTTAACAGGCCTTAATAGGCCTTTGACAGTTCAGCAGGCATGTAGCCTACTTGGCTGCGTGCCCGCAGAACTGACAATCTAAATGACGCACGGTGACATCGAGACGCACACCCGATGTCACCCCACATCATTTTACACGCCAGCAAGTGGGCCCCACCTCCGCCCCCGCTCGCCAACAGGAAAATGCTGCCCATGGTTACAAGGTGATCAAGCAAATAATTGCTGGTCCAGCCAGTGACGCACACATCCTGTGAATGAATAAAAAAAATCCTGTTTAACAAATTTATTGGAGTTTTTTGAGGATGTAACTAGTAGGGTAGATAAAGGGGAACCAATAGTATACCTGGATTTCCAAAAAGCATTCGATAAAGTGCGACACAAAATGAAAATAGGCAAAACAAGGGTTCATAGATTTGGGGGTAATATATTAGCACAGGTGGAAGATTGGTTAACAGATAGAAAACAGAGAGTGGGCATTAATGAAGCTTTTTTAATTGGCAGACAGTGAATAGTGGAGTGTCACAAGATTCAGTGCTGGGGCCTCAGCTATTTACAATCTATTTTAATTACTTAGATTAGGAGACAGAGAGTAACGTATCTAAGTTTGCTGATGATACTAAGCTAGGCGGAAAGGTAAGCTGTGGGGAGGACACAAAGAGGCTGCAAAGACATAGACAGGTTAAGAGAGTGGGCAACACAATGACAAATGGAACATAAGATAGGGAAGTGTGAAGTTATTCACTTTGGATAGAAGAATAGAAAGGCAAAATATTTTTTAAAAGTCAAGAAACTTGGTGATGTTCAAAGAGACTTGGGTGTCTTATACAAGGAATGCAGGAAGCTAACATGCAGGTGCAGCAAACAATTAGGAAGGCAAATGGCATGTTGTCCTTTATTGCAAGGGGATTGGAGGACAAGGATAAAGAATTCTTGGTATAGTTGTACAGAGTTTTGGTGAGACCACATCTAGAGTACTGTGTGCAGTTTTGGTCTCCACATTTAAGGAAGGATATATTTGCATTAGCGGCGGTACAGTGAAGGTTCACTAAGTTGATCCCTGGGATGAGGGGGTTGTCCTCTGATGAGAGGCTGAGTAAATTGGGCCCATTTTCTCTGGAGCTTAGAATGAGAGGCAGTCTCATTGAAACATTACAAATTCTGAAGGGGTTTGATAGGGTGGACGCTGAGAGATTGTTTCTTCTGTTCGGAGAATCTAAAACACAGGGGCACAGTCTCAGGATATGGGGCTGATCAGTTAGGACTGAGATGAGGAGAAACTACTTCACTCAAAGGGTTGTGAATCTTTGGAATTTTCTACCCCAGAGGGCTGTAGATGCTTCATCATTGACTATGTTAAATGCTAGGATAGACAGGTTTTTGGTGTCACAGGGAATCAAGGGATTTGGGGAGCGAGCAGGAAAATGGAGTTGATGTCCAAGATCAGCCATGATTGTATTGAATGGTGGAGCAGGCTCGATGGGCTGTGTGGCCTACTCCTGCTCCTGTTTCTCATGCTCATATGATTTCCTGCAGTGATGTTCTGAAACTGAGATGATTGATCTCCAATAATCACAACCGTTTCCCTTGACTCCAACCAGCGGAGAGTTTTCCCCCTGATTCCCATTGGCTCCAGTTTTGCTAGGGCTCCTTGATGCCACACTTGGTCAAGTGCCACCTTGATCTCAAGGGCAGTCTCTCTCACCCCACCTCTGGACTTCAGCTCTTTTGTCCATGTTTGAATCAAGGCTGTGATGAGGTCAGGAGCTAAGTGGCCCTGGCGGAACCCAAACTGGGCATCAGTGAGCAGTTAAGTGTAAATGCCCCTTGAGAGTACTGTCACTGATATCTTCCATTACTTTACTGATGATCGAGTAGACCGATGGGGCGGTAATTGGCCAGGTTGGATTTGTCCTGATTTTTGTGCACAGGACACACTTGGGCAATTTTCCACATCACCAGGTAGATGCCAATGTTGTAGTTGTATATGTCAGGTTCTGGAGTACAAGTTTTCAATACTGCTGCTGGAGTATTGTCAGGGCCCATAACCTTTGTAGTATCCAGTGCCTTCAGCTGTTTCTTGATATCATGTGGAGTGAATCAAATTGGCTGAAGACTGGCATCTGTGATGCTGGGGACCTCCGGAGGAGGCCAAGATGGACCATCTACTCCTGCACTTCTGACTGAAGATCATAGCAAATGCTTCAGCCTTATCCTTTGGACTGATGTGCTGGGTTCCCCCACCATTGAGGATGGGGGGATATTTGTGGAGCCTCCTCCTCCAGTGAGTTGTGTAATTGTACACCACCTTTCACAAGTGGATGTGGCAGGACTGCAGAGCCTTCAAGTGATCAATTGTTTGTGGGATCATTTAGCTGCTTCCATGGTTTAGCATACAAGTAGTTCTGTGTTGTAGCTTCACCAGGTTGACACCTCATTTTTAGATATGCCTGGTGCTGCTTCTAGTATGCTTTCTTACAGTCCTTATATAAGCAGGATTGATTCCCCGGCTTGATGATAATGGTAGAGTGGGGAATCGGCTGGGCCATGAATTTACACAATGTTGTTGAATACAATTCTGCTGCTGCTGATGCCTCATCATGCCTCATGGGTGCCCAGTTTTGAGTTGCTAGATCTGTTCTAAGTCTGTCCCGTTAGCACTGTGGTAATGCCACACAATCCGATGGAGGGAATCCTGAGTGTGAAGACAGGACTTGGGCCAGAATTTTTGTAAAGATGGAGAGCACCTACCATTTTGCAGGGGATAAATGGGGGCGGGTTCTAAGTTGCACATCTGTGGTTCATGGAAGCAACTGCACATGTTAAAGTAAAGCTGCCTCAGGTTGTTCTGATTTGGGATGTCCAAAACATGATTTGTGCTCTCTAGACCTGGTAGGAGATGGTCTAAAGCAGCCAGGATTCTTTGGACAGGTAAAGTACCATTTTGCATATAGTCCCGGGACACATCTATGGCAGGTCAGGTGCCCTTTGGTAGAGGTAAAGTGCACTTTGAGGTTCTTAAAAGTAAACATGAATGTGCATAAAAATGCATAAACTCATTGGGACAGGCAAGGGAGCTGTCAATGGAGCTATCAATGGAGTTATCAAAGGGAGCTGTCAATGAATTTAAAACTCCTGCCCTTTAAATATTTGAAAATAAAATACTGTGCAGTGTTAAAAAAAAAATCAGTGTTTGCTATTTCACTCTGTCTTTTGACATAAGCCTGAGGTTTATCATTATAGGATTAGTGCTGCATGACTGATTTTTCAACCTTTTATCATCACAGTGGAATGCCTGTCAGTTCACAGTTTGATTGACAGCTTCAAGTGGTTATAAACTCTTTGACGCGGGACTATGGATTCCTATGTTTAGTTTTATAAGAGATTAAAGGAAGTTAAATGTAGTGAATGTGTATTTTCTTAATGAGAGTGTTCTCTTGTGAAATAGTGAATTCATCAATAGACACTTAAGAGCTTTATCTAATCTCAGCATTGGTCCTGAGGCCTGCCCATGGTAGATGCTGGGTGAAATAAAAACAAAATGCTGGAAAAACTCAGCAGGTCTAGCAGCATTTGTGGAGAGAGAAACAGAGTTAACGTTTTGAGTCTATATGACTCTTCCTCAGAGATCTTCAGGGCACTTCAGCTCTGAGGAAGAGTCATGCGGTCTTGAAACGTTAACTCTGTTTCCCTCTCCACAGATGCTGCCAGACCTGCTGGGTTTTTCCAGCATTTTCTGTTTTTATTTCAGATTTCCAGCAGCTGCAGTATTTTGCTTTTATCATAGATGCTGGGTGAGTTGGCAAAGGGTGATGGGTGGGCAGTATAGGTTAGCATGGAGTGTATCAGAGGCCATGGAAGGTGGGTGGAAGGGATGAGGTGGTATGGGTTGGCATGGATGGGGCATGAGGAATGTGTTGGGGGAGGTAAGGGGGTGTGAGGGGTGTGGGCTGTTAAATATTTTATTTTTTTTCATTGCTTTGATTAAGTGCTGATGCACTGAGACCAGCTTTTCGCAAAGCCCACCTCAGCACCCAGCAGCCTCCTGGAGTCGCCCATTTTCACCTGCACCAACCCCCCCACTTCCCCACGTCTGAAAATCTGAACTTCTGGAGCACTTTTTCCCATATTGGGTTTGCAGAGCTGGGAATTGTTTGAGGGCTCCCAGGGCAACTCCCTCCTGACTGTATACCACCACTACAGGAGTGTCATTGGGACAGGTCATACCCAGCAATGGCGATGGTGGTATCGAGTACATTGTAAGGTTTGATTCCATTAGGTCAGGCTGTGCTTGACTAGTCTGTGTCTCCTAATTTTGGCACAATGCTCCTCAATGTTTGCAGTTTAGACTGGGCTGAGTTTGCCACTGTTGTTTCCAGTGCCTAGGTCAATGCCAGGTGTCCTGCCCTGTTTTAATTCTTTTCAGTCTTTCTGCAGCAGTTTTGTTATGACTGATTAGTCAGCTAGCCTACTTCAGAGGGCAGTCAAGATTCAACCACATTGCTATGGGCCTGGAGTCACATGTAAGCCAGACCCAGACCAGTTAGAGTAGAATTTAAAATTGAAACTCAGACTTTTGGAGCTTTTTAAATACATTCAAGGGATGTGTGCTTCACTGGCTGGGTCAGCATTTATTGCCCATCCCTAGTTGCCCCTTGAGAAGATGGTGGTGAGCTGCCTTCTTGAACTGCTGCAGTCCATGTGGTGGAGGTACACCCACAGTGCTGTTAAGAAGGGAGTTCCATGATTTTGACCCAGCGACAGTGAAGGAACTTTCCAAGTCAGGATGGTGAGTGACTTGGAGGGGAACTTCCAGGTGGTGGTGTTCCCATGTGTCGGCTGCCCTTGTCCTTCTAGATGGTAGCGGTCATGGGTTTGGAAGGTGCTGTCGAAGAAGCCTTGGTGAATTCCTGCAGTGCATCTTGTAGATGGTACATACTGCTGCTACTGTGCATCGGTGGTGGAGGGAGTGAATGTTTGTGGAAGGGATGCCAATCAAGTGGGCTGCTTTGTTCTGGATGGTGATCATTGCCTGGCACTTGTGTGGTGTGAATGTTACTTGCCATTTGTCAGCCCAATCTTGGATATTGTCCAGGTCTTGTTGCATTTGGACATGGACTGCTTCAGTATCTGAGGAGTTGTGAATGGTGCTGAACATTGTGCAATCAACAGCAAACATTCACACTTCTGACCTCATGATGGGCGGAAGGTCATTGATGAAGCAGCTGAAGATGGTTGGGCCAAGGACACTCCCTGTGGTAATCTGAGGTACAATACACCTTTAAGAGAATGTGAGCAGATTGCCCATGTGATTGTTTTACCCAGTTGCTGTGTAGCGCGGGCTACATTGTTAATTAGTAGTTTAGAATGGGTTCTGGTTCAAGAAGAATGCATATATTTGTGCTCTGTTGTCTGTATGAATAAACAGCATGTGTTTCACCTCACAACAGTCTCTTCGTCCACATCGTTTAGTTTACCAGCCAGTGATTCAGTAGCTGCGCGTGCAGCCGTGTTCACTGAGCAAAGCGAACCCATAAGGCTGAATTTTGCACTTGAGGGGCAGGCGGGCCCAACCGACTCGGCGGCGGGTGGGCAGCTGATCTCCGCCACCAAAAAGGGGCGCACCGCCAATTCAGCCCCGCCCAGCGGGGTTGAGACTCCCATGCTCATCGGGTAAATTAAATCAGCGGCAGGTATGTTCAGACCGGTGGTTCCAATGAGGAACCGACAGTCTGTATAAAGAGCGGCCAGGCAGCCTCCTTTAGGCTGTTCACCGTGGCCAGTCATCAGGCAGCACAAGAGGTGAGGGCGGAAGAGGAGGAGGAGGGGGGCAGGCTGCAGGGTAGGCCAGCGGGGGGGCCACTGTGCCCCTTAATTCTCAGATGCCTGCCTCGCTGTCCTCCTCGAAGAGGTGTCCAACCATCTTGTCTTGTTTCTGGAGGATGGGAGGAGGAGGATCCCCCACGTCACCAGGCAGGCATGGCAGGAGGTGGCAAAGGCTGTTAGCTCCCATGATGCTGTGCGGTGCACCGGAACGCAGTGCCACAAGCACTTCAATGATTTGCTGCACTCTGGAAGGGCGAGTACCATGTCAGCCTTGGCCATTCTACCCAGCAGGTAGCCTTAGCCTTTAAGGCACCCCCCTCCCCCCCGCCCCCGCCACATGTTAGTGTCGTTACTGCATTGGGTATTTGGTGCGCGCTGGGTGGGCAAACAGATAGTGACCATGCTTACATCAGCCTTAGTGGTTGAGGAGAAGATGGGTTCTCCCTGCAGCATATGTTGGTGTTTGTCACATTTGAGTAGTCTGGGGGCAACCTGCAGGGGAGGCAGCTAAACACGTACTCAGAACTCCAACACATGTCTTATTGATGGTCATGAGATGGTGGAAGGGGAGCCTCAAGGTGTCGTGGCCATGTGCCATCTTCTGGGCTCGGCACTGCACCTAGTTGCGCCTCCTTGCCATGGGCGATAAGACCCATCCGAGTGTTATTCAAAGTGATGGACGCCGAATGTGTCCAAGGTGGCCGTTGGGGGAGGGGGTTGGGACCAGCCATACTATCTTCTGGGGACTGATCACCAGTAGTGTGGACAGGAGTCGCTGGAGGCCTCAGATGGTTGGGGTGCGACGTGTGCGTGCTGACTACATGAGGGATCAGCCCCAATAAATGCTCTTCTCTGTTCTGCAGGCAAAAACTGATAGCAATATGTGGGAGCGGCAGCGGACTGGTGGTGGGCATGCCATGCTGCAGCACCTCATCACATATGAGGAACAGGCCATGGAGCTGGGGAGGAGGCAGGCGGCCAGGTCGGCAGGTGTCGGCGAGGCTGGGGTGCAGTGGCCAGGTATTTGAGGCCCACAGTCCCATTTACTATGTCTCCCCACCATCCAAAGCACTGATGGTTGCTGCAATTGTTAATGCAGCAATACTGCTCATTCACAGACTGATACAGTCAGACTTGTGGGTCATACACAAAGGTCCCTCGGCCCCTTGAGGATGTGCGTCTCTAGCACCTTCCAAAGTCGCCTTATCCCATTTGTGACCACTATCCCCATGGCCTAACATGCCATGGCATCGCTGCTGCACATCCAAATACTTATTGCATCTTGGGAGAGTTTGTACCTCCACCAACCTTTCAGCCAGTGTGTCCCACATTACTCTGTCCAAAAGGTCCTCAGCACCTCACCTGTCAACCTCATGGCACTCAACTTAAATAAATGCCACCAAGTTAGTCGTCCCTGTGCCAAAGGGAAATGTTGCCTTCTGTCCACCAGTTCTATGCCCCTCATAACTGTATGAAGGTCAATAATGTGACCTGTCAATCTCCTGTGCTCCACGGCAAATGTCACAAGTGTTTGCAATGTTTCCTCGTAACTCCAACTCTCCAGGCCAGCATACATCCAGGTCAGGCACCTCTGCATTCTCCCCACTCCAATGCCATCCCTCCCATGGAGTGCAGGTCACAGCTGAACGCAGAAGTGTAGCTGTGGCCTCAACAGCGTTTTCTGCACTTGCAACATGACCTCCCCTTTCCTACATTCTATTCCTCGTCTAATGAAGACACGTCTGGCTTTTACCTTGTTAAACGCCTTATGTTCCTGTTTTGCTACCTTAACAGGTCTGCCCAGCAAGGTCCCTGTAATTGTCATGACTTCCCACGGTCCTACCATTACTCATGCATTCCCGTACCTTGCTTGTCTTGCCCAAGTGCTTAACCGCACACTTATCCACATAACATTCCATGTGGCATTCCTTAGGCCATCTGACCAGCCTGTCTGTATGCGCGTGTAATGTTTGGGCCTCCTCTTGACTATTTACTATCCCACCAATGTTTGTCTCCTTATGTGCTTGAAAAGTGAGCAACTTATGAGGCTGGGGGGGAAAGGGATGAATGGTGTTACTCACTGAATGGTAACTGATGCAGTGTCCTTGTTGTTAATTTCAGCATTACCACCGCATGGCAGCCCCCAACAAGTCCGGAGCCCCCCTCCACACCTGAGGGCCAAGACTTGCAACTTGCGTCACATCCTTTCAGCGAGCCAGGCACCAGCGCAGCGACAAACACTTCAGTGGGGATTATGACGTTGGCTAGTGTCCCGGGACACAGTGGAGAGGGCACTCCACAATCGCAGGAGGAGATGGCACGGACGGAGAGTGCCATTGGTGCCAGCAGCTGGAGGACTGCAGCGGACCAGGCACATGCTGAGTCCGGCAGTGATGTTGTGCCTCTGGAGATGTCAGCCATGCAGCAACTGCCGGACAAGCGGCAGGGTGCACGGGAGCATCTGGCAGGGTTGCATGAGGGTGTGCTTCAGTTGGTCTCTGTGGTGGAGGAATCCAGGCAGAGTGTCAGTGATGGCATGAACCTCAGGACAGAGCTTCAGGCTTCCTCCATTGAGAGATTGGCGACTTTCATGGAGAGGGGCTTCAGTCAGATTGAGACTCTTCTGATTGGGTTATGCTCGGACCTGCAAGCCCTCACAGCACTAATGGCCACAGGTGGTCATTCCCAATGTGGGAGATGTTCTGGGCACCAACTGTCCCAGCTTGGTGACCATCCATCCACGGTGAGTGGGGAGGTCGAAAGGGACCTCACGTCGGCGCAGCAGCTGCCTGTCGTCGCTGTGAGCTCCTCTCAGGGCGCTCTGGATGAGGGCAGCAGCTCCTCTGCCCCTCTGCCAGTGACCGTTGCATCTATTGAGGCTGCGACAACTGGGGAGGTGCCAGTTCTGGAACTGGCCACTCCCTCCCAGGCGGGGCCATCACAGGCTCCACAGGCCAGAGGACGCCCGCCAAGGTCATTGAGGCCAACAGGACAGCAGAGTCAGCAGGCTGTCTCACAAACCACTCCGAGCGATGGGGCAGCACCAAGACGTAGCACCCGCAAACGAAAGCATAAGGTACATTAGGCACTCCATGGGTTTGTCACTGGTGATTTTGTGTTGGCTCTAGATTAGGGAAAATATAATTATGTACGTCAGAGCGACGTTTGTGTTTTATTTTGGTGGGAATAAAGTCCACTTTTCTGACCCTGGCTGAGGCTGTTTCCTTTGTGCTGCATTTGTATGTTTCACAGATATCTCATGAGTGTTTGAGTGGACATTGATGTTTATGTACTAAGCCCTTAGTTGCAGTTGATGAGGTGGAAGATGTAGCACCTAAGTGCCACATGTGGAAGCGGCAGGAAATGCTGCTCCTGCTGATCCATGTTTGGGGAGTTAGCTGAAGATTCGTTGGATTAAACTGTCCCGGGTGTCCCTGCCTCCTTGGTGTAGTAGCGGGTCGGCGGGCTGCCCCTCATCATCGCCCTGTGCTTCCTCATCCTCTGAGCTACCGCTGGATTCATCATGTGCAGCCTCATCCAGGGCATCAAGGTCTTCATCATCAACTGCATCCTCCCCTTTTCCAGCGCAAGATTGTGCAGGGCGCAGCAGTACTGGAGTGCGCCCCCTGAGAGGTCCAGGCATTGGAAGCGCATCTTGAGAAGACCGATGGCTCTCTCCCCCACAGCCATTGTGGAGGCATGGCTCCTATTGTAGCGCTCCTCAGCTTCTGTTCTTGGATGGCAGAGATGCATCATGAGCCACCTTCTGAGGGGGTAGCCCTTGTTACCCACCAGCCAACCATCCAGCCGAGCTGGAGCACCGAAGAGCCCCAGCACCTGGGAATGTCTGAGGATGTAGGCGTCGTGGGAGCTGCCTGGGTACCTTGCACAGACTTGTAAAATCAGCATCCTGTGATCACACACTATCTGCACGTTCATGGAGTGGAAGTCCTTCCTGTTGACAAAGGCACCGGGCTCACCTGCTGGCGCCTTGTTGGCCACATGTGTACAGTCTATAGCACCCTAGACGCGGGGGAAGCCAGCAATGGCTGCGAAGCCTTTGGCTCGCTGTGCCTGACTTGCCTGGTCGCAGCAGAAGTGGATGAAGGTCATTGCATGTCTGAACAGAGCTTCTGTAACCTGCTTGACACAGCTGTGAACGGCTGATTGGGAGACACCGCAAAGATCACCCACGGAGCCCTGGAAGGATCCAGATGCATAGAACTGGAGGACAACTGTGACCTTCAGAGCCACTGGCATGGGGTATCCACCCACACAGTTAGGGGGGATCTCAGGGCCAATTATCTGACAGATATAGTTGACTGTCTCCCTTGACAGTCGGAGCCTCCTTCGGCACTGCACCTCAGTCATATTGAGGTAGCTGCTTCGCCGCCTGTATACCCTGGCAGCAGGATAGTGGCGTCTTCTGCGGCTCCTTCCACCTTGGACAACCTCTTGGCCCTGCGCCCCTTGTGCCTGCGCCTGGCCTCCCAAAGGTGGCTTCCCTGGAGGCTGATTGTCCAGTCCTGGCCTCCTCCTTATTCTATCCCTCCCTTCCTCCTCAGAGGAGCTGCCTCCAGTGGAGATGTCAGAACCCATACCCAGGCTAAATGGAGGCCTCCGGAAAGCTGCAGGCCCGATAAAGATAACTGTCTGCAGAATGCTGAGCTGAAGCTCCAAAGTACAGAGAAAGCTATTGGAAATCGATCTGAACTGCTAACAATCACACAGGCAAGTTTAAAACACTTTCTGCATTAAATACTTCAGAAAAAACGTGAACAACCCCTCTGAGCCCACGTATCCCGTCCGTGGACGAGGTTTGATAAAAAAATCAGTTACCCGCCTGCCTGTTGGGCCCATGTGCCGAGGCGAAGATCACATGGGCTCCTCAAAATCGGCTTCAATTGCCGAGATAAGGGCCTTAACAAGGCCTTTAATTAATGGTGGGCACGCATCGCGCTGTATAGCGCGCCCGCCCACCTAAATATTGCGATGCTGCGCGCTGATGTCGGGACGCTCGCGCGACATTTTAAGCGCTGACATGTAGGCTCCGCCACCCTCACGTCAGCCAGGAGATTCCGCCCATAGTAACAACATAACTGATGAGGAGGCAAAACACAACCAGTCGATGACACCATGGCAAGCCGCAGAAATTAAACTGAAGCAACTCAGCCGTACCTTGCAGGTGCTGGTAAGTATTGCCTTCGTCGTAGTCGCTCCTACAGTTTGGCTATGTCGAACCGTTTGATTAGACCACCGATGACTGGTCACAGTACAGTAAACGCCTTGCCTTCTTTATGGCCAGCGATATAGTGTGGGAGGAGAAGAGGCAAGCGATCCTCTTATCGACATGTGGCAGTAAAACGTACAGCTTAATTCCTAGTCTAATGGCACCCAATGACCCAGATTCAGAGATTTGATGAGTTGGTGAATCTTGTGAAAAGCCACTTCCAGCTGAAACCATCGGTAACAAGGCAGCGTTTTAAATTGAATTCGAGGTGTCGTGCCCCTGGAGAGACAGTTGCTTGTTATGTAGCAGCCTTAAAACAACTTACAGAGCGCTGTGTGTTTGGGACGTCGATTAATGACATGTTAAGAGAGCGATTAGTATGTGGGATTAATGAAGACGCCATTCAAAAAAGGTTGTTGTCAGAAGCGAATGTAGACTTAAGCAAGGTGCTGGAGTTGACGCTCGCAATGGAGATGCAGTCGGGGATTCAGAAGCCATTAAGGGAGCACAAAATGGGGCTGTCTTTCATGTCAGGAAGGAAGCACTAGTTAGAAATCGTGCAAAAGCACAGGGCTCCCCGGAAAGGTGGAAAACAGCCGCCATTAACAGGCCAGCGAAAGCAATGGGTTAACAGAGAAAACCTACAATAATAAGGGCAGAAATGGAACCAGACAGCCTGCAAACAAACAGCAATTTAAACGAATTGAAGGTTTCTTCTGCCATCGTAGTGAACACATTATGCAGCATTGTAAAGACAGGTTAAGACAAATCTTCAAACAAAATAGTAGAAATTGTGACATTCACATAATTGAGGAACCAGAAGAAACAGAGGCAGATATTTACTCACAATACAACTTAAAAATGGGTAAAACAGAGCCCATCTATGTGACAGTGAAAGTCAATGAGAAACCCCTCTGACTGGAGGTGGATACAGGGGCATCCACGACAGTTACAGGGGATCATACGTTCAAGTATCTGAATGGAGGAGACCACCCATTAAATCTGGAAAATTCAGGGGCTAAATTAAAGATGTTTACTGGTGAAGACATACGAGTAAGAGGTATATGCAAGGTTCCAGTTCAGTAGGAAATTAGTCTGTTAATCTACTCCTAATATTGATAGCAGGCAGGGGACTGAGTCTTCTCGGAAGGAACTGGTTAAGAGAGATTAATCTGGAGAGATTACTGAGATCTCAATCTGAAGCAGGAAATGTTAATGTTTGGAAAAAGGAATATGTAAAGACTCAACTAAAGAAGCTCGTAGAGGTGATGCTTCAGGACAGAGTTCGAGTTGCAGTCAGTAACCTCCAAAAAGAAAAACAAAACCTGCTGAAGGACTTTCACCTATTGCAAGATTCCCTCAGGTCCCAATTTGTACCACTAAAAAGATATGAGGAAGAACGGCGTGTGTGTCCATAGATCTCTGAAGGCAGAGGGGCACGTTAGCGGGGTGGTGAAAAAGGCATATGGCACACTTGCCTTTATCAATCGTGGCATAGATTACAAAAGTAGGAAGGTCATGTTGGAGTTGTATAGAACCTTGGTGAGGCCACAGCTGGAGTACTGTGTACAGTTCTGGTCACCACATTATAGGAAGGATGTGATTGCACTGGAGGGAGTACAGTTGAGATTCGCCAGGATGTTGCCTGGGATGAAACATTGAAGTTATGAAGAGAGGTTGGATAGACTTGGGTTGTTTTCGTTGGAGCAGAGAAGACTGAGGGGCGACCTGATCGAGGTGTACAAGATTATGAGGGGCATAGACAGGGTGAATAGGGAGCAGCTGTTCCCCTTAGTTGAAGGGTCAGTCACCAGGGGACATAAGTTCAAGGTGAGGGGCAGGAGGTTTAGGGGGAATGTGAAGAAAAACTGTTTTACCCAGAGGGTGGTGACGGTCTGGAATGCACTGCCTAGGAGGGTGGTGGAGGCAGGTTGCCTCACATCCTTTAAAAAGTACTTGGATGAGCACTTGGCACATCATAACATTCAAGGCTATGAGCCAAGTGCTGGTAAATGGGATTAGGTAGGTAGGTCAGGTGTTTTTCACCTGTTGGTGCAGACTCGATGGGCCGAAGGGCCTCTTCTGCACTGTGTGATTCTGTGATTCTGTGAACAGGAAGAATTCAGCATATCTCTGGCCGAGATGAAGAATAAATTAGCTGAGAAAACACAACAATGCTTAATTCTCCAGGAAACACGTAACAAATATAAAATAGAAATGGAAGAGCTGAAGAATCAGCTATGTAAAAGCCAAGATGCTTTAAAAATAGAGACCCCTGAGTTTTCAAAGGAGCTGACAGTTGAGGAAATGTTGGAAGACTCAACCACTGAGTTCACTCAAGTTGAGCTCATACCTGAGCCTAGTCAGGCCAATGGGAAATTGAAAAGAAGCTGAGATTAAAGTTAGCGCTGCCAAGAAGAAAACCCATCAAAAGGAGACATGTAGGAAGAGAAAGCGAAATTACTAACAAGGCCTCGAAATTTTTTTTACACAACTGGAAGTTCATCATGTCGTGGTGAATTTAGCCTTCCCCAACATCTTGATTTTGAGAACCTTCCTAACAAGTGACCTTCATGTTGTTGAACTTGGAGGGGAGGGGCAGCAGGAATGCATGTGATTGGGTCGGACAGAGTGTGCAAACATTCCCATTTGAGTCTACATCCACATGTGGAAGCAACACCTTTTGGTTTGGAAGCACCTGTAGGATCTGCTAAGCCTGAGAGAGTCAAAGAAACAAACTTACAGCTTCCTACTGGAGAGCCTAGTGGACAGATAACTCCTGAGAGCGAGGCCTTGGGCAAACCAGTCATAGAACTATGATGTTCAACTCGTTTGAGGAAGCCTCCAGAGACACTGAATTTGTAAATAGTTTATTTATACAAATAGTTAATGTATTGTAATTTGTACCATCGAGTAAAGGGGGAGGGATGTGGTAATCTGAGGTGCAATACACCTTTAAGAGAATGTGAGCAGATTGACCACGTGACTGTGTTACCCAGTTGCTGTGTAGCGCGGGCTACATTGTTAATCAGTAGTTTAGAATGGGTTCTGGTTCAGGAAGCTCGCATGCGTTTGTGCTCAGTTGTTTATATGAATAAACAGCATGGGCAGAATTTTCCCCCCATTGTGGGGGAAGTGCAGGAGCGGACGTGTGCAGGCGTGCCTCAGATTGGTGCCCCCAATCAGGGGCGCACTGCCTTTTTATGTGGGCTGGTCAATTAAGGCCCGCCCAGTGTGACATCCACCAAGAAGCGCTATGCACTCCCTGTGCGGGTGGTGGGGGGCGATTCCCTCAGCCGGGAGTGCGCTCTTTCGCACATGTGCGTGTGAAAGAGGGCACTGATCTCTCTGAGGCTAAGTGCTGCCTCAGGAAGATCGGCTCCACTTTAAAAAATGTTAAAAATAGAAAAAAAAATCCCTGACATGTTCCCTCATATGACACTGTCACATGAGTTGGGACATGTCCATCACTTTTAGGTAAACTTTTATTAAATTTTTAAAAACCCACATGAACCCGCAACCCGCCCGTGGATGAGGTTTGATGCTTTTTCTAATTTTTCTAACCTTAATGTTGGATGGGCAGCCCTGTCAATTATCTAAATTGTTTTATTAATGGCCTCAATTGACCATTGACAGGTTGGCAGGCAAACTGCTAATTCGGCTGAGCTCCCGCTGACCTGAAAATTGAAATGAGGCGGGGTGATGTCGGGAGTTCCGCCCAACGTTATCCCGCGTCATTTTACATGTCGGCGAGCGGGCCCATGTGTTTCACCTCACACTGGTCTCTTTTTCCACATCATTTAGTTTACCAACCAGCACCTCAGTGGATAGGCATTCAGCTGTGTTCACTGAGCAAAGCAAACCCATACTAACAATGTAACACTACCCTGAGGAACTCCTGCAGTGATGTCTTGGAACTGAGATGATTGACCTTCAACAACCACAACTATCTCCCTTTGTGCTGGGTATGACTCCAACCAGCAGAGAGTTTTCCTTCTGATTCCCAGTGACTCCAGGTTTGTTAGGGTTCCTTGATGCCACACTCACTCAAATGCTGCCTTGATGTCGAGGACAGTCACTCTCACCTCACCTCGGGAGTTCAGCTCTTTTGTACATGTTTGATCCAAGGCTGTAATGAGGTCAGGAGCTGAGTGACCCTGGCGGAACCCAAACTGAGCATCAGTGAGCAGGTTATTGCTAAACAAGTGCTGCTTAATAGCAGTGTTGATGACCATTACTTTGCTGATGATGGAGAGTAGACTGATGGGGAGGTAATTGGCTGGGTTGGATTTGACCTGCTTTTTGTGTACAGGGCATACCTGGGCAATTTTCCACATTGCCGGGTAGATACCAGTGTGCAATGTATATATATATATCTCGCATCCTAGTTAATCATACTAGATCCTCACAGAAAGATGTAATATCTAAAGAGACAGAGCAATTACAAAGTTGATCAGTTGAACTGGATGAGCACTCAGACGAGACCAGATGCTAGTGTTGATTTGTTGGAGTTAAATACTACAATGGAATGTACAAAAGTAGTCATTGTTTTAAGGACAAATAAAACATTTAAAAAAATTAAATCTGGAGAAATCTGAACTTAGTTCTCATCCTTTGGTGCCCCCAAAAGCACAAAGCTAATCATTTTTCATGATGCTTATCTTTCTGGTAGATATTCCACTGTTACTAGTTTCATAATATTCCTGGTGGGTTCAAGTGAGGAAATGTTGTCCATTACCTTGAGAATTTAAGAAAATAAAAGCACACTTTATTGAAAGTACTTTAGCTGTTAAAGCACTGGCTCTTGTGGACAGATGTGGAGATGGGATTCTGTTTGTCAAATGTTTTAACTGTACAATGGACGTACTGAAGATACTATTCCAACCAAATGGATAATCTTTCATTGTGGGATAATGTCCACTCTATGAAAGGTCTGAGTGAGAGAAGGATACAGGTTGATCTTGTTGACTTGAATAAATACTGTAGAGAAAGGAAGTGTCTAAAACTAAATGGGTGGATGCAATCATTAACTGTTGGGCAGTTTTCCAAAAAGAGTTGCAGATACAAAGAAATGTTAGGAGTCCTGGAGGAGGGGCATCTTATAAAGTAATACTTTGTACAGAACATGGACATCTTTGATTTAATTTGTCTTGAAAATTTGGTAGTACACATAAGTCTTTATTTAAGTTTTTATTTAATGAGAGAATTATAACTATATAACTAACTGGGGATTTGAGTTCCTGTAAAGAGGAGTAGTGTATCTTTATAAATAAAAGCTTAGAGAGAGTACAGACTCAGTTCCAGTTCTATATTTCACCAACTGCCTTTCTAAAGCAGTGAGCACTATGGCAATCACTGACAGCGTTTAGTCATCAGCTTATTCCAGTCACATTGTTCCCAGGCCACAGTTCCCTATTATAATTTCTTCCTTTTTTCACTTTCACATTTTGTAATATTGGATTGTCTTGGTTTTTGCACCAAAACTGGGAAGCTGCCATTTAAATTCTTTTAAAATTTGATTACATTTCATGAAGCAAGAAGCTGGTCAGATGCTAATACCGGGGAGGCTTTAATTGCTGAAGACAATCCTTGTCTCAGCCTAACTTCCGGTGCTTTGGCTCTTCTGTGTGATGATTATGAAAATGTGGTGTTTGAAGTTGCTGCTCTCCATGGAGTGATTGAAGCAGCCAGCCAGCGCACAGTTGATTGTATCAAAAGATTACAGATGAAGACACAGGATTTTCGTTATTGTGAAACTCGGTAGGTACTAATATAGAACAAGTTGTAAGTCTCCCAGCTGGTCATCCAGTGATAGATTCAATTTGGATGTATTTTCTAGTACATGGGAAGAGGGAATTTTATCTACAAGGATCATTTAGGTTTGGGTATGAGTAGGTGGTGAAAACCAGGAAAATTGCAAGCGTCTTGGGAAACCAATTCCAACTGGCTGACTTTGGGTTTAACCAGATGCATTAGGCTTTGTGCACACCCCCCAATGAGAGAGGTTGGCTGCCTATGTGTTAAACTGTAAAACGTTAATTACTCAAAGCAATATTTCAATTAATTTTCAGTGCATTCACACGAGATTGATTAAACAGTCCATGGAAAGCAAAGAGAACACAGCTGTATCAAACTCATGGAAACAATGCAATCAATAAAATACTTGGAGCGAAGAAGCAACAAGGGGTGGAAAACACTAGTGGGAGTTGTCTATAGACCTCCAAGCAGTAGTGGCATTAAACAGGAAATTAGAGATGCATGTAACAAGGGTGCTACAGTAATCATGGGTGACTTTAAACTACATATAGACTTGGCAAACCAAATTAGTGGGTGAAATCCTGGAGCGTGTACGAGATGGTTCTTTTAGACCAGTACATCGAGGAACCAATGAGGGAATAGGCTATCCTAAATTTTGTATTGTGCAATGAGAAGGGTTTAATTAATAATCTTGTTGTATGGGGTCCTTTAGGGAACAGTGACCACAACATGATAGGATTCTTCATTACGTGAAGGAAAGTCAAGTAGTCCGATCTAAATGAAGGAAACTATGGGGGTATGAGGCATGAGTTGGCGAAGATGGGTTGGGGAACTTCATTAAAAGGCATGATGGTAGATAGGCAGTGGCTAATATATAAGACATTGCAATAGTTATACATTCATTTCTGTCACAAAAACACAACAAGAAAACAGCCCAACCCTGGCTAACAAAAGAATTTAAGGACAGCATTAGATCCAAAGAGGAGTTACATAAAGTTGCTAGAAAAAGCAGCAAGCCTGAGGATTGGAAGCAGTTTAGTATTCAGCAAAGGAGGACCAAGAGATTGATTAAGAGGGGAAAAACAGAGTAAGCAGACTGTAAAAGTTTCTTTAAGTATGTAAAAATAAAAAGATTAGTGAAGACAAATGTAGGTCTTTATAGTCCGAAACAGGAGAATTTATAATAGAAAACAAGGAAATGGGAGAACAATTAAACAATTACTTTAGTTCTGTCTTGATGGAGGAAGACACAAATAAATTCCCAGAAATACTAGGGAACCAAGGGTTGAGGAGGAAGAATTGAAGGAAATTAGTATTACTAAATCAATAGTGCTGGAGAAATTAATGGGACTGAAAGCCAATAAATCCCCAGGGCCCAATAATGTACACCCCAAAGTACTAAAGGAGGTGGCCGTGGAAATAGTGGATGTGTTGGTTGTCATCTTCCAAATTCTGTAGATTCTGGAACAGTCCTGGCAGATTGGAGTGGTAAATATAACCCCACAATTTAAAAAAGGAGGGAGGGAGAAAACAGGGAATTATAGATCGGTTAGCCTAACATCATTAGTAGGGAAAATGCTAGAGTCTATTATAAAGGATGTGATGACAGGGCACTTAGAAAATATCAACAGGATTAGACAAAATCAACATGGATTTATGAAAAGGAAATTATGTTTGACAAACCTACTGCAGTTTTTTAAAGACGTAACAAGCAAAATAGATAAGGGAGAACCAGTGGATGTGGTGTATTTGGCTTTTCAGAAAACTTTTGATAAAGTCCCTCATAAAAGCTTAGTGTAAAATTAAAGGACATAGGATTGGGAGTAATATATTGGCATGAGTCAAGAATTGATTAGCAGACAGGAAGCAGAGAGCAGGAATAAATGAGTCTTTTTTGGAGTGACAGGCAGTGACTTGTGGGGCACTGCAAGGATCAGTGCTTGGGCCTCAGCTATTCACAAGGTATATCAATGATTTGGATGAGGGAACCAAATGTAATATTTCCAACTTTGCTGATGACAGGAAACTCAGTGGGAATGTGAGTAATGAGGAGGGTGTTAAGAGGCTTCAGGGCGATTTAGACAAGTTGAGTGAGTGGGCAAATGGATGACAGATGCAGTATATCGTGGATAAGTGTGAAGTTATATACTTCAGTAATAAAAACAGAATGACAGAGTATTATTTAAATGGTGATAGACTGGGAAATGTTTATGTACAAAGGGACCTGGGTGTCCTTGTACACCAATCACTGAAAGTGAGCATGCAGATGCAGCAAGCAGCTAAGAAGGCAAATGGAATGTTGGTCTTCATTGCGAGAGGCCTCGGGTACAGGAGCAAAGATGTCTTACTGCAGCTGTACAAGGCCTTGGTGAGACCACACCTGCAGTATTGTGTGCCGTTTTGATCTCCTTACCTAAGAAAGGATATACTTGTCTGAGAGGGAGTGCAGCGAATGTTCACCAAACTGATTCCTGAGATGGCAGGATTGTTGTATGAGGAGAGGTTGGGCTGACTAGGCCTGTATTTACTGGAGTTTAGAAGAATGAGAAGGGATAAACATAAAATTCTGACAGGGATGGACAGGGATGATATTTCCTCTGGCTGGGGGATTTAGAGGGAGGGGGAAGGAGGTGGGAGGGAGGGGGAAGGAGTGGGGAAGGAGGGGGAAGGAGTGGGGAGGGAGGGGAAGGAGGGGGAGGGAGGGGGAAGGAGGGGGGGTGGGAGGGGGGGAAGGAGGGGGGGCGGGAGGGGGGTAGGAGGGGGAGGGGGGACGGAGGGGGAGTGGAAGGGAGGGGGGAGAGCTGGGGAGCGGGGGGCAGGAGGAGGAGGAGGAGGTCGGGGGGAGGGGGAGGGAGGAGGAGGAGTGGGAGAGGAGGGGTGGAGGGGGAGGAGGGGAGGAGTGGAGGAGGGGGAGGGGAGGGAGGAGGGGGAGGAGTGGGGGAAGGAGAGGTGGGAGGGGGAGGTGGGAGGGGGAGGTGGTAGGGGGAGGGGCTGAGGGGAGAGGAGAGCGGGAGATGGGGAGAGGAGGAGGTGGGGAGGGGGAGGTGATTGGGGAGTGGGGAGGGGAGTGGGGGAATGGGGTGGGGGAGGGGGAGGGGAGCAGGATGGGGAGTGGAACAGGAAAGAATGGAGTGGGAGAGAGAAAGGCGGGAGAGGGAGGGGAGCAGGAGTGCGAGCGTGTGAAGAAAAGAAAGTGGAACAGGATAGAATGGGGCGGGAGCAGGAGAGGGAGGGGTGATTGTAGAGAGGATGTGGAGCAGGAGAGAGAGATGGGAGCTGGAGAGGGAGAGTAGAACAGGAGTGAGTGGAGCAACAGAGAGAGTGGTGCAGAGAAGAAACAGTTGAGCAGAGAGGCAGTGGAGCAGAGGGGAGAGAATGGAGCAGGAGAAAGTGCGGAACAGGAAAGAGAGTGGAGCAGCAGAGGACAGAGCAGAGGAGAGCACGGAGCAAGAGCGCAAGAGTGGGGAGAGCACGTAGCAGGGGAGAATGCGCAGCAGGAGAGAGCACAGCAGGAGAGAGCACAGCAGGGGAGAATGCGTAGCAGGGGAGAATGCGTAGCAGGGGAGAATGCGTAGCAGGGGAGAATGCGCAGCAGGAGAGAGCACAGCAGGAGAGCATATGGATCAAGAGAGTGAATGAATCAGGAGAGAGAGTGGAGCAAAAGAGAGAGACTGGAGCAGGAGGGAGGGTGGAGCAAGAGAGAGAGTGAGGCATGGCATAAAATGAAGTGGGAGAGAGTGGGGAGCAGGAGAGTGGGGAGCAGGAGAGTGGGGAGCAGGAGAGGGGTGGGCAGGAGAGTGCGGAGCAGGAGAGTGGGGAGCAGGAGAGGGGTGGGCAGGAGAGTGGGGAGTAGGAGAGTGGGGAGCAGGAGAGTGGGGAGCAGGAGAGGGGTGGGCAGGAGAGTGGGGAGCAGGAGAGTGGGGAACAGGAGAGGGGTGGGCAGGAGAGGGGTGGGCAGGAGAGTGGGGAGCAGGAGAGTGGGGAGCAGGAGAGGGGTGGGCAGGAGAGTGGGGAGCAGGAGAGTGGGGAGCAGGAGAGTGGGGAGCAGGGGGGTGGGCAGGAGATTGGGGGTAGCAGGAGGGAGCGGGGAGCAGGAGAGAGGGGGGCGGGAGAGTGAGGGGCGGGAGAGTGAGGGGCGGGAGAGTGAGGGGCGGGAGAGTGAGGGGCGGGAGAGTGAGGGGCGGGAGAGTGAGGGGCGGGAGAGTGAGGGGCGGGAGAGTGAGGGGCGGGAGAGTGAGGGGCGGGAGAGTGAGGGGCGGGAGAGTGAGGGGCGGGAGAGTGAGGGGCGGGAGAGTGAGGGGCGGGAGAGGGGTGGGCGGGAGAGGGGTGGGCGGGAGAGGGGTGGGCGGGAGACGGGTGGGCGGGAGACGGGTGGGCGGGAGACGGGTGGGCGGGAGACGGGTGGGCGGGAGAGGGGTGGGCGGGAGAGGGGTGGGCGGGAGAGGGGTGGGCGGGAGAGGGGTGGGCGGGAGAGGCGTGGGCAGGAGAGTGGGGGAGCAGGAGAGGGGGGGAGCAGGAGGGAGTGGGAGCAGGGGAAGGAGAAGAAGAGAGGGGGAGAATAGGCAGGTGTAGAGGAGAGATTGGAGCAGAGGAGAGTGAGTGCAACAGCAGAGGAGAGAGTGTGGAGCAGGAATCAGGAAAGAGAATGGAGCAGCAAGGGCGCAAGAGTGCTGCAGGGCAGAGAGCACAGCAATCGGGAGAGCGGAGCAGGAATGTGTGTGGATCAGGAGAGAGTGAAGCAGGAGAGAGAGCTGAGCAGGATTGCAGGAGAGAGGAGAGCTGGGAGAGGGGGAGGCAGGAGAGCGACAGCTGAGCAGGGGAGAAAGAGAGAGTGTGGAACAGGAGAGAGAGTATGGACCAGGGAGAGGGAAGGGAGCAGGAGAGGGAAGGGAGCAGGGGGGGGAGGGGAGCAGGAGGGGGAGGGGAGCAGGAAGGGGAGGGGAGCAGGAGGGGGAGGGGAGCAGGAGGGGGAGGGGAGCAGGAGGGGGGGAGCAGGAGCGAGAGGGGAGAAGGAGCGAGAGGGGAGAAGGCGGGGGAGGGGAGCGAGAGGGGAGCAGGAGGGGGAGGGGAGCAGGAGGGGGAGGGGAGCAGGAGGGGGAGGGGAGCAGGAGGGGGAGGGGAGCAGGAGGGGGAGGGGAGCAGGGAGGGGAGCAGGAGTGGGAGGGGAGCATGGGGGAGAGTGGAACAGGATAGACAGAAGCGAGAGAGAGAAGGTTGGGGGAGGGAGTGCAAGAGAGGGAAGGAGAAACAGAAACAAAAGTGGAACCGGATGGAATGGAGCAGGGTAGAATGGGGTGGGGTGGGGTGGGGTGGGGTGAGGTGGGAGAATAGAAGGGGGAGCAGGAGAAGAGAGGGGGGAAGAGGGGGAAGATGGGGCAAGAAGGAGAAGAGAGGGGGAGCGGGAGAAGAGAGAAGGGGGCAAGAGAAGAAAGGGGGAGCGGGAGAAGAAAGGGGGTAGCAGGAGAAGAGAGGGGGGAGGGGGGCAGAGGGGGTAGAGGGGAGGGAGGGGGGTAAAGAGGGAGAGGGGTGAGTGGGAGAAGAGGAGGGAAGAAGGAGATGAGAGGGGGAGCTGGGGAAGAGAGGTGGGGCAGGAGAAGAGAGGGGGAGCAGGAGAAGAGAGGGGGGAGAGTGAGAAGAGAGGGAGGAGCGGGAGAAGAGAGGGGAAGCGGGAAAAGAGAGTGGGGAGATGGGTGAGAGGGGGGACCGGGAAAAGAGGGGGGAAGAAGGAGAAGAGAGTGGGGAGCGGTAGAAGAGAGTGCGGAGTGGGAGAAGAGAGGGGGGAGTGGGAGAAGAGAGGGGTGAGCGGGAGAAGAGAGGGAGGAGCGGGAGAAGAGAGGGGGGAGCGGGAGAAGAGAGGGGGGAGCGGGAGAAGAGAGGGGGGAGCGGGAAAAGAGAGGGGGGAGCGTGAGAAGAGAGGGAGGAGCGGGAGAAGAGAGCGGGGAGCGGGAGAAGAGAGGAGATAGCGCTAGAAGAGAGGGTGGAGGGGTGAACGGGAGCAGAGAGGGGGAGAGGTAGAAGAGAGTGAGGATATGGGGGAGAGGGGGGAGAGGGGGGAGCGGGGGGAGAGGGTGGAAGAAGGAGAAGAGAGGGGGGAGTGGTAGAATAGAGGGGGGAGCGGGAGAAGCGAGGCAGGAGTGGGAGAAGAGGGGGGAGTGGGAGAAGAGAGCGGGGAGCAGGAAAAGAGAGCGGGGAGCAGGAAAAGAGAGCGGGGAGCGGGAAAAGAGAGGGGGGAGTGGGAAAAGAGAGGGGGAGCTGGAGAAGAGAGCGGAAGAGAGGGGGAAGTGGGAGAAGAGAGGGGGGAGCGGGAGAAGAGAGGGGGGAGCGGGAGAAGAGAGGGGGAAGCGGGAGAAGAGAGGGGGAAGCGGGAGAAGAGAGGGGGAAGCGGGAGAAGAGAGGGGAAGCGGGAGAAGAGAGGGGGGAGCAGGAGAAGAGAAGGGGGAGAGGGGGGAGGTGGAGAAGAGAGGGGGGAGCAGGAGAAGAGAGGGGGAAGCAGGAGAAGAGAGGGGGAAGCAGGAGAAGAGAGGGGGGAGCGGGAGAAGAGAGGGGGGAGTGGGAGAAGAGAGGGGGGAGCGGGAGAAGAGAAGGGGGAGAGGGGGGAGGTGGAGAAGGAGGGGGAGCTGGAGAGGGGTGAGTGGGAGAAGAGGAGGGAAGAAGGAGATGAGAGGGGGAGCTGGGGAAGAGAGGAGGGGCAGGAGAAGAGATGGGGAGGGGGGGCAGGAGAAGAGAGGGGGAGAAGAGAGGGGGAGCGGGAGAAGAGAGTGCGGAGATGGGTGAGAGGGGGGACGGGGAGAAGAGGGGAGAAGAAGGAGAAGAGAGTGGGGAGTGGTAGAAGAGAGTGCGGAGTGGGAGAAGAGAGGGGGGAGTGGGAGAAGAGAGGGGTGAGCGGGAGAAGAGAGGAGGGAGCGGGAGAAGAGAGGGGGGAGTGGTAGAAGAGAGTGCGGAGTGGGAGAAGAGAGGGGGGAGTGGGAGAAGAGAGGGGTGAGCGGGAGAAGAGAGGAGGGAGCGGGAGAAGAGAGGGGGGAGCGGGAGAAGAGAGGGGGGAGCCGGAGAAGAGAGGGGGGAGCTGGAGAAGAGAGGGGGGAGCCGGAGAAGAGAGGGGGGAGTGTGAGAAGAGAGGGAGGAGCGGGTGAAGAGAGGGGGGGAGCGGGAGAAGAGAGGGGGGAGCCGGAGAAGAGAGGGGGGAGCCGGAGAAGAGAGGGGGGAGCCGGAGAAGAGAGGGGGGAGCGTGAGAAGAGAGGGAGGAGTGGGTGAAGAGAGCGGGGAGCGGGAGAAGAGAGGAGATAGTGCTAGAAGAGAGGGTGGAGGGGGGAACGGGAGCAGAGAGGGGGAGAGGTAGAAGAGAGTGAGGATATGAGGGAGAGGGGGGAGAGGGGGGAGCGGGGGGAGAGAGGGGGGAGCGGGGGAGAGAGGGGGGAGCGGGGGGAGAGAGGGGGGAGCGGGAGAAGAGAGGGGGGAGCGGGAGAAGAGGGGGGGAGCAGGAGAAGAGAAGGCGGAGGGGGGGTGGGAGCAGAGGGAAGGGAGCGGAGAGAAGAGAGTGGGGAGATGGGAGTGGGGGGAATCGGAGAAGAGGGGGGAAGAAAGAGAAGAGATGGGGGAGTGGTAGAAGCGAGGGGGGAGCGGTAGAAGCGAGGGGGGAGCTGGAGAAGAAGGGGGACTGGAGAAGAGAGGGGGAGCAGGAGAAGAGGGGGGAGCGGCAGAAGAGAGGGGGGAGCAGCAGAAGAGAGGGGTGAGGGGGGGGAAGGGGGAGAATTAGGGGAAGCTGGAGAGGAGAGAGGAGAGAGGAGGAGGAGGGGGAGAGGGGGTAGAGGGGGGAGCGGGAGAAGAGAAGGGTGGAAGGATGTGAGGGGGGGAGCTGGGTACAGAGGGGGGAGTGGGAGAAGAGAGGGGGGAGAGGGAGAAAAGAGGCGGGAGAGGTAGAAGAGATGGGGGAGGGGGGAACGGGAGCAGAGAGGGGGAGCGGGAGAAGAGAGTGAGGAGATGGGGAGAGGGGGGAGCAGGGGAAGAGGGGGAGCGGGAGAAGAGGGGGGAAGAAGGAGAAGAGAGTGGGGAGCGGTAGAAGAGACGGGGCAGCGGGAGAAGCGAGGTGGGAGAGGGGGGAGAGGGGAGAGCGGGAGAAGGGAGGGGGAGCGGGAGAAGGGAGGTGGGAGAGGGGGAGAGGGGAGAGCGGGAGAAGGGAGGGGGGAGTGGGAGAAGCGAGGGGGAGCGGGAGAAGCGAGGGGGAGCGGGAGAAGCGAGGGGGAGCGGGAGAAGTGAGGGGGAGCGGTAGAAGCGAGGGGGGAGCGGTAGAAGCGAGGGGGGAGCTGGAGAAGAGGGGGGACTGGAGAAGAGAGGGGGAGCAGGAGAAGAGGGGGAGCGGCAGAAGAGAGGGGGGAGCAGCAGAAGAAAGGGGTGAGAGGGGGGGAAGGGGGAGAATTAGGGGGAAGCTTGAGAAGAGAGAGGAGAGAGGGGGAGGATGGGGAGAGGGGGGAGAGGGGGGAGCGGGAGAAGAGACCGGTGGAAGGAGATGAGGGCGGGAGCTGGGTTCAGAGGGGGGAGTGGGAGAAGAGAGGTGGGAGAGGGGGGAGAGGGGAGAGCGGGAGAAGGGAGGGGGGAGCGGGCGAAGCGAGGTGGGAGAGGGGGGAGAAGCGAGGTGGGAGAGGGGGGAGAGGGGGGAGTGGGAGAAGAGAGGGGGAGCGGGAGAAGAGAGGGGGAGCGGGAGAAGAGTGGGGGAGCGGGAGAAGAGAGGGGTGAGCGGGAGAAGACAGGGGTGAGCGGGAGAAGAGAGGGAGGAGCGGGAGAAGACAGGGAGGAGCGGGAGAAGACAGGGAGGAGCGGGAGAAGAGAGGGTGGAGCGGGAGAAGAGAGGGAGGAGCGGGAAAAGAGAGGGGGAGCGTGAGAAGAGAGGGAGGAGCGGGAGAAGAGAGCGGGGAGCGGGAGAAGAGAGGAGATAGCGCTAGAAGAGAGGGTGGAGGGGGCAACGAGAGCAGAGAGGGGGAGAGGTAGAAGAGAGTGAGGATATGGGGGAGAGGGGGGAGCGGGGGGAGAGTGGGGAAGAAGAAGAGAGGGGGGAGTGGTAGAATAGAGGGGGGAGCGGGAGAAGCGAGGCAGGAGTGGAAGAGAGGGGGAGCGGGAAAAGAGAGCGGGGAGTGGGAAAAGAGAGGGGGCAGCAGGAAAAGAGAGGGGAGCGGGAGGAGACGAGGGAGTGGGAGAAGAGGGGGAGAGCGGGAGAAGAGGGGGGGAGCGGGAGAAGAGGGGGGGAGCGGGAGAAGAGGGGGGGAGCGGGAGAAGAGGGGGAGAGTGGGAGAAGAGAGGGGGAGCGGGAGAAGAGGGGGGGAGCGGGAGAAGAGGGGGGGAGCGGGAGAAGAGGGGGGGAGTGGGAGAAGAGGGGGGGAGCGGGAGAAGAGGGGGGAGCGGGAGAAGAGGGGGAGAGGAGCAAGATAATGAGTAGGCAGGAGAAAGGGTGAAAGGGATAAAATGGAACTCGATAGAATGGAGCAGGAGAGAGTGGAGTGGGAGACAGAGGGGAAAAGGAGTAAGGGCATTTAGGAGAGTGAGAGGGGTGCAGGAGAGCAAGTTGGGAGCAGGAGAGTGAGAGAGGAACAGGAGAAGAGAGAGAACGGGGGGCAGCAGAGCGAGGGAGAAGCAGGAGAAGGAGAGCAGAGCAGGAGAACGAGAGTGGAGCAGGAGAACGAGAGCTGAGCAGGAGTGAGTGTCGAGCAGCAGAGGAGATAAGGTGGAGCAGCAGAGGAGAGAGAGTGGAGCAAAGACAGTTGAGCATAGGAAGGAGCAGTGATGAGAAAATAATGCAGGAGAAAGAGTGGAGCAGGAAAGAGAGCGAAACAGCAGAGGAAAGAGAGTGGAGCAGGGGAGAGCGAGCAGGAGAGTGACAGCGCAAGTGAGGAGAGAGCAGAGCTGAGGAGAGTGTGGAGCAGCAGAAGAGCAAGAGCGCAGCAGGGTGGAGAGAGCAGAAGGGGAGAGCGTAGCAGGAGAGCATGTGGATCAAGAGAGAGGGATTGGAGCAAGAGAGAAAGATCGGGGCAATAGAGAAAGATTGGAGCAGGAGAGAGAGATTAAAGCAGGAGAGAGTGTGTGGAACCAGGGATAGGGTGCAGCAGGAGTGAGGTTGGAGCCGGAGATGGTGGTGAGCAGAAGAATGGGGGGTGCAGGAGATGGAAGGGGGCAGGAGAAGGAAGGGGGCAGGAGAAGGAGGGGTGCAGGAGATGGAGGGAAGCAGAAAATGGAAGGGAGCAGGAGATGGAGGGGAGCAGGAGATGGAGGGGAGCAGGAAATTGAGGGGAGCAGGATTGAGAGAGTGGAACGGGATAGAATGGAATCGGAAAGAGTGAAGCAGGAGAGAAAAGGGCAGGAGAGGGAGGGGCAAGCATATGGGAGGGGAGAGCGGATGGGAGGGGAAAGCGGATGGGAGGGGAGAGCGGATGGGAGGGGAGAGCGGATGGGAGGGGAGAGCGGATGGGAGAGCGGATGGGAGGGGAGGGGAGAGCGGATGGGAGGGGAGGGCGGATGGGATGGTAGAGCAGAAGGAAGAGGAGAGGAGGAGATGAAGGGGAGCAGGAGATGGGGGGAGCAGGAGATTGAGGGGAGCCGGAGGTGGAGGGGAGCCGGAGGTGGAGGGGAGCTGGAGGGGTAGTGGAACGGGATGGTGTGAAGCGGGGGAGGAGAGAAGGAGGAGGAGTGGAGGAGCGGTAGGAGCAGCAGGGATCAGGAAGGAGAGCGGAATGAGATAGAGTGAAGCGCGGGAGAGAGAAGCGCGGGAGAGAGAAGGGCGGGAGAGAGAAGGGCGGGAGAGAGAAGGGCGGGAGAGAGAAGGGCGGGAGAGAGAAGGGCGGGAGAGAGAAGGGCGGGAGAGAGAAGGGCGGGAGAGGGAGGACAGTGCAAGAGAGGAAAAGGGAGCAGAAAAGAAAATGGAACAGGATAGAATGGGGCGGGATAGAATGGGGCGGGGCAGAATGGGGCAGAGGTGGAGAAGATAGGAGTAGCTGGAGAAGAAAGGGGCAGAAGAGAGGTGGGAGCGGGAGAAGAGATGGGGGAGCGGGAGCAGAGAGGGGGAGCGGGAGAAGAGAAGGGGGAGCGGGAGAAGAGAAGGGGGAGCGGGAGAATAGAAGGGGGAGCGGGAGAAGAGAAGGGGGAGCGGGAGGAGAGAAGGGGGAGCGGGAGGAGAGAAGGGGGAGCGGGAGAATAGAAGGGGGAGCGGGAGAAGAGAAGGGGGAGCGGGAGGAGAGAAGGGGGAGCGGGAGGAGAGAAGGGGGAGCGGGAGGAGAGAAGGGGGAGCGGGAGAAGAGAGGGAGTGGAGCAGGATAAAGAGTAGGCAGGAGAAAGGGTGAAAGGGATAGAATGGAGCAGGAGGGAGTGGAGTGGGAGAGAGAGCGGCAAAGGAGTAAGGGGACGTAGGAGAGCGAGAGGGGAGCAGGAGAGCGAGGGGGGAGCAGGAGAGCGAGAGGGCAGCAGGAGAGCGAGAGGGGAGCAGGAGAGCGAGAGGGGAGCAGGAGAGCGAGAGGGGAGCAGGAGAGCGAGAGGGGAGCAGGAGAGCGAGAGGGGAACAGGAGAAGAGAGAGAACGGGAGGCAGCAGAGTGAGGGAAGAGCAGGAGAATGAGAGCGGAGCAGGAGAACGAGAGCGAAGCAGGAGAATGAGACCGGAGCAGGAGAACTAGAGCAGAGCAGGAGTGAGTGTGGAGCAGCAGAGGAGAGAGAGTGGAGCAAAGACAGCTGAGCATAGGAAGGAGCAGTGGTGAGAGAATTGAGCGTGGGAAAGAGTGGAGCAGAGGAAAGAGAGCGGGGCACCAGAGGAAAGAGAGTAGAGCAGGATAGAGCGAGGAGGAGAGAGACAGCACAGCAGAGCGAGAGCGGAGCAGGAGAACGAGAGCGGAGCAGCAGTGAGTGTGGTGCAGCAGCGGAGATAAGATGGAGCAGCAGAGGAAAGAGAGTGGAGCAGGAGAGACCAAGCAGGAGACAGACAGCGCAGCAGAGGAGAGAGCAGAGCTGAGGAGAGTGTGGTGCAGCAGCAGAGCAAGAGCTCAGCAGAGTTGAGAGTTCAGAAGGGGAAAGCGTAGCAGGAGAGGGAAGGGGGCAGGAGAGGGAAGGGAGCAGGAGAGGAAAGGGGGCAGGAGAGGGAAGGGGGCAGGAGAGGGAAGGGGGCTGGAGAGGGAAGGGGGCTGGAGAGGGAAGGGGGCTGGAGAGGGAAGGGGGCTGGAGAGGGAAGGGGGCAGGAGAAGGAAGGGGGCAGGAGAGGGAAGGGGGCAGGAGAGGGAGGGTGTCATGAGATGGAGGGGAGCAGGAGCGAGAGAGTGGAACGGGATAGAAACTAGGAAGTTCTGAGGAACAAAGGGACCTTGGCGTGTGTGTCCATAGATCTCTGAAGGCAGAGGGGCATGTTAGTGGGGTGGTGAAAAAGGCAAATGGGACACTTGCCTTTATCAATCGAGGCATAGATTACAGAAGTAGGGAGGTCATGTTGGAATTGTATAGAACCTTGGTGAGGCCACAGCTGGAGTACTGTGTGCAGTTCTGGTCGCCACATTATAGGAAGGATATGATTGCACTGGAGGGGGTGCAGAGGAGATTCACCAGGATGTTGACTGGGATGAAACATTGAAGTTATGAAGAGAGGTTGGATAGGCTTGGGTTGTTTTCGTTGGAGCAGAGAAGACTGAGGGGCGACCTGATCGAGGTGTACAAGATTATGAGGGGCATGGACAGGGTGGATAGGGAACAGCTGTTCCCCTCAGTTGAAGGCTCAGTCACAAGGGGGCATAAGTTCAAGGTGAGGGGCAGGAGGTTTAGGGGGGATGTGAGGAAAAACCTTTTTACCTAGAGGGTGGTGACGGTCTGGAATGCACTGCCAGGGAGGGTGGTGGAGGCGAGTTGCCTCACATCCTTTAAAAAGTACCTGGATGAGCACTTGGCACGTCATAACATTCAAGGCTATGAGCCAAGTGCTGGTAAATGGGATTAGGTAGGTAGGTCAATTGTTTCCCCCATGTCGGTGCAGACTCGATGGGCTGAAGGGCCTCTTCTGCACAGTGATTCTGTGGAGGAGTGAGAGAGAGAGAGAGAGTGCAGTCGGAGAGAACGAGTGGAGCAGGAAATTGCAGCTGGAGAGTTGGTGCAGCAGGAGAGAGAGAGAGAGTGGAGCAGGAGAGAGGGGGAGCAGGAGAGAGAGTGAATTGGGAGAGAGCATGGAGGGGAGAGAGCACAGCAGAGGAGAGAGCGCAGCAGGGGAGAGAGAGGGGAGCAAGAGAGAGGGAGAGCAGTAATAAGAGTAGAGCAGGAGAGAGTGTATTGGGAGAGAGTGTGGAGCGGGAGAATGAATGGAACGGGAGAGCTTGTGGATCAGGACAAAATTTAGCAGGAGAGTGTGTAGAGCAGGGGAGAGTGCACAGCAGTGGAGAGAGTGGAGCAGTGGAGAGAGAGAGTGGAGCAGGAGAGAGGGTTAGCAGGAGTGAGAGGGGAGCCCGAGAGGGTGGAGCAGGAGAGAGAGTCGATCAGGATGGAGCATGAGAGTGAGTGGAGCAGGAGAGAGATTGGACCAGGAGAGAGATTGGAGCAGGAGACAGAGTGGGAAAGCAGAGAGAGTGGGACAGCAGAGAAAGTGGATCAGGAGAGACAGCGGGGGAGAGGAGAGAGAGTGGAACAGGAGAGAGATTGGACCAGGAGAGAGATTGGAGCAGGAGACAGAGTGGGAAAGCAGAGAGAGTGGGACAGCAGAGAAAGTGGATCAGGAGAGACAACGGGGGAGAGGAGAGAGAGTGGAACAGGAGAGAGAATGGAGCAGTAGAAAGAGTGGAGCAGCGGAGAGAGAGTGGAGCAGGAGAGACAGGCAGCAAGAGTGAGAGTGGAGCAGGAGAAAGTGTGGATCAGGGGAGGACATGGATCAGGAGAGAGCATGGAGTGGGTGAGTAAGTGTAGTGGGAGAGATTGTAGATCAAGAGAGCGAGAGCGGAGCAGGATTGAGAGTGGAGCAGGATTGAGAGTGGAGCAGGATTGAGAGTGGAGCAGGATTGAGAGTGGAGCAGGTTAGATTGGACACACTAGAGTGGGGCAGTGGAGAGTGGAGTGGGAGAGGCTGAAGCTGGAGAGAGCGCAGCAGGGGAGAGCACAGAGCATCGGAGTGGGAGAGTGGAGCAGGAGTGGGAGAGTGGAGCAGGAGAGAGAGAGTGGAGCAGGAGAGAGAGAGCATGCAGTCATAGAGGCCGAGTGGAGCAGGAGAGAGATTGGAGCTGGAGAGTGATTGCAGCTGTAGATTTGGTGCAGCAGGAAAGAGAGACAGTGGACAGGAGAGAGTGGAGCAGGAGAGGGATTGTAGCAGAAGAGAGAGTGGAGCAAGAGAGAAGGATGGAGCAGGAGAGGGTGAGGAGCTGGAGAGAGAGTGTAGCGGGATAAAATGGATGCACCAGAGTGCAGGAGAGTGTGGAGTGGGTGAAAATGAAGCTGGGGAGAGAGAGCAGGGGATGGAGCGCAGCAGGGGAGAGAGTGCAGCAGGGGAGAGTGTGGAGCAGCAGAGAGAGAGAGTTAAGCAGGAGATGGGGGTAGCTAGAGAGAGGGGGAACAAGAGAGAGGGGTAGCAGTGAGTGGAGCAGGAGAGAGACTGTATTGGGAGAGAGCATGTAGCGGGAGAGTGAATGGAGCGGGAGAGCTTGTGGATCAGGAGAGTGAGAGTCGAGCAGGAAAGAATGGAGAGCAGGAGAGGGAGGTTGGAGTGCAGCAGGGGAGAGGCACATAGGGGAGAGTGTGGAGCAATAAAGAGAGGGAGTGGAGCAGGAGAGAGGGTTAGTGGAGAGAGAGTGGAGCAGGATACACAGTGGAGCAGGAGAGAGCGTGGTGCAGAAGAGATAGAATGTCAGGAAGGGGAGAGTCGAGCAGGAGAGAGCATACAGCAGGAGAGACAGTGGAGCAGGAGAGACAATGGAGCAGGGGTGAGGGTGGTTAGGAGAGAGAGTGTTGCAGGAGAGATAATGGATCAGGAGAGAGTATGGAGCAGGAGAGAATGCACAGATGGAGAGAGTGGATCAGCAGAGAATTGATCAGGAGAGAGTGTGGATCAGGGAAGAGTGTGGAGCAGAAGAGAGAGAGAGTCAAGCAGGAGAGAGGTTGGAGCAGGAGAGAGTGTGGAGCAGGAGAGACTGTGGAGCAGGAGAGAGTGCGAAAAGCAGGAGAGAGTGTGGAGCAGGGGAGAGAGAGCATGAAGCAGGGGAGAGCGTGGCCAGGGGAGTGTGTGGAGCAGGAGAGAGTGTGGAGCGGGAGAGACAGAGTGGAGCAGGGGAGTCAGAGCGAGTCGGGAGAGAGCAGTGGAGTGGGAGAGTGAATGGAGCTGGAGAGACAGTAGAGCGGAAGATTGTGTGGAGCAGAAGAAAGCATAGGGCAAGAGAGAGTGTGGAGCAGGAGAGACAGTGGATTAGGAGAGAGTGTGGAGCAGGAGAGAGTGTGGAGCAGGAGAGAGTGTAGAGCAGGAGAGATAGAGTGTCGGGAAGGGGAGAGTCGAGCAGGAGAGAGAGAGCATAGAGCAGGAGAGACAGTGGAGAAGGGGTGAGAGTGCAGCAGGAGAGAGAGTGGTGTAGGAGAGAGAGTGGTGCAGGAGAGATAATGGATCGGGAGAGAGTGTGGAGCATGAGACTATGCACATAGCGAGAGAGTAGATCAGGAGAGAGGGTGGAGCAGGAGAGACTGAGGAGCAGGAGAGACAGAGTGGAGCAGAGGAGTCAGAGCGGGTCGGATGTGAGCATGGAGCAGGAGAGACAATGGAGCGGAAGAGTGTGTGGAGCAGGAGAGAGCGAGAACCGGGACAGAGAGTGGAGCAAGAGAGAGTGTCGAGCAGGAGAGAGAGAGTGTCGAGCAGGAGAGAGAGAGTGTAGTGCAGGAGATACATGGGAGCAGGAGATACAGTGGAGCAGGAGAGAGCGAGTAGCTGGAGACAGTGTGAAGCAGGGGAGAGTGTAGAGCTTGAGAAAGAGTGGAGCAAGAGAGAGTGTGGAGCAGGAGGGTGTGTAGAGCAGGAGAGAGCATCAGGCAGGAGAGACAGTGGGTTAGGAGAGCATGTGCAGCAGGGGAGAGTGGAGCAGGAGAGAGTGTAGAGCAGGAGACACAGTGGAGTAGGAGACAGTGTGGAGCAGGAGAGAACATAGGGCAGGAGAGACAGTGGATTAGGAGAGCGTGCGGAGCAGGGGAGAGTGTGGAGCAGGAGAGAGTTTGGAGCAGGAGAGAGTTTGGTGCAGGAGAGAGCGCGGAGCTGGAGAGAGAGTAGAGTGGACTAAAGTGGACATGCCAGACTGAGGTGAGAGAGAGAGGAGCAGGAGAGATGGTGGATCGGGAGAGAGTGTGGAGCAGGAGAGAGCGAGTCAAGCAGGAGAGAGAGTGGAGCATGAGAGAGTTTGGAGCAGGAGAGACTGGAGCAGGATAGACAGTGGAGCAGGAAGGATTGCGAAAAGCAGGAGAGATTGTGGAGCAGGGGAGAGTGAGCGTGGAGCAGGAGAGAGCATGGAGCAGGAGAGACAGACTGGAGCAGAGGAGACAGAGTGGGTCGGGAGAGAGCATGGAGCAGGAGAGAGCGTGGAGCAGGAGAGAGTGTGGAGCGGGATAAAGTGGACATGCCAGACTCGGGTGGGAGAGAGTGGAGTGGGAGAAAATGAAGCAGGAGAGAGCGCAGCAGGAGAGAGAGTGCAGCAGGGGACAGAGTGGTGTAGGAAAGAGTGGTGCAGGAGAGAGTGGTGCAGAAGAGAGAGAGTCAAGCAGGAGGGAGAGTGGAGCTTGAGAGAGTTTGGAGCAGGAGAGACTGTGGAGCAAGAGAGAGTGCAAAAAGCAGGAGAGAGAGCATGAAGCAGGGGACTCCGTGGACAGGAGAGTGTGTGGAGCAGGAGAGACAGAGTGGAGCAGGGGAGTCAGAGCAGGTCGGGAGAGTGGGTGGAGTGGGAGAGTGAATAGAGCTGGAGAGACAGTGGAGGGGAAGAGTGTGTGGAGCAGGATAGAGTGTGGAGGAGGAGAGAGCATGGAGCAGGAGAGACAATGGATTAGGAGAGAGTGTGGAGCAGGAGAGAGTGTGGAGCAGGAGAGAGTGTGGAGCAGGAGAGATAGAGTGTCGGATAGGGGAGAGTCGAGCAGGAGGGAGAGAGCATAGAGCAGGAGAGACAGTGGAGAAGGGGTGAGAGTGGAGCAGGAGAGAGTGCAGAGCAGGAGAGATAGTGGATCGAGAGAGAGTGGTGCAGGAGAATGTGCGCAGATGGAGGGAGTGGATCAGGAGAAAATTGATCAGGAGAGACAGTGGATCTGGGGAGAGTCTCGAGCAGAAGAGAGAGAGTCAAGCAGGAGAGAGAGTGGAGCAGGAGAGACTGTGGAGCAGGAGAGAGTGTAAAAAGCAGGAGAGAGTGTGGAGTAGAGGAGAGTGAGCATAGAGCAGGAGCCTGGACAGGAGAGAGTGTGGAGCAGGAGAAAGTGTGGAACAGGAGAGAGTGTGGAGCAGGAGAGAGTGTGGAACAGGAGAGACAGAGTGGAGCAGGGGAGACAGAGCGGGTCAGGTGAGAGCGTGGAGCGGGAGAATGAATGGAGCTGGAGAGGCAATGGAGCAGGAGAGAGTGTGGAGTGGAAGAGTGTGCGGAGCAGGAGAGATAGAGTTTTGGGAAGGGGAGAGTGGAGCAGGTGAGACCATAGAGCAGGAGAGCCAGTGGAGCCGGAGAGAGTGTGGACAGGAGACAGCGTGGAAAGGGGACAGTGTGGAGCAAGGAGAGAGAGCGGGGCAGGAGAGAGCGTGGGGCAGGAGAGGTAGAATGTCAGGAAGGGGAGAGTCGAGCAGGAGAGAGCATAGAGCAGGAGAGACAATGGAGCAGGGGTGAGGGAGGTTAGGAGAGAGAGTGCTGCAGTAGAGATAATGGATCGGGAGAGAGTATGCACAGATGGAGAGAGTGGATCAGGAGAGAATTGATCAGGAGAGAGTGTGGATCAGGGAAGAGAGTGAGAGTCAAGCAGGAGAGACTGTGGAGCGGGAGAGACTGTGGAGCAGGAGAGAGTGCGAAAAGCGGGAGAGAGAGCATGAAGCAGGGGAGAGCGTGGCCAGGAGAGTGTGTGCAGCAGGAGAGAGTGTGGAGCAGAAGAGACAGAGTGGAGCAGGGGAGTCAGAGCGAGTCGGGAGAGAGCAGTGGAGTGGGAGAGTGAATGGAACTGGAGAGACAGTAGAGCGGAAGATTGTGTGGAGCAGGAGAAAGCATGTGGCAAGAGAGAGTGTGGAGCAGGAGAGATAGAGTGTCGGGAAGCGGAGAGTCGAGCAGGGGAGAGAGAGCGTAGAGCAGGAGAGACAGTGGAGAAGGGGTGAGAGTGCAGCTGGAGAGAGAGTGGTGTAGGAGAGATTGTGGAGCATGAGACTATGCACATAGGGAGAGAATGGAGCAGGAGAGAATTGGTCAGGCGAGAGGGTATGGAGCAGGAGAGACAGTGGAGCAGGAGAGAGTGAGGAGCAGGGGAGAGAGAGCATGAAGCAGGGGAGAGCATGGAGCAGGAGAGACAGAGTGGAGCAGAGGAGTGAGAGCGGGTTGGGTGAGAGCGTGGAGCTGGAGAGACAATGGAGCAGAAGAGTGTGTGGAGCAGGAGAGAGCGAGAACCGGGAGAGAGCATGGAGCAGGAGAGAGAGAGTGTCGAGCAGGAGAGAGAGAGTGTCCAGCAGGAGAGAGAGTGTGTAGTGCAGGAGAGACAGTGGAGCAGGAGAGACAGTGGAGCAGGAGAGAGCGATTAGCTGGAGACAGTGTGAAGCAGGGGAGAGTGTAGAGCTTGAGAAAGAGTGGAGCAAGAGAGAATGTGGAGCAGGAGGGTGTGTAGAGCAGGAGAGACAGTGGAGCAGGAGAGAGCGTAGGGCAGGAGAGACAGTGGAACAGGAGAGCGTGTGGAGCAGGAGAGAGTGCAGAGCTGGAGAGAGAGTAGGGTGGACTAAAGTGGACACGCCAGACTGAGGTGAGAGAGAGAGGAGCAGGAGAGATGGTGGATCGGGAGAGAGTGTGGAGCAGGAGAGAGTCAAGCAGGAGAGAAAGTGGAGCATGAGAGAGTTTGGAGCAGGATAGACAGTGGAGCAGGAAGGATTGTGAAAAGCAGGAGAGATTGTGGAGCAGGGGAGAGAGAGCGTGGAGCAGGAGAGAGCATGGAGCAGGAGAGACAGACTGGAGCAGAGGAGACAGATTGGGTCGGGAGAGAGCATGGAGCAGGAGAGAGCGTGGAGCAGGAGAGAGCGTGGAGCAGGAGCTGAAGAGAGAGAGTGGAGCGGGATAAAGTGGCCATGCCAGACTCGGGTGGGAGAGAGTGGAGTGGGAGAGAGTGGAGTGGGAGAAAATGAAGTGGGAGAGAGCGCAGCAGGAGAGAGAGTGCAGCAGGGGAGAGGGTGGAGCAGGAGAGAGTGATAGCGGAGCAGGAGAGAATTGATTAGGAGAGAGATGGATCAGGGGAGAGTATGGAGCAGAAGAGAGAGAGTCAAGCAGGAGAGAGAGTGGAGCTTGAGAGAGCTTGGAGCAGGAGAGACTGTGGAGCAAGAGAGAGTGCAAAAAGCAGGAGAGAGAGCATGAAGCAGGAGAGAGAGCATGAAGCAGGGGAGACCGTGGACAGGAGAGTGTGTGGAGCAGGAGAGAGTGTGGAGCAGGAGAGGCAGAGTGGAGCAGGGGACTCAGAGCAGGTCGGGAGAGAGGGTGGAGTGGGAGAGTGAATAGAGCTGGAGAGACAGTAGAGCGGAAGAGTATGTGGAGCAGGAGAGACAATGGATTAGGAGAGAGTGTGGAGCAGGAGAGAGTGTGGAGCAGGAGAGATAGAGTGTCTGGAAGGGGAGAGTCGAGCAGGAGGGAGAGAGCATAGAGCAGGAGAGACAGTGGAGAAGGGGTGAGAGCGGAGCAGCAGAGAGAGCAGAGCATGAGAGATAGTGGATCGAGAGAGAGTGGTGCAGGAGAATGTGCGCAGATGGAGGGAGTGGATCAGGAGAAAATTGATCAGGAGAGACAGTGGATCAGGAGAGAGACAGTGGATCAGGGGAGAGACAGTGGATCAGGGGAGAGTCTGGAGCAACCTGGCAATGGGAATGCATTGGGGAGCCATCCCGTGTGGCTCCCATTCTCCCTCGGTCACCATGGAGCTGGGAAAGTTCAGCCTGTTGAATTGAATTCGACAACATACCATGGGCAAACTTAAGAGAGAGAGTGGAGCATGAGAGACTGTGGAGCAGGAGAGAGTGTGGAGTAGAGGAGAGTGAGCATAGAGCAGGAGCCTGGACAGGAGAGAGCATGGAGCAGGAGAGACAGAGTGGAGCAGGGGAGACAGAGCGGGTCGGGTGAGAGCATGGATCGGGAGAATGAATGGAGCTGGAGAGGCAATGGAGCAGGAGAGAGTGTGGAGTGGAAGGAGTGTGGGGAGAAGGAGAGATAGAGTGTTGGGAAGGGGAGAGTGGAGCAGGTGAGACCATAGAGCAGGAGAGCCAGTGGAGCAGGAGAGAGCATGGACAGGAGAGAGCGTGGACAGGGGACAGTGTGGTGAAGGGAGAGAGCGTGGAGCAGGGAAAGAGCGGGGGGCAGAAGAGAGCATGGGGCAGGAAAGAGCGTGGGGAAGGATAGGTAGAATGTCAGGAAGGGGAGAGTCGAGCAGGAGAGAGCATAGAGCAGGAAAGACAGTGGAGCAGAAGAGACAATGGAGCAGGGGTGAGGGAGGTTAGGAGAAAGAGTGTTGCAGGAGAGATAATGGATTGGGAGAGAGTATGGATCAGGAGAGTCTGCACAGATGGAGAGAGTAGATCAGGAGAGAGTGTGGATCAGGGAAGAGTGTGGAGCGGAAGAGAGAGAGAGTCAAGCAGGAGAGACTGTGGAGCAGGAGAGAGTGTGGAGCAGGGGATAGAGAGCATGAAGCAGGGGAGAGCATGGCCAGGAGAGTGTGTGGAGCAGGAGAGAGTGTGGAGCAGAAGAGACAGAGTGGAGCAGGGGAGTCAGAGCGAGTCGGGAGAGAGCAGTGGAGTGGGAGAATGAATGGAGCTGGAGAGTCAGTGGAGCGGAAGATTGTGTGGAGCAGAAGAAAGCATAGGGCAAGAGAGAGTGTGGAGCAGGAGAGACAGTGTATTAGGAGAGAGTGTGGAGCAGGAGAGATAGAGTGTCGGGAAGGGGAGAGTCGAGCAGGAGAGAGAGAGCGTGGAGCAGGAGAGACAGTGGAGAAGGGGTGTGAGTGCCGCAGGAGAGAGAGTGGTGCAGGAGAGAGTGTGGAGCAGGAGACTATGCACATAGGGAGAAAGTGGATCAGGAGAGAATTGATCAGGAGAGAGGGTATGGAGCAGGAGAGACTGAAGAGCAGGAGAGACTGAAGAGCAGGAGAGACTGTGGAGCAGGAGAGAGTGCAAAAAACAGGAGAGAGTGTCGAGCAGGAGAGAGAGAGTGTAGTGCAGGAGATACAGTGGAGCAGGAGAGACAGTGGAGCAGGAGAGAGCGAGTAGCTGGAGACAGTGTGAAGCAGGGGAGAGTGTAGAGCTTGAGAAAGAGTGGAGCAAGAGAGCGTGGAGCAGGAGGGTGTGTAGAGCCGGAGAGAGCGTAGGGCAGGAGAGACATTGGATTAGGAGAGCGTGTGGAGGAGGAGAGAGTGTGGAGCAGGAGAGAGTGGGGAGCAGGAGAGAGTGTGGAGCAGGAGAGAGTTTGGTGCAGGAGAGAGAGCGGAGCTGGAGAGAGAGTAGAGTGGACTAAAGTGGGCACGCCAGACGGAGGTGAGAGAGAGTGGAGCAGGAGAGAGCGATAGCGGAGCAGGAGAGAGAGAGGAGCAGGAGAGATGGTGGATCGGGAGAGAGTGTGGAGCAGAAGAGAGAGAGTCAAGCAGGAGAGAGAGTGGAGCATGAGAGAGTTTGGAGCAGGAGAGATTGGAGCAGGATAGACAGTGGAGCAGGAAGGATTGCGAAAAGCAGGAGAGATTGTGGAGCAGGGGAGAGAGATTGTGGAGCAGGGGAGAGAGATTGTGGAGCGGGAGAGAGATTGTGGAGCAGGAGAGAGCGTGCAGCAGGAGAGAGCGTGCAGCAGGAGAGAGCGTGCAGCAGGAGAGAGCGTGCAGCAGGAGAGAGCGTGCAGCAGGAGAGAGCGTAGATTAGGAGAGAGCATGGATTAGGAGAGAGAGTGGAGGAGGAGAGAGTGTGGAGCAGGAGAGAGTGGGGAGCAGGAGAGAGTGTGGAGCTGAAGAGAAAGAGTGGAGCGGGATAAAGTGGACTTGCCAGACCCGGGTGGGAGAGAGTGAAGTGGGAGAAAATGAAGCAGGAGAGAGCGCAGCAGGGGAGAGAGCAGGAGAGAGAGTGGTGCAGGAGAGAGAGAGCGGAGCAGGAGAGAATTAATTAGGAGAGAGATGGATCAGGGGAGAGTGTGGAGCAGAAGAGTGAGAGTCAAGCAGGAGAGAGAGTGGAGCTTGAGAAAGTTTGGAGCAGGAGAGACTGTGGAGAAAGAGGGAGTGCAAAAAGCAGGAGAGAGAGCATGAATCAGGAGAGACCGTGGACAGGAGAGTGTGTGGAGCAGGAGAGAGAGTGGAGCAGGAGAGACAGTGTGGAGCAGGAGAGTATGTGGAGCTGGAGAGATAGAGTGGAGCAGGTCGGGAGAGAGCATGGAGTGGGAGAGTAAATGGAGCTGGAGAGACAGTGGAGTGGGAGAGTGTGTGGAGCAGGAGAGAGCGTGAAGCAAGAGAGAGTGCAGAGCAGGAGAGAGCATGGAGCAGGAGAGACAATGGATTAGGAGAGAGCGTGGAGCAGGAGAGACAATGGATTAGGAGAGAGCGTGGAGCGGGAGAGATAGAGTGTCGGGAAGGGGAGAGTGCATAGAGCAGGAGAGACAGTGAAGAAGGGCTGAGAGTGGAGCAGGAGAGTGCGGAGCAGGAGAGAGAGTGGAGCAGCAGAGAGAGCAGAGCATGAGAGATAGTGGATCGAGAGAGTATGTGTGGTGCAGGAGAGACTGTGGAGCAGGAGAGAGTGTGGAGTAGAGAAGAGTGAGCATAGAGCAGGAGGATGGACAGGAGAGAGTGTGGAGCATGAGAGAGTGTGGAGCACGAGAGAGTGTGGAGCAGGAGAGACAGAGTGGAGCAGGGGAGTCAGAGCAGGTCAGGCGAGAGTGGATGGGAGAGTGAATGGAGCTGGAGAGACAGTGGAGCAGGAGAGAGTGTGGAGCACGAGAGACAGAGTGGAGCAGGAGAGACAGAGTGGAGCAGGGGAGACAGAGTGGAGCAGGGGAGACAGAGTGGAGCAGGGGAGACAGAGTGGAGCAGGGGAGACAGAGTGGAGCAGGGGAGACAGAGTGGAGCAGGGGAGACAGAGTGGAGCAGGGGAGACAGAGTGGAGCAGGGGAGACAGAGTGGAGCAGGGGAGACAGAGTGGAGCAGGGGAGACAGAGTGGAGCAGGGGAGACAGAGTGGAGCAGGGGAGACAGAGTGGAGCAGGGGAGACAGAGTGGAGCAGGGGAGACAGAGTGGAGCAGGGGAGACAGAGTGGAGCAGGGGAGACAGAGTGGAGCAGGGGAGACAGAGTGGAGCAGGGGAGACAGAGTGGAGCAGGGGAGACAGAGTGGAGCAGGGGAGACAGAGTGGAGCAGGGGAGACAGAGTGGGTCGGGTGAGAGCGTGGAGCGGGAGAATGAATGGAGCTGGAGAGGCAATGGAGCAGGAGAGAGTGTGAAGCGGAAGAGTGTGCGGAGCAGGAGAGATAGAGTGTTGGGAAGGGGAGAGTGGAGCAGGTGAGACCATAGAGCAGGAGAGCCAGTGGAGCAGGAGAGAGCATGGACAGGAGAGAGCGTGGACAGGGGACAGTGTGGTGAAGGGAGAGAGCGTGGACAGGAGAGAGCGTGGACAGGGGACAGTGTGGAGCAAGGAGAGAGAGCGTGGAGCAGGGAGAGAGCGTGGGGCAGGAGAGAGCGTGGGGCAGGAGAGAGCGTGGGGCAGGAGAGAGCGTGGGGCAGGAGAGAGCGTGGGGCAGGAGAGAGCGTGGGGCAGGAGAGAGCATGGGGCAGGATAGAGCTAAATAGAAGTAGAAATGTGATGGATTTTATACTGTTTAAGAGGGGCTGGAGCAGGTGGAGCAAAATAGAAAGTCAGGGACTGGTGGGAGCTCAGGAGAAATTTGGCAAAGGTATCATAGACACAAGACAAAGGGGTGTTAATGGTCGTGGTAGGGGCTAAAGGAGGTGCTGATAATGGCAGAACGGTAAGAATGCAGAATATGTGAGTAGCTGAACAAGGGTCAGCAGCCTGTGAAAGAACAACATGGAACAAGTAACAGATTGCCCTTTGGGGGGTGGGGTGGGGTGAGGGAGGGGGTAGTGGTTGGTGAAAAATATAGAAAAAGGGATTCAGGAATAAAAGAGATATGACAATGAATAAATGAATAAAAATAAAAATAGGTAAATAAAAAATACCAATACATTTTTTAAAAGGATTTAAAAAGGGGTGAGGATGGAGGAGAGAATTCATGGTCTGAAGTTGTTGAACTTAATGTTAGGTCCGGAAGGCTGCAAAGTGCCTAGTCGGAAGATGAGGTGCTGTTCCTCCAGTTTGCGTTGGGCTTCACTGGAACATTGCAGCAGGCCAAGGACGGACATGTGGGCATGAGAGCAGGGTGGAGTGTTAAAATGGCAAGCGACAGGAAGGTCTGGGTCATGCTTGCAGACAGACCGAAGGTGTTCCACAAAGCGGTCACCCAGTCTGCGTTTGGTATCTCCAATGTAGAGGAGATCGCATTGGGAGCAGCGAATGCAGTAGACTAAATTGAAGGAGGTGCAAGTGAAGCGCTGCTTCACCTGAAAGGAGTGTTTGGGCCCTTGGATGATGAGGAGGGAAGAGGTAAAGAGGCAGGTGTTGCACCTTCTGTGGTTGCATGGGAAGGTGCCGTGGGAATGGGATGAGGTGATGGGGTTGATGGATGAGTGGACCAGGGTGAGGGAACGATCCCTGCAGAGTGCTGACGTGGAGTGAAGGGAAGGTGTGTTTGGTGGTGGCATCATGCTGGAGTTGGCAGAAATGGTGGAGGATGACCCTTTGAATGAGGAGGCTGGTGGGGTGAAAAGTGAGGACAAGGGGAACCCAATCATGGTTCTGGTCAACCACAGTGGGTGGGAAACCTCGGTTAAGGAAGAAGGAAGACATGTCAGAAGCACTGTTTTGGAAAGCGGCATCATCGGAATAGATGCGACGGAGGCGAAGGAACTGTAAGAATGGGATGGAGTCCTTACAGGAAGCAGGGTGTGAGGAGCTGTAGTCGAGGTAGCTGTGGGGATTTGTGGGCTTGTAATGAATATTGGTGGACAGCCTATCACCTGGTTATGTTAAATTTGAATAGAAAACTGGTTCGGCCTCAGCTGGTGTATTGCATCTAGCTTGGCGCGTTGCACTTTAGGAAGGATGTAAAGTCATTGCAGAGAGTGCAGAAAATATTCACGGGAATGATTCCAGGCATGAGGAAATTCAGTTACATGGATAGTTTGGAGAAGTTGGGACTGTTCTCCTTGGAGAAGAGAGGGTTGATTGAAGATTTAATAGAGGTTTTCAAAATCATGAGAGGTCTGGACAGGGAAGGTAGGGAGAGACTGTTCCCATTTGGAAGGATCAGGAACGAGAGGGCTCAGATTTAGGGTCAAAAGAAGCAATAACAACATGAGGAAAAACATTTGCATGCTGCAAGTGGTTAGGATCTGGAATGTGCTGTCTGAGAATGCAGTGTTGAGAGGGTCAATCGAGCCATTCAAGAGGGAATTGGTATATTATCTGAAAGGAGCTAATGTGCAATGCTACAGGGAGAAAGCAGGGAAGTGGCGCTAAGTAAATTGCTCCTTCGAAGAACTGGTGCAGACACGATGGGCTGATTGGCTGCCTTCTGTGCTGTAACAATTCTGTAATTCTGTGATTAATGCACAAGACAGGTGACTGATGGGTTGTTTGCTGGGATCAGGGTTGTAATCATGATCTTATGATCAGCAATTATATGAACTTCACCAGTGATGAGGCCAGTCAAAGTGAGCCTTGGATTTGTGCCTTTGGCTGGATTCCCTGAAAGGTGCTGAATATTTTGAAGACAAAACATTTGTGCAACCTAATACTTTGAAGGGCCCTTTCTGCAGCTGACTCACCCTTTCTCCCTGTCATTGTGTCACATCACCTTGTTAATTTCAGCTCAGACCCACTCATTCAGGGAGGTGGGATACAGAGCAGATATTACTTGGAAAGATTCCAGAGTAAGCAGAAGGAGCTGGGGGCAATTTTGGGGATCCACCTGTTTCACCCCATCCAGGTAAAAGCAAAAGCTAAGTGAGGGTTCCAAGACCAAGATCCTCAGAGGCAGGCTCTTATTCATTAATGAAAGTGAAGCATTGGTCTCACAGACTGGCAGGGGAGACAGCCTCAGCTGTCATAGTACTGGTGAAGGAGTCCAGAACTCAGGACATGAAGTGAGGAAAATCATGGTGACTTCATTATTTAAAAAGGATAAGAAAGATAAATTTGGAAATTATTGACCTATTAATCTAACATTAATGAGCTGATCACTGAGAGCTAATATGGACTGTAATGGGTGAGTCTTGTCTAATTCCGATTTGAATGTTTTTGAGGTGATAGACACGCTCTTACCTACCATGCTTCTGAGAATTATTTAGCTGGACTTCCAGAAGGACTTTGACAAGGTACCACAGGGCAGATTTAGCAAAAATGAGAACACTTGGAATTGGAGGCAACACATTGGCTTGGATGGGGAATTGGTTGGGAAGTATGGATAATAATAGAGGATATATAATCAAATTGATATTCCCTAGGGATCTGTATTGGAGCCGCAGTTTTCCACTATATTTATAAATTACCGAGATCTGGGGGTCTCATCCGAGGATCTGTGGGCCCCCTAGGCATCCATGCTAAGATTTCAAGGGGTTCACACCTGCTATGAGCAGCTCTAGGCACCTTTGGAAAGATGTACTGATCTTGGAGGGAATTCAGCAGAGATTTACCAAAATGATACCCAGGATTTGAGAGTTAAATCAAGAGAAGAAAAATTTTTTAAAACTTGTGGAATCATCCCAGATTTGCACTAAGTGCGGTAGCGGGCGAGAGAAAGGGCATTTTACCTATTTTAGCTATGGCAGCTTTTCACGGCGTATTGTCCCATTAATCATGCACTCCCAGGAAGCACGCCGTTTCCATGGCAGGCAGGCTCTCATTCACCTGCCACGCCATCATCTCACCACTTCATCACACCGGGCACCATATTTAAAGTCGACGTTTCGAGTCCATATGACGCTTCTTCAGAGCTGTTTCGAGTCATACGGACTCGAAAAGTTAACTCTGTTTCTCTCTCCACAGATGCTGTCAGACCTGCTGAGTTTTTCCAACATTTTCTGTTTTTGTTTCAGATTTCCAGCATCTGCAGTATTTTGCTTTTATACTTATCATCTGGCCTGGCAGACGTCCTGCTTACACTCTTCACCTGTATCCATGCAGGATAAGCTGGCACACAACAAGAGGGAGAGGTCGCAGTCTGGTGGAGGAATACCTGAGATCAAGGTCCTCACGGACTTTGAAAATAGAGCCATCCAGCTGGCCGGCAATGACCGGGACTGGTCCTGTGCTGACGGTGAGGTTGGCCCAGCTTTACCAAGTGAGGATCCAGTAGTGCAACATCCATCAGATAACCATGCTGTGAGTGATGTGTCCTGTTTCACAGGCCACTGCCATACACTAATTATCTCCTCTTGCATTCGCAGGTACATCTGCCAAAAATCCGACAGAGTCCATGAGCCAGGGCCTCCAATCAAGCCCCAAATAAGCCTCTGAAGAGGGATCTGAAGGCACCCTCCCTGAAGTCCTGTCACAGCGCTCACCCACACCCTCCACCAGCGCAGAGACACACACCTCGGTGGGACCTAGCTTTAGATCACTATCTGGTGAGCACATCGCACTTTCTGATCCACAGCAGGTGGAGGCAGGGACTTCCCAGGTCCCCGGCACTCAGAGGGCTGCTGGAGGCCAGAACATTGCTGAGTCCGAGTCAGATGACAAGACTCTGGACTCGGTCATGTCACAGTTGCTGGAGCTGTAAAGGCAAGCTTGGGAAGATCAGGAAGGGATGTCTGCTGCACTCCTCAGATTGCAAGGCACAATGGAAGAGTCCATCTGTCTTCAGGCTGAGGTGATAACACCAGCATTGCAAAGCACCGAGGTCAACACTGGCAGGATGGTGGCCCCCATGGAGACCTTGGTCCAGGACATCGCTCCTGCACTGCTGTGCGGGCTCAACTCCATCACTGATGCCATAGTTGGCCTCCAACAGTGCATACATGAGAGTGGTGCCGGGCAGTTCAATCTCACTCCAGATACCCTTGCTCCTCATGGAGTCAGCCTGGGGCCCTGGGGCCCTGAGGCACCCACAGGGAGGAGGATCAGCAGGTTCACACTCCGGGCCACCCATCCAGGTGACTCCAAGAGTGCCCGGCCCATCTGAATCCCCTCTTCCTGTGACTCCAGCAGCTCCAGCTCCACAGGCCAAGGAGGATGCCACTGCCATGCAGCAGAACCCTGAAAGCAGGCTGGGGTCCTCCAAGTCTTGGTCCTCCAGAGGACCCCTGTCAGCAGGCTGCCCCCACCTCCGCTGTGGATGTCCGGGGAACACCAAAATGTAGCGGCAGCGTTAGGACAGTTAAGGAGAATTAGTTGCACAGCCTGGGCACGGGTGTTAATCACTTGTACATAATATTCACTATTGTCAATAAACTGTCAAGGATGTCTCCCTGCCTGTGGCTCCTTGTTCTGATGAGCAGTGTTTGTGTCACTCAGATGTGAAACCTTTCTGCACAAGATAAAGGCAGGTGCCTCAGTTCAGGGACTGTGCTCTGAGCAGCCTTCAGACCAAAGTGATAATCCAGCCTCACACTCCCTGGACACATTACTGATGCCTGCACCTCGATGGTGCTTCTCATTGCTGCCAGAATGTCGTGGGCAGGAGTCACCGAGTTCCGTCATTTTCTCGGTGTGCTTTGAGGTGGGGCTGGCCCCATCTTGTCAGCACCTGGGACTCCTGAAAGGCTCAGGTGCTGAAGGCTGACAGAGGATCAGGTGCATTTAAAGTTCCGCAGCTGCGTATCTATGATATGACCCTGATCACAGAGTGCAAGCCAGCTGCCCTCGGACAGACAGGGGTCAGACATTCACAGAGGCTGTGTGAAGCTGGTAGATGTGACTGACCAGTTCCCTAGACATTCGCAGTCTTCAGCAACACTGGTTCTCGGTCATCTGCAGGAATGAAAGGCAGCGTCTATAGACCCTGGGTCTAACTAGGGGCCGACCAGCAATGGCTCACTGTGGCTCTTCAATGGCATGTGTGGGAGCCCCATCTGCCCCTTCTTCCAGAGAGTGCTACTCCTCCCTCTACGCAGCCAGGCGCCTCCGCCACTCTCTTCTCCTTCATCTCCTCTCTCTGTACTCCATGAGGCATACGGCTAGTTCACCAGGCTCCATGATCCTGGTATACTCCTCCTGCAGGATGAAAGAGAGAGACACATGGGTTAGCTTGGGTGTTCTAAGAACCTGTCCTGGTTAAGTCTGAAGGCCCCTGAACGCATCACAGAGAGTGCCAGCCACCACTTGGATGGTCAGAGTTTAGTGCGCTGCATGGCTGCCCAAAACCCCACCCACCTCTACCCGGACTGCATGCTGTGCTCTCAGCTCAGGTGCAGACATTCTCCTAACCCGCACTGCAAGGCTGCACTGTTAGCTTGAACCATGGGGGAGACTAGTCCAAACCAGGGTGATGATATTGCAAAGGGCTGTGAGCACCTCCAGCAGTGACTGCTCCATGGTCAGCTTTAACAAGGAGATTGTACAGCGTGTGCAGTCGTCCAATTGTTCTGCAGTCCACTAAAACGCTCATTAGTTTGCAGTCTGTGCCTGAAGGGTGAAAGGTTCAGGAGCATTTGCTGGCACTTTCATGCCTCTACGTTGCTTGAGTGGGCAGAGAAGCTAGAGGCCCGACTCCACTCATATCAATGTGGCCGCGTCTGAACTGTCTCAGTTGCAAAGGAATGATCACTTTATACAAAATGCATGGCCGCTTCCCTCCCCGTCTCCCTGTGCTTGTGCACTACCTTCAACCGCAGAGCAGCCCTTGCCCCACCCTCCACTAAACTCATCTCAACTGCAGGGCAGCCCTTGCCCACTCCCCACCGACTCGCCTTGAAGTCCAACAGGCAACCCTGCCCGGCGCTCCACAGCATTACTGAGCACTCACTTCCGAGTTCCCCTCGAAGTGCAGCCCGCCAAGTGCAGGCCTTTTATGTGCTGCTGTGAAACACATTTGTGTGCAATAACGCCAACTTGCTTGGACGATTCAGCGTGGGGGATTGGGGGATGATTCCGGAGGGTTGGCCTTATAATGAGATGCAGATGTATTACAATGAGGTTCCCGATGGCGGGAAATGTGACCCGCCATCGACAGGCTGAGCAGACAATTGGAAACTGGTTTCACGACGTTGTGAAACTGATTTTTGGCCATCTCGCCCTATTGTCCACTCACGCTGCCAAATACGCCTGACACCAGCCGATATGGAACCTCTGCCTTAGGCTTGTCTTTTCTGGAATTTAGAAGGTTAATGGATGATTTGATTGAAGTTTTCAGGATATTAGTGAGAACAGGAAGGGTAGATAGAGAGAAAGTTAGGATTAGTAGCATAGTTTAAAAATTAGTGCCAAATCTTTCAGGAGTGAAATTAAGAAACACCTTTATGTGCAGAAGGTGATAGAAGTTTAAAACCCTCTTCCACAAATGACACTTGATGCCAGATCAATTGTTACATTTCAATCTGAGATTGACAAATTTTGTTGTTGGAAGGTATGACAGGATATGGGGTTGGTCACAGGTCAGCTATGCTCTCACTGAATGGTGCGATAGGCTTGAAGGGCTAAATGGTCTCCTGCAGTTCCTGTGTTCCTGGATGAAATTGAATAACTACACAGACATCACAATGATGCCCTGCACCTATGGGAATCCAGCCAAAGGCACGAATCCAAGGCCTCGCTCACTTTGACTGGCATCATCACTGGTGAAGTTCATATAATTGCTGATCATAAGATCATGATCACAACCCTGTCCCCAGTAAACAACCCATCAGTCACCTGTCTTGTGCATTAAGAAATAAGAACATAATCACAGAATTACAGAATTGTTACAGCACAGAAGGCAGCCAATCAGCCCGCCGTGTCTGCACCAGTTCTCCGAAGGAGCAATTTACTCAGTGCCACTCAGCAGGATGCAAAGGATAGACAACTGACTTGTGCATCATGAAATTGTGTCACTCCTCAGTATCACAATGCCTCTGTGAACCTCCGAGAGAGAGAGAGACTGCTGCCAGGAGGTGAGTGAGAAGCGTTAAAGTATTGCGGGATAGTCAGAGAACTCAGTGAGCAGGCACAACACTAGTTCTGTAGGCAGGCAGAGGAGCAGCTACTTCACTGTTTTGGAGCTGACCAAAGGACAAGAAGATGAATGAAGTGGCTTTGAGGGCTGGCTAACCTGGCAACCCTAGCCCCTTTGATAGAGGACTGCATGACACAATGTCAGCATGGCCTGTAAAAAATCTCCAAATTCCCCTCTGCAGGCACAGTGAGGCCTTCACGTTCAGCAGCCATCCACCTCCCTGGCTCTGAAAACAGAGTGTGTCAAACCAAACCAATTGACTTGTGGACCTGTGTAAGGGCAGTGCAAGATCCTGTGGAGAAATGGAATAATTTAATCAAGGCCGAATTTGACAAATCCAGAGCATTGATTCATTTACATATTTTTCTACTTGTTCATTGGATGTGGGCATCGCTGGCAAGGCAAGCATTTGTTGCCCATCCCTAATTGCCATTGGGAAGGGGTGATGAACCAGTGTTGTCCATATTCCAGGATTTTGACCCAGTAACAGCGAAGGAATGCCAATATAGTTCCAAGGCAGGATTGTGAGTGCATCTGCTTGCCCTTGTTCCTTTAGGGTGGTAGAGGTTGTGGGCTTGTAAGGTTCTGTGAAAGAACCTTGACGAGTTGTTGCAGTTCATCTTGTAGATGGTGCACACTGCTGCCACTGTGCATCAGTGGCAAAGGGACTGAATATTGAAGATGATGCCAATCAAGCAGGCTGCTTTGTCCTGGGTGTTGTCAAGCTTCATGAGCGTTGTGGGAGCTGCATGCCAGGCAAGTGGGGAGTATTCCATCACACTCCTGATTCTTTCATAGGACATGTCCAACATTTAATGTCCATCCCTAACTGCCCTTGAACTGAGTGGTTTGCTAGGCTATTTCAGAGTGCAGTTAAGAGTCAACCACATTGCTGTGGGCCTGGACTCACATATAGACTTGACCAGGTAAGGATGGCAGGTTTCCTTCCCTAAAGGGCAATAGTGAACCAGATGGGTTTTGACAACAATCAATGATAATTATCATGGTCACCAGTAGTGAGACTAGCTTTATATTGTAGATTTGCTAATTGAATTTAAATTCCACAAGCTGCCATGGTGGGATTTGAACCCTTAGTTGCCAGAGCATTAGCCTGAGCGTCTGGATTACAAGCCCAATGATATTACCACTATGCCACTGTCTCCCTTTAATTAGTTGTGCCTTGTAGAAGGTAGATAGGCTTTGGGGAGCCAGGAGGTGAGTTATTCATCACAGGATTCCCAGCCTCTGATCTGCTCTTGTAGCCACAGTATTTATGTCTAGTCCAGTTCAGTTTCTGGCCAATGGTAACTCTCAGAATGTTCATTGCGGGGGATTCTGCGATGGTAATGTCATTGAATGTCAAGGGCCGAGGGTTAGGTTCTCTCTTGTTGGAGATGGTCGTTGCCTGGCACTTGTGTGATATGAACGTTACTTGCCACTTATCAGCCCAAACTTGGATATTGTCCGGCTCTTGTTGTGTGCGGTGTTATGATCCTTAGCCAGACCCTGGGTTGTGGGGAGATCCGGTTAGGGACCAATAATGTTTTGTTTAAAGTAGACAAAGTTTGAGATTTAAGACACCTGCTAATAGAATAAAGACACAAGATTCCATGAGTTTGGAACAAACAAAAATAAATTTTACTGTACAAGTTTAGAAAGATTAAAAAATGTACAAATCTATTTTATACTCTAACATTCAGGGTAATCCATGTGAATTAACAGGCAAACTGTGATCAGACAACCACACTACAGAATAAATGACAGATGTAACCAAAATGGATTCCAGGGATTTCTCAACAACCCACCCCGATGTTGGTCACACTGTGAGCCAACCAATTTCACTGAAACTTTGCCTCACGGGGGTTTCCAGTCTCCACGTTTGAAGATCTTGCCTTGGAATTCTCTCCAAATGTCACTCCAACTCAGACAGCTTCAATGATGTCCCACCTCACAGGGTTTCATTCTTGCCATCCGAGATTCCATTCCCCTGGATTCCCGAGTACACTCAAACATCAACTTGCAAACGCAAGTCGGATCTTCCGCCATGCCAAGCAGAACACCACTGCTCCAAAGGGGTAACTTTACCCAAAGGCCCTCTTTACTAAAAATCTGCTCCCCGCAATCTTTTCTCTAACTTGGAGCCTGATTCTCTACTGATTTCTTTTTACTTAACTGGGACATGTTGCTGCCCCCTGTCTTTGTTCGTCATCTAGGACACTTGCTGGCTGACAGACTGACTCAAACTGACTGCTCACTGACCCTTGAATTTCTGTGGCCTACCAAAACATACCAACAGGATCCCGCTCTTGTTACTGAACAGGAACAAATATAATAAGCAGTGCAACATCCTGTACCTTAAATGTTACAACCTCCACAGACTACAAGCTTACATAGCACACAGAGCCGCAGAATGAATGGATTTCACAACAGTGGGCACAAACTGCTTCAGTGTCTGAGGAGTCGCAAATGGTGCTGAATATTGTGCAATCATCAGTGAAAATCCCCACTTCTGGCTTTATGATGGAAGGAAGGTCATTGATGAAGCAGCTGAAGATGTTTGGGCCGAGGACACGAGTCTGAGGAACTCCTGCAGTGATGCCCTGGTGCTAAGATGACTGACCTCCAACAACCACAACCTTTGTGCAAGGTATGACTCCAACCAGTGGAGAGTTTTCCCCCTGATCCCCACTGAATCCGGATTTGCCAGCTTGGCTATGGACAAGGCTTGTTCTGGAGCACACATCTGGACTTCTGGAGTACTATTGCTAGAATATTGTCAGGGTCCATAGCCTTTGCAGTATCCAGTGCCTTCAGCTGTCTCTTGATATCACTTGGAGTGAATCGAATTGGCTGAAGACTGGCATCTATGATGCTGAGAGCCTCCGGAGGACGCCGAGATGGATCATCCACTCAGCACTTCTGGCTGAAGACAGTTGTGAATGTTTCAGCCTTATCCTTTGCACTGATGTGCTGGGCTCCCCCACAACTGAGGATGGGGATATTTGTGAAACTTCCTCTGGTTAATTGTTCAATTGTCCATCACCATTCATAATGCAATGTGGCATAGCTGCAGAGCTTAGATTTGGACTCTTGGTGTGGAATCACTTTGCTCTGATTATAGCATGCTGTTTTCACTGTTCAGTATGAACGTAGTCCTGTGTTGTAGCTTTAGCAGGTCGGCACCTCATTTTTGGTTATGCCTGATACTGCACTCCTCATTGAACCAATGCTTACCCCTGGCACACTTGACAGGGTGGACGCTGAAAGGATCCACTTGGAGGCAAGACTAGAACTAGGGGGACACAGTTTAAAAGTAAGGGGCTTCCTATTTAAGTCAGAGATGAGAGTTTTATTCTCAGAGGGTCGTGAGTCTGGAGAACTCTCATCCCCAGAGAGCGGTGGAAGCAGCGTCAATGAATATTTTTAAGGCTGAGTTAGATAGATTCTTGACTAACAAAGGAGTCAAAGGGTGTTGGGAATAGGCAGGAAAGTGGAGTTGAGGCCATAATCAGATCAGCCAAGATCTTATTTAATGGTGGTGCAAGCTTGAGGGGCCAAATGGACTACTCCTGCTCTTAATTCATATGGCTGGATGGTAATGGTAGAGTGGGGCATATGCCTGGCCATGAGGCTACAGATTGTGGTTGAGTACAATTCTGCTGCTGCTGATGGCCCACAGCACCTCATATTGAGCTGCTAGATCTGTTTTGAAGATATCCCATTTAGTAGGGTGGTAGTGCAATACAACGTCATGGAGGGTAGCCTGAGTTGTGAAGATAGGACTGTGTGGTGGTCAATCTTTTCAGCACTGCATTTGCAACAGGTACATTAATGAGGGCAAGTTCAAATAGCTTTTGCCCTTTTATTCATTCCACCTGCCACAAGTCCAGTTTTGCAGTTATGTCCTTCAGGATGCACTGCAGGAGCTCACCAAGGCTCCTTAGACAGCACCTTCCAAACTCACGACCACTACCATCTAGAAGGTCAAGGGCAGCAGATGGATGGGAACACCACCACCTGGAAGTTCCCCTCCAAGTCACTCACCATCCTGACTTGGAAATATATCGCCGTTCCTTCACTGTCGCTGGGTCAAAATCCTGGAACTCTCTCTCTAACAGCACTGTGGGTGTACCTACACCACATGGACTGCAGCAGTTCAAGAAGGCAGCTTACCACCACCTTCTCAAGGGCAATTAGCAATGGGCAATAAATGCTGGCCCAGCCAGCAAAGCCCTGTGAATGAATTTTGAAAAGATGGACTTAGCCAGCTCAGTCAGTAGTGGTGCTACTGAGCCACTCTTGGTGATGGGCACTGAAGTCCCCCACCCAGAGTACATTCTTCACCTCAGTGCTTCCTCCAAGTGGTGTTCAACATGGAGGACCACTGATACATCAGCTGAGGGAGGGCGGTACGTGGTAATCAGCAGGAGGTTTCCTTACCCATGTTTGACCTGATGCATTAAAACTTCACCTGGCCGGGAGTCGATGTTGTGGATTCTTAGGTAACTCCCTCCCGACTGTATACCACTGTGCTGCCACCTCCGCTGGTCCTGTCCTGCCAGTGGGAAAGGACATACCCAAGGATGGTGATGGTGATGTCTAGGCCATTATCTGTAAGATATGATTCCGTGAGGATGACTATGTCAGGCTGTTGCTTGACTGATCTGAGACAGCTCTCCCAATGGTGGCACAAGCTCCCGGATGTTAGTAAGGAGGACTTTGCAGGGTTGACAGGGCCGAGTTTGCTATTGTCTCTGGTCCCTTGATTAAGTCAGATGGTCCATCCAATTTTATTCTTTTTCAAGTTTTCTGTCGTGTTTTGGCACAACTGTGTGGCTTGCTTGGCCATTTCAGAGGGCAGTAAAGAGCCAGTCTCATTGTGGACAGTGTCAGTCAGTCTAACATGTCTCCTAAACTTTGGGATCCATTCTGCAGCTGATTTACACCAACAAGGCAAAATGTCACAGCTAAACATGGTGCCTCTTCATATATGGTCCATAACAGATGAGCTCAAATGTGACACAACAGGGCAACTTTGACAGTTTAGATTCTGTGTGAGATTTGCATTTGATGCAAACTGAGGATACAAGATAAATACTATCAGTGTGATAAGACTGTAAGATCAGTAAACAGTGCATTGCACCATTCAAACTTAAAACATGCTGTAACCTATTGTATTCTAACACACCTTCTCATTCCCTGACCCTTTCACATTGAAACAGGTTTCAAAGTCTGACATAGAGGCAATCAGCATGATATATATTAATGATCTAGAACTTGGTGTGCAGGGGACAATTTCAATGTTTGCGGATGATACGAAGCTTGGGAGTGTTGTGAACTGCAAGGAGGATGGTGTAGAACTTTAAAAGGACATAGACAAGTTGGTGGAGTGGGCAGATAGGTGGCAGATGAAGTTCAATGCAGAGAGGTGTGAGGTGATGTATTTTGGTAGGAAGAACATGGGCAGACAATATAAAATAAGGGGTGAAATTTTGAAGGGTGTACAGGAACAGAAGGATCTGGGTGTATATGTGCATAGATCATTGAAGGTTGCAGGACAGGTGGAGGCAGTTAATAAAGCAAACAGTATCTTGGGCTTTATTAATAGGGGCATAAAGTACAAGAGCAGGGAGGTTATGTTGAATCTGCATAAGACACCTGTTAGTCCTCACCTGGAGTATTGTGTACTGCTCCGGATGTCACACTAAAGGAAAGATGTGAACACATTGGAGAGAGTGCAGAAGAGGTTTACAAGAATTGTTCCAGGGATGAGAAACTTCAGCTATGAGGATAGATTGGAGAGGTTGGGATTGTTTTCCTTGGAAAGGAGAAGTCTAAGACGCGATTTCATAGAGATGTTCAAAATTAAGAGGGGGCTGGACAGAGTAGATAGGGAGAAATTGTTCCCACTTGTAAAAGGATCAAGAGCGAGAGGGCACAGGTTTAAAGTGATTTGCAAAAGAAGCAAATGTGATGTGAGAAAAAACCTTTTCACACAGAGAGTGGTTTGGGTCTGGAATGCACTGATGGAAGTGTGGTGGAGGCAGGTTCAATCGAGGCATTCAAGAGGGCATTAGATGATTATTTAAATAGAAACAAGGTGCAGGGGTACATGGAAAAGGCAGGACAATGGCACTAGGGCATAATGCTCTTTTGAAGAACCAGTGCTGACACGATGGGCTGAATGGCCTCCTCCTGTGCCGTTAAGATTCTGTGATTCTGTGGTTCTGTGATCAGCCGTGCTATTGCCAACACTATCTGAGTATGAGGCTCAGTTCCAATGAGTCACAGAATTGTTTACAGTACAGAAGGGGGCCTCTCGAATCCAGCTCTCTGCAGAGCAATCCAGTGAGTCCCCCTGCCTGCTCTATAAGTTTCTTTCCCTCAAGTGTCCATCCAATTTCCTTCCACTGATCACTGCCACTTCCAGCACCTTCGAGGTGAGTGAGTTCCAGGTTATGAACACTCACTGTTAAAAAAGCTTTTCTGCACATTTCTTGCCCAAAACCTTAAATCAGTGTCCCCTTGTACCACAGCTAATGGGAAGAGTTTGTCCTTGTTTACTTTATACAAACCTATCATAATCTTGTACACTTCTCACAACTCTCCCCTCAAGGTCCTTTGCTCCAAGGAGAACAACCCTAGCTTCTCGAACCTAATCTTGAAACTAAAATCCCCCATCCCTGGAATCATTCTTGTAAATCTCCTCTGCAGCCTCTCAAGAACCCTCGCATCCTTCCTAAAGTGTAGTGACCAGAACTAGACACAATACTCTAGTTGGGATCTGACCAGAGCTTTATAAAGCTTCAGTATAACTTCTCTGTTTTGTACAAAATGCCTCTATTTATGAAACCCAAGATCCCAAATGCTTTGTTAACCGCTCTCTCAGTATGTCCTGCCATTTTCAAAGATCTCTATAAATGAACCCCCAAGTACCTCTATCCCTGGACACACTTTAGAACTGTGCTGTTAAGTCTATATTGCCTCTCTCTTTTCTTTTTGCCAAAATGCTCCTCCTGCATGTTGAACACCACTTGGAGGAAGCACTGAGGGTGGCAGAATGTACTCTGGGTGGGGACTTCAATGTCATCACCAAGAGTGGCTCGGTAGCACCACTACTGACCAAGTTGGCCGAGTCCTAAAGGACATAACTGTTAGACTGGGACAGGTGGTGAGGGAACCAGCGAGAGGGAAAAACATACTTGACCTCATCCTCACCAACCTTCCTGTTGCAGATGCATCTGTCCATGACAGTATCGGTAGCAGTGACCACACACAGTCATTGTGGAGACAAAGTCCCGCCTTCACATTGAGGATACCCTCCATCATGTTGTGTGGCACTACCACAGTGCTAAATGGGATAGATTTCAAACAGATCTAGCAACTCAAGACTGGGAATCCATGAGGCGCTGTGGGCCATCAGCAGCAGCAGAATTGTACTCGAACACAATCTGTAACCTCATGGCCCGGCATATCCCCCACACTACCATTACTATCAAGCCAGGGAATCAATCCTGATTCAATGAAGAGTGCAGGAGGGCACGCCAGGAGCAGCACCAGGCATGCCTAAAAATGAGGTGAAATGGTGAAGCTGCAACACAGGACTACTTGTGTACCAAACAGAATAAGCAGCAAGTGATAGACAGGGCTAGGCGATTCCACAATCAACGGGTCAGATCTAAGCTCTGCAGCCCTCTCACATCCAGTTGTGAATGGTGATGGGCAATTAAACAATTAACTGGAGGAGACTCCACAAAAATCCCCATCCTCAATGATGGAGGAGCCCAGCACGTCAGTGCAAAAGATAAGGCTGAAGCATTTGCTACAATGTTCAGCCAGAAGTGCTGAGTGGATGATCCATCTCAGCCTCCTCTGGAGGTCCCCAGTATCACAGCCTTCAGCCAATTTAATTCACTCCACGTGATATCAAGAAACGGTTGAAGGCATTGGATACTGCAAGGGCTATGGGCCCTGACAATATTCCGGTAATAGTACTGAAGACTTGTGCTCCAGAACTTGCCAAGCCCCTAGCCAAGCTGTTTCAGTACAGCTACAACACTGGCATCTACTCAGCTATGTGGAAAATTGCCCAGGTATGTCCTGTACACAAAAAGCAGGACGAATCCAACCTGGCCAACTACCAGTCTACTCTCAATCATCAGTAAAGTAATGGAAGGGGTCATCAACAGTGCTATCAAGTGGCACTTGCTTAACAATAACCTAGCATAAAGGAATATGGTTGTGGTTGTTGGAGGTCAGTCATCTCAGCTCCAGGACATCACTGCAGGAGTTCCTCAGGATAGTGTCCTCGGCCCAAACATCATCAGCTGCTTCATCAATTATCTTCCTTTCATCATAGGGTCAGAAGTGGGGATGTTTGCTGATGATTGTATAATATTCAGCACCATTTGAGACTTCTCAGATACTGAAGCAGTCTATGTTCAAATGCAGCAAGACTTGGAAATATCCGGGCATGGGCTGATAAGTGGCAAGCAACATTCGTGCCACACAAGTGCCAGGCAATGATCATCTCCAACGAGAGACTATCCAGCCATCATCCCTTGATGTTCAATGGCATTACCATCACTGAATCTCCCACTATCAACATCCTGCGGGTTACCATTGACCAGAAACTGAACTGGACTAGCCATATAAATACAGTAGCTACAAGAGCAGGTCAGAGGCTGGGAATCCTGTGGTGAGTAACTCGCCTCCTGACTCCCCAAAGCCTGCCCACCATCTACAAGGCACAAGTCAGGAGTGTGATGGAATACTCCCCACTTGCCTGGATGAGTGCAGCTCCCACAACACTCAAGAAATTTGACATTGTCCAGGAAAAAGCAGCCCATTTGATTGGCACCACATCCACAGACATTCACCCCCTCCACCACCAACGCACAGTGGCAGCAGTGTGTATCATCTACAAGATGCACTGAAGGAACTCACCAAGGCTCCTTCGACAGAACCTTCCAAACCCACAACCGCCACCATCTAGAAGGACAAGGGCAGCAGATAGTTGGGAACACCACCACCTGGAAGTTCCCCTCCAAGCCACTCACCATCCTGACTTGGAAATACATCACCGTTCCTTCACTGTCGCTGGGTCAAGACCCTGGAACTACCTCCCTAACAGCACTGTGGGTGTACCTACACCACATGGACTGCAGCAGTTCAAGAAGGCAGCTCACCACCACCTTCTCAAGGGCAATTAGGGATGGGCAATAAATGCTGGCAGGGCACCCACATCCCATGAATGAAAAAAAAAACATCTGCGGCTTGTCTGCCCATTCTGCCCTGTTTATGCCCTGTCGCATGATTAGTATCATCCTCACTGTTTGCTACTCCTCCAAGTTTGGTATCGTCATCAAATTTGGAAATTTTACCTTGTATTTCAAGATCCAACTCATTTAGAGAGCAACAAAGAAAGCTCTGACCATGACACTGACCCTTGGGAAACACCCGTGTTTACTATCAATCAATCTGAAAAATAACTTTTTACTCCAACTTCATGTTTTCTGTTCTTACGCCATTTTTTTTTAACCCAGCTATCCATGATAGTAGGCACTCTTTAAATGTTCACTATCCATTTATACTTGTCTTTAATACTGTTTTAGAATTTTACTACCCATAATGCTTGAAGACAAATGACTGTCCAGAAGAAAGTGAGGCACATTCAGCTAAAAAAAGGTCACTGAGCTTGAAATCAAAATTTTTACATTTATATAGCGCCTTTTGCATCCTTAGGATGTCGCAAAGTGCTTATACAGCCAAACAAATGCGTTTTAAAGTGTAGTTGTGAATATAGGAAATACGGCATCCAATTTACACATAGTTTGTCCCACCAGCCTTTGTCCCACCAGTCTTCAACTCCCTTGGGTCTGTGATCCCATCTAAAGATCGATAATCAATACTAAGCCTTCGCCAAATAGAAAATATTCCACTGCGAACTAAATTGCATCCATGGTGTGCTGCTGACCACTGCTCAGATTCAAAGTCAAGATAGTAGAAAGGAAAGGCGAGTGAACTGAGGATCACATTGGAATAAGAGCTCTTTCTCCGAACACAGGAGAGCACGCCTGGTGCGTACACTATGGTAAAACAACTTATTTACTTGTATCATGTAACAGCTCAGCCCAGAAAGTACAGCACAGGCAGCTGTTAGCAGCTAGAAGCTGGGTCTGAGGAAAGAAGACTGAAGCTGAGTGGTTGTTGGTTTTATTGTGCTTCCTGTGGGGTGATTGCAACGGCAAGACTCTGCAGCACACTAAGAGCAGTGTTCAGGGAAAGCAGAGGTATGGAGCAAGCTGGTGGTGTACTGTTTATTCTATACTGCTCACTCTAATGTCCTCTTAACTGTTCATTCTATACTGCTCACTCTAACGTCCTCTTTACTGTCCACTCTATACTACTCACTATAAAGCCCTTTTTACTGTCCACACTGTACTGCTCACTCTAATGTCCTCTTTACAGTCCACTCTATACTACTCACTCTAATCTCCTCTTTACAGTCCACACTATACTGCTCACTCTAATGTCCTCTTTACTTTCTACTATATACTGCTCACTGTAATGTCCCTTTTACTGTTCACTCTATACTTCTCATTTTAATGTCCTCTTTACTGTCCACTCTTTCCTTCTCACTCTTATGTCCACTTTACTGTTCACTCTATACTGCTCGGACTTATGTCCTATTTACTCTCCACTCTATACTGCTGTCATGAAGCTATTAATGTATATAATATTTTGGAAAATATTTTTCTTTTAAAATAGAGGTTTAGTCTGTGGGTGTGTCTTAATTGGATTAAAGCCAGCTAGTCTGGGTGCTTTGATGGGTACTAGTTTTGATATGGAAGAGAGATAGCGTGCATTTTCATTTTTTGAATAGAGCATTCAAGAAGTGGAGTGAAAATTTGATGCCTTTCTAACAGCTACCAAGCAACATGTTTATATTACTAATAAAATTGGTACAATGAATGTGGTTTCATTATTAAAAAGTAAAGTTCAAAGAGGCTGGTGAGACAATGAGAATTTGAATTCAATGGGGCTGGTAGGTATAACTTCAGTAGTTTTCAGGTGTGCAGGCAGAGGCAATATAAGATCAAAAGGCAGCTGCGAGCCTCCAACTGGTTCCACAGTGAAAAGACCCTCATTTTGAATTTGTAAGGTGAAAACACTTTGCCTGGTGTTTTGGTTAAGCCTATGGGTTGCTGTTGTCTTAATGGAGATTAGTTTGGGAATTTATTATAAGTTATGATAGTAGTAATTTGTAGCCATGTGTACATATATTTTAACCTGTATAAATTAATAAAATGTTTCATTTAGTTTAATGTAAAACCTCAAGAACTAGTGATCTGATTCCTGAGTTTAGAGTCGCATCTCAAACATAACACTTAAAATTATAGGTTATGACAGTTGTTTCAAGATTCCCTCTGGGATTTATTAAAATTACACCACTTCACCAACTGCATCAGTCATAACAACTGTTCCCTCTAATGTCCTCCATATTATTCTATAGTATTAGTAGGGAAATGGTGTTGGGGAAATTGATGGGATTGAAGGCCAATAAACCCCGGGGCCTGATAATCTACATCCCGGAGTACTTAAGGAAGTGGCCCTAGAAATAATGGATGCATTAGTGGTAAGCTTCCGAGATTCTATAGACTCTGGAACAGTTCCTACAGATTGGAGGGTAGCTAATGGAACCCCACTATTTAAAAAGGGAGGCAGAGAGAAAACAGGGAATTATAGACCAGTCAGCCTGTTGTCGGTAGTGGGGAAAATTCTAGAGTCCATTATAAAAGATTTAATAGCTGAGCACGTGGAAAACAGTGGCAAAATTGGACAGAGTCAGCATGGATTTATGAAAGGGAAATCATGCTTGACAAATCTGCTGGAATTTTTCAAGGATGTAGCTAGTAGAGTTGATGAGGGGGAGCCAGTGGATGTGGTTTATTTGGACTTTCAGAAGGCTTTTGACAAAGTCCCACATAAGAGATTAGCGTGCAAAATTAAAGCTCATGGGATTGGGGGTAGTGTACTGAGATGGATAGAAAACTGGTTGGCAGACAGGAAACAAAGGGCAGGAATAAACGGGTCTTTTTCCGAATGGCAGGCAGTGACTAGTGGGGTACCGCAGGATCAGTGCTGGGACCTCAGTTATTCACAATATATATTAATAATTTAGATGAGGGAATTAAATGTAATATCTCCACATTTGCAGATGACACAAAGCTGGGTGGGAGGGTGAGCTGTGAGGAGGATGCAGTGATGCTTCGGTGTGATTTGGACAAGCTGTGTGAGTGCGCAAATGCATGGCAGATGCAGTATAATGTGGATAAATGTGAGGATATCCATTTTGGTAGCAAAAACAGGAAGGCAGGTTATTATCTGAATGGCTTTAAATTGAGAGAGGGGAATGTGCAACAAGAGCTGGGTGTCCTTGTACAGCAGTCGCTGAAGGTAAGCATGCATGTGTAGCAAATGGTAAAGAAGGCAAATGGCATGTTGGCCTTCATAGCCAGAGTACAGGAACAGGGATGTCTTGCTTCAATTGTACAGAGCCTTGGTGAGACCACATCTGGAATATTGTGTGCAATTTTGGTCTCCTTATCTGAGGAGGGATGTACTTGCTATAGACGGAGTGCAGTGAAGGTTTACCCGACTGATTTCTGGGATGTCGGACTGACATATGAGGAGAGATTGAGTCAATTAGGATTATATTCGCTGGAGTTTAGAAGAATGAGGTGGGATCTCATAGAAACCTATAAAATTCTAACAGGTCTAGACAGGGTAGATGCAGGAAGGATGTTCCCAATGGTGGGGGAGTCCAGAACCAGGGTCACAGTGAGGATATGGGGTAGACCATTTAGGACTGAGATGAGGAGAAATTTCTTCACCCAGAGAGTGGTGAGCCTGTGGAATTCGTTACCACAGAAAGTAGTTGAGGCCAAAACATTGTATGTTTTCAAGAAGGAGTTAGATATAGCTCTTGGGGTGAAAGGGATCAAAAGATATGGGGAGAAAGCGGGAGCAGGCTATTGAGTTGGATGATCAGCCACAATCATAATGAATAGCGGAGCAGGCTCGAAGGGCCGAATGGCCCACTCCTGCTCCTAGTTTCTATGTTTCTATGTTCACCCTATACTGCTCACTCTAATGTCTAAATTCCTGTTCACTCTATACTGCTCAGTCTAGTGTCCTCTTTACTGTCTAATGCTCACTCTCATGTTTCCTTTACTGTTCAATCTATACTTCTCGCTTTTATGTCCACTTTACTATTCACTCTATAATGCTCACTCTAATGTCCACTTTACAATTTAGACTCTACTGCTCACTCTAATGTCCTCTTTACTGTTCACCCTATACTGCTCACTCTAAAGTCCTCTTGACTTTTCACTCCATACAGCTCGTCCTAAGGACCTCTTTACTTTTCAGTCTAAAGTGCTCACTATAAAACCCTTTTTACTGTCCACATTGTACTGCTCACTCTAATGTCCTCCTTACTGTCCACTCTATACTACTCACTCTAATCTCCACTTTACTTTTCACTCCTTCCTGTACACTCTAATGTCCCCTTTACTGTTCAATCTATACAGGTCACTCTAATGTTCACTTTACTGTTCACCCTACACTGCTCACTCTAATGTCTGCTTTACTGTTCACTTTATAATGCTCGCTCTAATATCCACTTCACAATTTAGACTCTACTGTTCACTCTGATATCCACTTTACTGCTCATCCAAACTGCTCACTCTAATGTCCTCTTTACTGTCCTCTTCACTGTCACACTTACTGCTCACTCCAATGTCCTCTTTAATGTCTACTCTATTCTGCTCGCACTAATGTCCTCTTTACTGTCCACTTCCTGAAGCTCACTGTAATGTTCTCTTTATTGTTCACTATATACTGCTCACTAATTTCCTCTTAATTGTGGACTCTATACTTCTCACTCTAATGTCCTCTTTCCTTGTCACCTTATACTGCTCGCTCTAATGTCCTCTTTATGTTCACTCTATACTGCTCACTCTAATGTCCACTTTACTGCTCACTCTATTGTGCTTTTTATTGTTCACTTATACTGCTCACTCTAATGTCCAATTTAACCTCCACTCTATACTGCTCACTTGTATGTCCACTTTACTGTCCACTCTATACTGTTCACTCTAATGCCCTTATTATTGTCCAGTACCACTGCTCACTTTACAGTTCACTCTTCCTCTCACTCTTCTGTCCACTTTGCTGTTCACTTTATACTATTCACTCCAATGTCCTCCGTATACTGCCCACTCTAATGTCACCTTTAATTTCTACTCTATTCTGCTCATTCTAATGTCAGCTTTACTGTCCACTCTATACTGCTCACTCTAATGTCCTCTTTACTGTTCACTCTACACTGCTCAGTCTAATGTCCTCTTTACTATCCATTCTATACTACTCACTCTAATGTCCAGTTTACTTTTCACTCTGGATGCTTGCACTAACATCTTCTTTACTGTTCACTTTATGCTGCTCACTCTAATGTCCACTTTATGACTCACTATGCTGCTCACTGTAATGTCCACTTCACTGTTCACTCTGTACTGTTCACTCTAATGTCCTCTTTATTGTCCACTCTATACTGCTTATTCTAATTTCCTCTTTATTGTCCACTCTATACCGCTCACTCTAATATCCACTTTCCACTGTAGTTTACCTTTTAATCACTATTGCCCACACCCCTGTTCATTGTATTGTACATTGCATTCTCTATCCTGTATCAGAGTCAGTCCTCGTGCGCACCCATTCTGTCCTGCTGTGTTTTTGGTCCACTTGATTACTTTGTGGGTACATTGGCATAAATTCAACCCCACTGACAGCCTGTGAATGGTCTCATGTGATTGGCAGGTGGTGTATCAGTCAGCACTATGCTGATATCTGCAGGTTCCATCGCTCTGCTGGACTGTCTTGTCTCTCTGCTCAGTCTTCTAACAGGTAAGGGGAATTTATTTTGTATTCCTGTGCTTATGATGAAAGTCATGTCATTGTGTAAGGGTTATGCCAGTAAACATTGTGTAGCTGGGTAACAGAGTGAACTGCAGCCTCCTGTGGGGATAGTGGGGCATTTCAGCTGTGTGTGGTCATTGTTACAGCCTCGTCACTGACCCAGTCTCAGCCCCGTCACTTTTGATTGTATATTAATTGTATTTAATTTTATGCAGGTGCTGGGCCTTATCTGGGGTGTAGTAATTAGATTAGTTGTCCCTCCCCACTGTCAATCAGCCATAGCTCAACACAATGGAGGTTCATCATAGAAACATAGAAACTAGGAGCAGGAGTAGGCCATTCGGCCCTTCGAGCCTGCTCCGCCATTCATTCTGATCATGGCTGATCATCCAACTCAATGATAAAAACAAAAAGCTAAAATCTACTGCGGATGCTGGAAATACAAAACAAAAACAGAATTACCTGGAAAAACTCAGCAAGTCTGGCAGCATCGGCGGAGAAGAAATCAGTTAACGTTTCGAGCCTTCATGGCCCTTCGGCAGAACTGCCGCAGGGCCATGAAGGCATCCAACTCAATAGCTTGCTCCCACTTTCTCCCCATATCCTTTGATACCTTTTGTCCCAAGAGCTATATCTAACTCCTTGAAAACATACAATGTTTTGGTCTCAACTACTTTCTGTGGCAGCGAATTCCACAGGCTCACCACTCTCTGGGTGAAGAAATTTCTCCTCATCTCAGTCCTAAATGGTCTATCCCATATCCTCAGACTGTGACCCCTGGTTCTGGACTTCCCCACCATCGGGTGGATCCTGTGTCCATAGATGCAGTTTATTCTTCCAGTTGTCATCTGGTTCAGAACATCAGAGGGTAATCATATCCCAATAATTTAATCTTGCTTTCTATCATTTCTCACAATGACTAATATGAGTGTCATATTTTATCCTTTTTCCCCTTAATTTCCAACCTTTAGGCAATTAACCTCTACTACAATTTATATTCAAGAATGCCAGCTAGAGACAAATGGAACTAAAACCAGTCTTTCTGTGAGTTTGTATTTAGTTAGTGTTACACATTACAAGCATACCCATCTTGAGCCGACAATAACAGTGTTAGTCTCTGCCCATTTTTATACTCTTTTGAAGTATAACCAGTCAAGTGTTTATTTTAAAGGGGTTCAAGTGAATCCCCCATGAAATAGCTTGAGGGAGGAACAGGTTTAGTGCAGATAAACTTCACTTTTATTGAGGACACGTTTCAATGCTTACATGCTTGTCGCTTTCTCTCTAATGGAAGCATGGCAGATGCAGTATAATGTGGATAAATGTGAGGTTATCCACTTTGGTGGCAAAAAACAGGAAGGCAAATTATTATCTGAATGGCTATAAATTGAGAGAGGGGAACGTGCAACGAGACCTGAGTGTCGTCATACACCAGTCACTGAAAGTAAGCATGCAGGTGCAGCAGGCTGTAAAGAAAGCCAATGTTTGTTGGCCTTCATAGCCAGAGGATTCGAGTACAGGAACAGGGATGTCTTGCTGCAATTGTACAGACCTTGGTGAGACCACACCTGGAATATTGTGTGCAGTTTTGGTCTCCTTATCTGAGGAAGGATGTACTTGCTATAGAGGGAGTGCAGTGAAGGTTTACCTGACTGATTCCTGGGATGGCGGGACTGACATATGAGGAGAGATTGAGTCGATTAGGATTATATTCGCTGGAGTTTAGAAGAATGAAGGGGGATCTCATAGAAACCTATAAAATTCTAACAGGTCTAGACAGGGTAGATGCAGGAAGGATGTTCCCAATGGTGGGGGAGTCCAGAACCAGGGTCACAGTGAGGATATGGGGTAGACCATTTAGGACTGAGATGAGGAGAAATTTCTTCACCCAGAGAGTGATGAGCCTTAGGAATTCGTTACCACAGAAAGTAGTTGAGGCCAAAACATTGTATGTTTTCAAGAAGGAGTTAGATATAGCTCTTGGGGTGAAAGGGATCAAAAGGTATGGGGAGAAAGCAGGAGCAGGCAATTGAGTTGGATGATCAGCCATGATCATAATGAATGGTGGAGCAGGCTCGAAGGGCCAAATGGCCTACTCCTGCTCCTATTTTCTATGTTTCTATGTTTCTACCAAAGAGGAAACATGTTTAGGCCTTGATGCTGTCATTTCCGATCAGGAGTGAAGTAGTTTGTCAGCTGGGTTCTGATGAAGGTTTGGTGTTGAAAGATGATCTATTAAATGCCCATTGAAGCAGTCAGACATTAATACATTTGGAAAACAGATGTCATTCCATGGAATAATATTTCATGGACTTGTCAATCTTTTATACAATTTGTTAAAGATTGACATCTACAAGTCAGGAGTATGATGGAATACGCCCCACTTGCCTGGATGAGTGCAGCTCCCACAACATTCAAGAAGCTGGACACCGTCCAGTACAAAGCAGCCTGCTTGATTGGCACCACATCCACAAACATTCACTCCCTCCATCGACGCACAATAGCAGAGTGTGTACCATCTACAAGGTGCACTGCAGGAACTCACCAAGGCTCCTTAGACAGCTCCTTCCAAACCCATGACCACTACCATCTAGAAGGACCAACGTCTGACAGTTAGATGAAATCGGAAACAAGATGCTAAATCTTTTATTTAATACTACATATGTTTACAGAATGCAACATTACAAATGCCTGTGTCTTCCCTAAACAAACCTCAGTGTCTTCAGCAGTGTCTCTTTACTCAAAAGAGTATAAAATCAATAAACTAATGAACCACTGCTTAAAGGGGCGCTGTAACAAAAAAACATACACTTTAACAGAAACTTATAAAATTAAATGATTATTCCTGGGGCTGACAGTGCACTCCAGCCTCTTGATTAATATTTTGGAACGCCTGAAATTCCTCGCATCTTCTTCAGAAGTTGAAGCCAAATCATTAAAATGGTGGTTTGCTGTGCTCCCTGGTATGTCGTTTCCTCACCATTTCTTGAGGCAGTATACAGTTTATCTTGCCACTCTCTGAAGACTTCGACAGTGTTGGCATTACGGGGGTGATTCTGAGTTTTCCCAAAGGAAAAACTGATTCACCATTGGCTCGCTGTAGACTTTGGTAATCCTGGATGGTGTGGAATCCCTTCCCCAATGTGCTCAGAGCTGCCACGTGAACTATTACTGGAAGCAGAACCAAGGCGCCCCCTGTAATTGTCAAGGGTTGGTGCAAGGGAGCCAGTTGAAGGGATGGATGCTATTGCAATCCTTCAAACTAGTATTTGGATGGTAACCCTTAAACACCAAACAGGAACCCAAGTGTGATGACTGAAGAAAGTAAATGCTAGGAAACAGGGCCCATTTGAAATTGTGAACCCGCACAAAGTGTTCTCAGCAGCAAAAATCAACTCTTTGGATAATATTCATGAGGCGCTCGCTTGCCCCCCATGACAGAGTGAATGTGAAGAGCAGTATATGCTCAATCAATGTTCTCCACCTGTATATCCTTAACTTCAATAGTGCAAAAACATACAATTAACAAGGAGCAGACACATGGGAACACCACCACCTGGAAGTTCCCCTCCAAGTCACCCACCATCCCGATTCGAAAATATATCGCCGTTCCTTCACTGTCGCTGGGTCAAAATCCTGGAACTCCGTCCCTAACAGCGCTGTGGGTGTACCTACACCACCGGACTGCAACGGTTCAAGAAGGCAGCTCACCACCACCTTCTCAAGGGTAACTAGGGATGGGCAATAAATGCTGACCCAGCCAGATTCCCATGAACACATTTTAAAAAAACAAACAAGTGCCGGGAAAAAAGGAAATTTTAAAATTAAATGGATTTATGCAAATCATCAACTGTATGATCGGCTTGCAGAACATATTCAAAGAAACTGCTCAGCGCCCCAGAGGAGGGGGTGTTTGGCAATGTAATGTTTTTCACAAAATGTGGAGGGTTTTGATTTAATTTGTTTTGAAACTGTGGTAATATTAGCTCTAATTTTTATTTAAAGAGATAAAAGACAATATTTTATTATATTTTAATTGCATTTGATTACATGCAGGTGGTGAGCATTAGCCAGAGATTCACTTGAACCCCTATATAAATAGACACAGACTGTAACTGTGGCATTGGGTTCAGAGGTGTATATTTGTAATGTGTAATTCTGTAAGTAAATATAAAAATGTGAATAGATTGGCTCTGTTTATATGCTTCATCAACCAGCTTCATGGAATAGAGAGTCATAGAGTCATTTAAGGCACAGAAGGGAGCCATCTGGCCCAGCAACTCTGTGCTGGCTCTCCACTGAGTTGGTCCCACTCCCCCAAAAAGAACAAATGCTGCTCCTGTCTCGGTCTCATCATCTTTGTAATTGGTGCTAATTGTGAGCAGGATTGTTTGAGAATTAGCCTTTTTTTGGTGACATGATTTTTTAAAAATTGCTTTTCCATAATTAGTAGTTGTCTAATAGGATGACTAGGTTAGATTTGTAGTATTCTGTGGACAGGACATATCTGGTCAACCTTCCCCATTGTCTTTCAGATGTGAGTTTTACAGCACTGGTTTCAAAATGAAAGATACTTGTAATTACTATTTGCTCCTTTTATTTTAACAGGAGCTGTTTTGGAGGCAAATGGATGCATCCATATTTTAGTGAGTGCTAATACAGTGCAGTGGGAATCTCCATTGTCTGCCACTTGTACAATAACAAACACCTCCTGTACTGTGGGCTCCATTGCACATGCCTCTCAGGTATTGTGGCAACTGGACAATGTGGACATTCTCAGGACACAGTACACCATTGTGAACAGCACAGTCTCTCAGATCAACATTCCTACTTTCAATCAAACGGTTGGGCTACTCAGCTGTCAGATCCGCCAAGGACCGGGAGTGACTCTGCAAGATGGAGTGAGAATCCACGCTGGCTGTAAGTATGAACAGTCAGAAACACAACATTCCAGTTACTTTGCAAACCTGATGCTATCTCAGCTTCCCAGCTTGTCTCTAAGTTGCTGCTTTTGTATTTTGTTCTCCTCAACAAGAAACATTTTGTGAAAATTACAACTGACATGGGCAGCATCTGGAAGACAGAGATACCATCTCACTCTGGGCAAGTCTTCATGTAAATCTTTTACTGCTGCCACTTCCTTATTTATCCATTAAAATACCAACTCTAAAGATTTTGTCTGATTTACGGCTGGGCTCCAGACTGTGAGGCAGACATCATTCCAGCTGAGCAGCATTACAGTAAAAATAAAACCAGCAAAGGCCTCAGTGTAGAGAAAGCAATTGTTCTGACTCTAAAATGGACAGTTTACAGTGCTGGAGTAGGCAGAATGCAAATGGGGTTGTTGTTTGAAAAGAATCAAACTCGGCCCTGGCAGAGAGACAGGCAACCAGACGCTGCCCATGGCCGAGAGACAGGCACCCAGACGCTGCCTGTGGCCAAGAGACAGGCACCCAGACGTTGGCCCTGGCTGAGAGACAGGCACCCAGACGCTGCCTGTGGCCAAGAGACAGGCACCCAGATGCTGGTGGCCCTGGCAGAGAGACAGGCATCCAGGTGCTGGCCCTGGCAGAGAGACAGGCACCCAGATGCTGCCTGTGGCCAAGAGACAGGGACCCAGATGTTGGCCCTGGCTGAGAGACAGGCACCCAGATGCTGGCCCTGGTGGAGAGACAGGCATCCAGACGCTGGCCCTGGCAGTGAGATTAGAATACAGGCACTGACCCTGGTAGTGAGACAAGAATCCAGACGCTGGCCCTGGCAGTGAGACTAGCATCCAGATCCTGGCTCTGGGAGAGAGATTGGCATCTAGGCACTAGCCCTCTCAATGAGATTAGCAACCAGAAACTGGTTCTGGCATTTAGACTAGCATCCAGATAATGACACTGTCAGCAAGTCTAGCATCCAGACACTGGCACTGGCAGAGAGACAGGCATCCAGACACTGGCACTTTCAGGGAAACTAGCATCCAGACACAGCTCCTGAGAGTGAGACTAGCACCCAGAGACTGGATCTGGTAGTGAGACTAGCATCCAGACATTGGCCCAAACAGTGTGACTAGCACCCAGACACTGGATCTTGCATGGTGACTAGCATCCACTACTGGCCCCGACAGTGAGACTAGAATCTAGCCCCTGCCCCTGACAGTGAGTCTAGTATCCAGGCATTGGCCCTGGAAGTGAGGCTAGCATCCAGACAGTGAGACTAGCAACCAGACACTGGCTGTGACAGTGAGACTAGCATCCAGACACTGGCTGTGACAGTGAGACTAGCATCCAGACACTGGCTGTGACAGTGAGACTAGCATCCAGACACTGGCTGTGACAGTGAGACTAGCATCCAGACACTGGCTGTGACAGTGAGACTAGCATCCAGACACTGGCTGTGACAGTGAGACTAGCATCCAGACACTGGCTGTGACAGCGAGACTAGCATCCAGACACTGGACTTGACAGCGAGACTAGCATTAAGACACTGACCGTGAAGTTGAGACTAGCATCCAGACGCTAGCCCTGACAGTGAGACTAGCATCCAGGCACTGGACAAGGCAGTGAGATTGGCAACCAGTCCATTGCCCTGTCAGTGAGGCTGGCATCCAGACACTGGCTCTGGCAGACAGACTAGAATCCACACACTGGCCTTGACAGGGAGATTAGCATCTAGACACTGGCCCTCTCAGTGGGATTTGCACACAGACATTGGATCTGGCATTGAGAATGGCATCCAAACACTGGCCCTGACAGTGAGGCTGGCATCCTGGTGCTGGCCTGACATTGAGATAGCATCCAGACTCTAGCTCTGATTGAGAGATTAGTATCGAGACACTGGCGCTGGCAGTTAGACTAGAATGCAGTCACTGGCCCTGACAATGGGTCTAGAATGCAGTCACTGGCCCTGGCACTGTGACTGGCATCCAGGAACTAGCCTGGCAGTGCAACTGGCATCCAGGCACTGGCCCTGGAAGTATGACTGGCATCCAGGCACTGGCCCTGGCAATGAGACTAGAATGAGGTCGCTGGTCCTGAGAGTGAGACTAGAATGCAGACACTGACCCTGACAATTAGACTAGAATGCAGTCACTACCCCTGGCAGTGTGACTGGCATCCAGGCACTGGCCCTGGCAATGAGACCAGAATGCAGTCACTGGCCCTGACAGTGAGACTAGCATCTAGACACTGACCCTGACAATTAGACTAGAATGCAGTCACTACCCCTGACAATGAGACTAGCATCCAGGCATTTGCCCCGGCAGTGCGACTGGCATCCAGGCATTTGCCCCGGCAGTGCGACTGGCATCCGGGCACAGGCCCTGGCAATGAGACTAGAATGAGGTCACTGGTCCTGAGAGTGAGACTAGAATGCAGACACTGACCCTGACAATTAGACTAGAATGCAGTCACTACCCCTGGCAGTGTGACTGGCATCCAGGCACTGGCCCTGGCAATGAGACAAGAATGCAGTCACTGGCCCTGGCAGTGTGACTGGCATACAGTTGCTGACCTGGCAGAATGACTGGCATCCAGGCACTGGCCCTGGCAATGAGACCAGAAAGCAGACACTGGCCCTGGCAGTGAGACTGGAATGCATTCACTGGCCCCGGCAGTGAGACTGGCATCTGGGCACTGGCACTGGCAGTGAGACTGGCATACAGTTACTGGCACAAAGACTGGTATCCAGAGACTGGCACAGGCAATGAGACTACAACACAGTCACTGGCCCTGGCAGTTAGACTGACATCCAGATGCTGGCCCTGACAATGAGACTAGCATCCAGGCATTTGCCCCGGCAGTGCGACTGGCATCCAGGCACTGGCCCTGGCAGTGCGACTGCCATCCAGGCACAGGCCCTGGCAATGAGACTAGAATGAGGTCGCTGGTCCTGAGAGTGAGACTAGAATGCAGGCACTGGCCCTGGCAATGAGACAAGAATGCAGTCACTAGCCCTGGCAGTGTGACTGGCATAAAGTTGTTGACCTGGCAGAATGACTGGCATTCATGCACTGGCCCTGGAAATGAAACCAGAAAGCAGTCAATGGCCCTGGCTGTGAGACTAGCATCCAGACACTGGACCTGAGAATGAGACAAGAATTCAGTCACTGGACCTGGCATGAGACTAGAATCCAGACCCTGGCCCTGGTGAGACAGTCATGCAGACTATGGCCATGGCAGCGAGACAAGCATGCAGTCACTGGCCCTGGCAGCGAGACTGCCATGCAGTCACTGGCCCTGGCAGTGAGACTGGCATGCAGTCACTGGCCCTGGCAGTGAGACTGGCATCCAGGCACTGGCCCTGGCAGTGAGACTGGCATCCAGGCACTGGCCCTCGCAGTGAGACTGGCATCCAGGCACTGGCCCTGGCAGTGAGACTGGCATCCAGGCACTGGCCCTGGCAGTGAGACTGGCATCCAGGCCCTGGCCCTGGCAGTGAAACTGGCATCCAGGCACTGGCCCTGGCAGTGAGACTGGCATCCAGGCACTGGCCCTGGCAGTGAGACTGGCATCCAGGCACTGGCCCTGGAAGTGAGACTGGCATCCAGGCACTGGCCCTGGCAGTGAGACTGGCATCCAGGCACTGGCCCTGGAAGTGAGACTGGCATCCAGGCACTGGCCCTGGAAGTGAGACTGGCATCCAGGCACTGGCCCTAGAAGTGAGACTGGCATCCAGGCACTTGCCTTGGAAGTGAGACTGGCATGCAAACATTGGCCCTGGCAGTGAGACTGTCATATAGGCACTGGCCCCGGCAGTGAGACTGGCATCCAGTCAATGGCCCTGGCAGTGAGACTGTATCCAGGCACTGTCCCTGGCAATGAGACTGGAATCTGGGCACTGGCCATGGAAGTGAGGTTGGAATGTAGTCACTGGCCCCGTCAGTGTGCCTGGCTTGCAGGCACGGGCCTCGGCAGTGCGACTGTTATCCAGGCACTGGCCCTGGAAGTGCGACTGGCATCCAGGCACTAGCCCTGGCAATAAGACTAGAATGCAGTTGATGGTCCTGGCAGTGAGACTAACATCCAGACACTGGCCCTGGCAGTGAGACTAGAATTCAGTCACTGGACCTGGCATGAGACTAGAATCCAGATCCTGGCCCTGGCACAGAGACAGGCATGCAGACACTTGCCTTGGGAGTGAGACAGGCATGCAGACACTGGCCCTGGCAGTGAGACTGGAATCCAGGCACTTGCCCTGGCAGTGAGACTGGAATGCATTCACTGGCCCCGGCAGTGTGACTGGCATCCAGGCACTGACCCTGGCAGTTCAACTGGTATCTGGGCACTGGCACTGGCAGTGAGACTGGCATCTGGACACTGGCACCAGCAGTGAGACTGGCATACAGTTACTGGCACAAAGACTGGTATCCAGAGACTGGCACAGGCAATGAGACTACAACACAGTCACTGGCCCTGGCAGTTAGACTGGCATCCAGGTGCTGGCCCTGACAATGAGACTAGCATCCAATCATTTGCCCCGGCAGTGCGACTGCCATCCAGGCACAGGCCCTGGCAATGAGACCAGAATGAGGTCGCTGGTCCTGAGAGTGAGACTAGAATGCAGTCATTACCCTTAAAGTGAGACTAGCATCCAGGCATTTGCCCCGGCAGTGCGACTGGCATCCAGGCATTTGCCCCGGCAGTGCGACTGGCATCCAGGCATTTGCCCCGGCAATGCGACTGGCATCCGGGCACAGGCCCTGGCAATGAGACTAGAATGAGGTTGCTGGTCCTGAGAGTGATACTAGAATGCAGACACTGACCCTGACAATTGGACTAGAATGCAGTCACTACCCCTGGCAGTGTGACTGGCATCCAGGCACTGGCCCTGGCAATGAGACAAGAATGCAGTCACTGGCCCTGGCAGTGTGACTGGCATACAGTTGCTGACCTGGCAGAATGACTGGCATCCAGGCACTGGCCCTGGCAATGAAACCAGAAAGCAGTCAATGGCCCTGGCTGTGAGACTAGCATCCAGACACTGGACCTGAGAATGAGACAAGAAATCAGTCACTGGACCTGGCATGAGACTAGAATCCAGACCCTGGCCCTGGCACAGAGACAGGCATGCAGACACTTGCCTTGAAAGTGAGACAGTCATGCAGACTATAGCCCTGGCAGTGAGACTAGCATGCAGTCACTGGCCCTTGCAGTGAGACTAGCATGCAGTCACTGGCCCTGGCAGTGAGACTAGCATGCAGTCACTGGCCCTGGCAGTGAGACTAGCATGCAGTCACTGGCCCTGGCAGTGAGACTAGCACGCAGTCACTGGCCCTGGCAGTGAGACTAGCACGCAGTCACTGGCCCTGGCAGTGAGACTAGCACGCAGTCACTGGCCCTGGCAGTGAGACTAGCACGCAGTCACTGGCCCTGGCAGTGAGACTAGCACGCAGTCACTGGCCCTGGCAGTGAGACTAGCACGCAGTCACTGGCCCTGGCAGTGAGACTAGCATGCAGTCACTGGCCCTGGCAGTGAGACTAGCACACAGTCACTGGCCCTGGCAGTGAGACTAGCACACAGTCACTGGCCCTGGCAGTGAGACTAGCACGCAGTCACTGGCCCTGGCAGTGAAACTAGCACGCAGTCACTGGCCCTGGCAGTGAGACTAGCACGCAGTCACTGGCCCTGGCAGTGAGACTAGCATGCAGTCACTGGCCCTGGCAGTGAGACTAGCATGCAGTCACTGGCCCTTACAGTGAGACTAGCATGCAGTCACTGGCCCTTGCAGTGAGACTAGCATGCAGTCACTGGCCCTGGCAGTGAGACTGGCATCCAGCCACTGGCCCTGGGAGTGAGACTGGCATCCAGTCACTGGCCCTGGCACAGAGACAGGCATGCAGACACTCGCCTTGGAAGTGAGACAGGCATGCAAACATTGGCCCTGGCAGTGAGACAGTCATCCAGGCCCTGGCCCTGGCAGTGAGACTGGCATCCAGGCCCTGGCCCTGGCAGTGAGACTGGCATCCAGGCCCTGGCCCTGGCAGTGAGACTGGCATCCAGGCCCTGGCCCTGGCAGTGAGACTAGAATCCCAACGTTGGCCCTGTCAGTGAGACTAGAATTCAGCCACTGGCCCTGGCAGTGAGAATAGAAGCCAGACACAGGCCCTTGCACAGAGACAGGTATGCAGACACTGGCCCCGGCAGTGAGACTGGCATGCCGACACTGTCCCTGGCTGTGAGACTAGAATGCAGACACTTGCCTTGAGAGTGAGACAGTCATGCAGACTATGGCCCTGGCAGTGAGACTAGCATGCAGTCACTGGCCCTGGCAGTGAGACTAGCATGCAGTCACTGGCCCTGGCAGTGAGACTGGCATTCAGTCACTGGCCCTGGGAGTGAGACTGGCATCCAGCCACTGGCCATGGGAGTGTGACTGGCACCCAGGCACTGGCCCTGGCAGTGAGACTGGCATCCAGTCAATGGCCCTGGCAGTGAGACTGTCATCCAGGAGCTGTCCCTGGCAATGAGACTGGCATCCAGGCACTGGCCCTGGCAGTGAGGCTGGAATGTAGTCACTGGCCCCGTCAGTGTGCCTGGCATGCAGGCACGGGCCTTGGCAGTGCAACTGTCATCCCGGCACTGGCCCAGGAAGTGTGACTGGTATCCAGGCACTGGCCCCGGCAGTGTGACTGGCATCCAGGCACTAGCCCTGGAATGAGACTAGAATGCAGTCGATGGTCCTGGCAGTGAGACTAACATCCAGACACTGGCCCTGACAATGAGACTATAATTCAGTCCCTGGCCCTGGCATAAGACTAGAATCCAGACGCTGGCCATGGCACACAGACAGGAATGCAGACACTGGCCCTGGCAGTGAGACTAGCATGCAGGCCCTGGCCCTGGCAGTGATACTGGCATCCAGACACTTGCCATGGCAGTGAGACTGGCATCCAGGCCCTTGCCCTGGCAGTGAGACTGGCATCCAGGCCCTCGCCCTGGCAGTGAGACTGGCATCCAGTCACTGGCTCTGGCAGTGAGACTGGCATCCAGCCACTGGATCTGGCAGTGAGACTGGCATCCAGGCACTGGCCCTGGCAGTGAGACTGGAATGTAGTCACTGGCCCTGGCAGTGAGACTAGAATCCAGGCGCTGGCCCTGGCAGTGAGACTAGAATCCCAACGTTGGCCCTGTCAGTGAGACTAGAATTCAGCCAATGGCCCTGGTAGTGAGAATAGAAGCCAGACACAGGCCCTTGCACAGAGACAGGTATGCAGACACTGGCCCCGGCAGTGAGACTGGCATGCCGACACTGGCCCTGGCTGTGAGACTAGAATGCAGTCACTGGCCTTGACAGTGAGACGAGAATGCAGTCACTGGCCCTGACGATGAGACTAGAATGCAGTCACTGGCCCTGGCAGTGTGACTGGCATCCAGGAACTGACCTGGCAGTGAGACTAGAATTCAGTCACTGGTCCTGGCATGAGACTAGAATCCCAACGTTGGCCCTGTCAGTGAGACTAGAATTCAGCCACTGGCCCTGGCAGTGAGAATCGAAGCCAGACACAGGCCCTTGCACAGAGACAGGTATGCAGACACTGGCCCCGGCAGTGAGACTGTCATGCCGACACTGGTCCTGGCATGAGACAAGAATCCAGACACTGGCCCTGGCACAGAGACAGGCATGCAGACACTTGCCTTGGGAGTGAGGCAGGCATGCAAACATTGGCCCTGGCAGTGAGACTAACATGCAGACATTGGCCCTGGCAGTGAGACTGGCATCCAGTCACTGGCTACTGGCAGTGAGACTGGCATTCTGGCACTGACCCTGGCAGTGAGACTGGCATCCAGGCACTGGCTACTGGCAGTGCAACTGGCATCCAGGCACTGGCCCTGGCAATGAGACTAGAATCCAATCACTGGCCCTGACAGTAAGACTAGAAAGCAGCCACTGGCCCTGACAATCAGGCTAGAATGCAGTCACTGGCTCTGGCAGTGCGGCTGGCATACAGGTGCTGGCCTGGCAGTGCGACTGGCATCCAGACACTGGCCCCAGCAGTTAGCATGTCGTCCAGGCACTGGCCCTCACAGTGACACTGGCATCCAGGCACTGACCCGGAAGTGAGAGTGGCATCCAGCCACTGGCCCTAGCACTGAGACTGGAATGCAGTCACTGGCCCTGGCACAGAGACAGGCATGCTGACACTTGCCTTGGGAGTGAAACAGGCATGCAGACATTGGCCCTGGCAGTGCCACTGGCATTAGGACACTGACCCCAGCAGCGCAACTGGCATCCAGGCACTGGGCCCGGCAGTGCGACCGGCATGCAGACACTGGCCATGTCAGTGGGATTGGCATCCAGGCAAAGGCACCAGCAGTGAGACTGGCATCTGGGCACTGGAAACATCAGTGAGGCTGGCATACAGGCACAGGCACCAGCAGTGAGATTGGCATCTGGGCACGGGCTCAGGCAGTGAAACTGGCATCCAGGCACTGGCGACATCAGTGAGATTGGCATACAGGCACTGGCACCAGGATTGGTATCCAGAGACTTGCGCAGGCAATGAGACAGGAATCCAGACACTGGCCCTGGCAGTGAGACTGGCATGCAGACGCTGGCCCTGACATTGAAACTACAACATAATTACAGGCCCTGGCAATTAGATGGACATCCAGATGCTGGCCCTGACATTGAGAGTAGCAACCAGGCATTGGCCCTGGCAGTGAGATTAGCATCCAGACACTGTCCCTGGCATAGATACAGGCATCCATACACTGGCCTTGGGAGGGAGACTAGCATCCAGGCACTGGATCTGGCAGTGAGACTACAACCCATACAGTGGCCCAGACAGTGAGACTAGCATCCAGACACTGGCGCTGACAATGTGACTAGCATCCAAACACTGGACCTGACAGTGAGACTAGCATACATACACTGGCCCTGACAGTGATACTGACAGCCAGGCGCTGGCCTGTCATTGAGATAGCATCCAGACCCTTGCTCTGGATGAGAGGTTAGTATTCAGACACTGGGACTGACAGAGAGACTAGCATCCTGGCACTGGCTTTGGCAGAAAATCGAGCATCCAGACACTGACCTTGGCAGAGATAAAAACATCAACACGCTGGCCCAGGCAGTGAGAATGGAATTCCGATACTGGCCCTGGCAGTGAGACTAGCATCCAGGCACTGGCTCTGGCAGTGGGTGTGGAATAAAGTTGTTGGGCCTGGCAGTGAGACTAGCATCCGGGCACAACCTTTGGCAGTGAAACTAGAATCCAGGCACTGGCCCTGGCGACCAGGTCAGCATCTTGGCACTGGACCTGAAAGTGAGACTAGCATCCAGGCACTGGATCTGGCACTGAGACCAGCATTCATACAGTGGCCCTGACTGTGAGACTAGCACCCAGTCACTGGCCATGAAGGAGGGACTAGAACACAGTCACTGCTACTGGCAGTGAGACTGGCATCCAGGCACTGACCCTGTCACTGAGATTTGCACCCAGACACTGGCCCTGGCAGTGAGACTATAATCCATGTGCTGGCCCTGGCAGTGAGACTATAATCCAGACGATGGCACTGGCAGTGAGACTATAATTCAATCACTGGCCCTGACAGTGAGAATAAAAGCCAGACACAGGCCCTGGAAGAGAGACAGGCATGCAGACACTGGCCCCGGCAATGAGACTGGTATGCAGACACTAGCCCTGGCAGTGAGACTTGAAATCAGTCACTGGCCCTGACAGTGAGACTAGAATGCAGTCACTGGCCCTGACAATGAGACTAGAATGCAGTCACTGGCCCTGACAATGAGACTAGAATGCAGTCACTGGCCCTGGCAGTGCAATAGGCATCCACGCACTGGCCTGGGACTGTGAATGGCATCCAGGCACTGGACCTGTGAGTGCAACTGCCATCCAAGCACTGGCCCTGGCAATGAGACTAGAATGCTGACTCTGGTACTGACTGTGAGACTAGAATGCAGTCACTGGCCTTGACAAATAGACTAGAATGCAGTCACAGGCACTGGCAGTGCGACTGGCATACATGCACTGGGCTGGCAGTGGGACTGGCATCCAGGCATTGGTCCAGGCAGTGCAACTGGCATCCAGGCACTGGCCCTGGCAGTGCAACTGGCATCCATGCACTAGCTCCGGCAGTGCAACTGGCTTCCAGGCACTGGCCCCGGCAGTGCAACTGACTTCCAGGCACTGGCCCCGGCGGTGCAACTGGCTTCCAGTCACTGGCCCCGGCGGTGCAACTGGCTTCCAGTCACTGGCCCCGGCGGTGCAACTGGCTTCCAGTCACTGGCCCCGGCGGTGCAACTGGCTTCCAGTCACTGGCCCCGGCGGTGCAACAGGCTTCCCGGCACTGGCCCCGGCAGTGTAACTGGCTTCCAGGCACTAGCCTTGGCAATGAGACTAGAATGCATTCAGTGGTCCTGGCAGTGAGCCTAGAACCAGACGCTGGCCCTGGCACAGAGACAGGCATGCAGATAATTGCCTTGACAGTGAGGCAGGCATGCAGACATTGGCCCTGTCAGTGAGACTAGCATACAGACAATGGCCCTGGCAGTGAGACTGACACCCAGGCACTGGCTCTGGAAGTGAGACTGGCATCCAGCCACTTGCCCTGGAAGTGAGACTGGCATCCAGGCACTGGCCCTCGCAGTGAGACTGGAATGCATTCACTGGCCCTGGCAGTATTAATGGCATCCAGGCACTGACCATGGCAGTTGGACTGGCTTGCAGACACTGGCCCTGCCAGTGAGACTGGCATCTGAGCACAATCACTGGCAGTGATGCTGGCATCTGGGCACTGGCACCAGCAGTGAGACTGGCATACAGGTATTGGATCTGGCAATGAGACTAGAATGCAGTTACTGGTCCTGACACTGAGACTTGCACGCAGACTCTGGCCCTGGATGTGAGACAAGAATCCAAGTGCAGGACCTGGCACTAAGACTAGAATTCATTCACTGCCCCTGGCAGTAAGAATAGAAGTGAGGCACAGGCCCCGGAAATGTGACTAGAATGCAGTCAATGGCCTTGGCAGTGTGTTTGGCATTCAGGCACTGGCCCCTGCAGTGAGACTATAATCCATGCGCTGGCCCTGGCAGTGAGACTAGAATTCAATAACTGGCCCTGTCAGTGAGAATAGAAGCCAGACACAGGCCCTGGAGGAGAGACAGGCATGCAGACACTGGCCCCGGCAATGAGACTGGTATGCAGACACTGGCCTTGGCAGTGAGACTTGAATGCAGTCACTGGCCCTGACAATGAGACTAGAATGCAGCCACTGGTCCTGACAATTAGACTAGAATGCAGCCACTGGTCCTGACAATTAGACTAGAATGCAGTCACTGGCCCTGACAATTACACTAGAATGCAGTCACTGGCCCGCTCAGTGAGACTGGCATCCAGACTCTGGCCCTGGCAGTGAGGCTGGCATCAAGACACTGGCCCTGGCAGTGAGACTAGCATATAGACACTGGCTTTGGCAGTGATAGTGGAACAATGTTGCTGGGCCTGGCAGTGAGACTAGCATCCGGGCACAAGCTTTGGCAGAGACCCTAGAATCCAGGCAGTGGCCCTGGCAACTAGGTCAACATTCTGGCACTTGAAATGAAAGAGACTAGCATCCATGCACTGGATCTGGCACTGAGACCAGCATTCATACAGTGGCCCTGACTGTGAGACTAGCATTCATTCACTGGCCATGAAGGTGAGACTAGAACACAGTCACTGCCACTGGCAGTGAGACTGACATCCTGGCACTGACCATGTCACTGAGATTTGCACCCAGACACTGGCCCTGACAGTGAGACTATAATCCATGCGCTGGCCCTGGCAATGAGACTAGAATTCAATCATTGGTGCTGACAGTGAGAATAGAAGCCAGGCACAGGCCCTGGAAGGGAGACAGGCATGCAGACAATGGCCCGGGCAATGAGGCTGGCATGCAGACACTGGCCCTGGCAGTGAGACTTGAATGCAGTCACTGGCCCTGACAGTGAGACTAGACACTGGCTTGTGAGTGTGAATGGCATCCAGGCACTGAATCTGGTAGTGCAACTGGCATCCAGGCACTGGCCCTGGCAATGACACTAGAATGCAGACACTGGTAATGACAGTAAGACTAGAATGCAGTCACTGGCCCTGCCAATTAGACTACTATACAGTCACGGGCCCTAGCAGTGTGACAGTCACCCAGGCACTGGCCCTGAGATTGAGACTAGAATGCAGTCACTGGCCCTGGCAGTGTGACTGGCATACAGGAGCTGGCCTGGCAGTGCAACTGGCACCCAGGCACTGGCCATGGCAGTGCAACTGGCATCCATGCACTGGCCCCAGCATTGCAACTGGCATCCAGGCACTGGCCCCAGCATTGCAACTGGCATCCAGGCACTGGCCCCAGCATTGCAACTGGCATCCAGGCACTGGCCCCAGCATTGCAACAGGCTTCCAGGCACTTTCCCCGGCAGTGCAACTGGCTTCCAGACGCTGGCCTTGGCAATGAGACTAGAATGCATTCAATGTTCCTGGTAGTGAGACTAGCATGCCGATGCTGGCACTGGCACAGAGACAGGCATGCAGACAATTGCCTTCACAGTGAGGAAAGCATGCAGACATTGGCCATGGCAGTGAGACTAGCATGTAGACACTGGCCCTGGCAGTGAGACTGCCATCCAGGCACTGGCTCTGGCAGTGAGACTGCGATCCAGGCATTGGTTCTGGCAGTGAGACTGGCATCCAGCCACCGGCCCTGGCAGTGAGACTGGCATCCAGGCACTGGCCCTCGCAGTGAGGCTGGAATGCATTCACTGGCCCCGGCAGTATGACTGACATCCAGGCACTGACCATGGCAGTTCGACTAGCATGCAGACACTGGCCCCGCCAGTGAGGCGGGCATCTGAGCACTATTTCAGGCACTGATGCTGGCATGTGGGCACTGGATCTGGCAATGAGACTAGCATGCAGTCACTGGTCCCGACAATGAGACTTGAATGCAGACACTGGCCCTGGCAGTGAGAAAAGAATCCAGGTGCTGGCCCTGGCAGTGAGACTAGAATTAATTCCCTGGCCCTGGCAGTAAGAATAGAAGCCAGGCACAGGCCCCGGAAATGTGACTAGAATGCAGTCACTGGCCCTGGCAGTGCATCTGGCATCCAGGCACCGGCCTGGCAGTGTGACTGGCATCCAGGCACTGGACCTGGCAATGAGACTAGAATGCAGTCCCTGGTCCTGACAATTAAACTAGAATGCAGTCACTGGCCCGGGCAGTGAGACTGGCATCCCGACACTGGCACTGGCAGTCAGGCTGGCATCCAGACACTGGTCCTGGCAGTGAGACTAGCATCCAGGCACTGGTTTAGGCAGTGATATTGGAACAATGTTGCTGGGCCTGGCAGTGAGATTAGCATCTGGGCAGTGGCCCCGGCAACCAAATCTGCATTCTGGCACTGGAACTCAAAGTGAGACTAGCATCCAGGCAATGGATCTGGCACTGATACCAGCATTCATACAGTGGCCCTGACTGTGAGACTAGCATCCAGTCACTGGACATGAAGGTGAGACTATAACACAGTCACTGCCACTGGCAGTGAGACTGGCATCCAGGCACTGAACCTGACACTGAGACTTGAATGCAGACACTGGCCCTGGTAATGAGACTAAAATCCAGGCGCTGGCTCTGGCAGTAAGACTAGATTTCAGTCACTGGCCTTGGCAGTGAGAATAGAAGCCAGAAATAGGCACTGGAACAGAGACAGGCATGCAGACACTGGCCCCTGCAATGAGAGTGGCATCCAGCCACTGGCCCTGGCAGTGAGACTTGAATGCAGTTACTGGCCCTGACAGTGAGACTAGAATGCAGTTACTGGCCCTGACAGTGAGACTAGAATGCAGTAACTGGCCCTGACAATGAGACTAGGTTGCAGTCACTTGCTCTGGCAGTGCGACAGCCATCCATGCACTGGCCCTGGCAATGTGACTAGCACCCAGGCACTGACACTGGCAATGAGACTAGAATGCAGTCACTGGCCCTGACAGTGAGACCAGAATGCAGCCTTGACAGTGGTACTATAATTCAGTCACTGGCACTGGCATGAGACTAGAATCCAGATGCTGTCCCTTGTACAGAGAAAGGCATGCAGGTACTGGCCCTGGCAGTGAGACTAGAATCCAGACATTGGCCCTGGCAGTGAAAATAGAATTCATTCACTGGCCGTGGCAATGAGAATAAAAGCCAGACACAGGCCCCGGCACAGAGATTGGCATCCAGACACTGGCCCCGGCAGTGAGACTGGTATGCAGACAATGGCCCTGGCAGTGAGACTAGAATGAAGTCACTGGCCATGACAAGGAGACTAGAATGCAGTCACTGGCCCTGGCAGTGCGACTGGTATCCTGACACTGGCCTCGCCTGGCAGTGTGACTGCCATCCAGCCACCGGCCCTGGCAGTGAGATTGGCATCAAGGCACTGGCCCTGGCAGTGAGACTGGAATGCATTCACTGGCCCCGGCAGTGTGACTGGAATCCAGGCTCTGACTCTGGTAGTTCGACTGGCATGCAGACGCTGGACCCGCCAGTGAGACTGGCATCTGGGCACTGGCACAGGCAATGATGCTGGCATCTGGGCACTGGCACCGGCAATGAGACTGGAGTACAGGTACTGGATCTATCAATAAGACTAGAATGCTGTCACTGGTCCTGACACTGAGACTTGCACCCAGACATTGGCCATGGCAGTGAGACAAGAATCCAGGCACTGGCCCCGGCAGTGAGACTAGAATTCATTCACTGGCCCTGGCATTAAGAATAGAAGCCGGACACAGGCCCTGGAATTGTGACTAGAATGCAGTCACGGGCCCTGGCAGTGCAACTCGCATCCAGGCACTGGCCTGGCATTTTGACTGGCATGCAGGCATTGGCCCTGGCAGTGCGACTGGTATCCAGGCACTGGCCCTGGCAATGAGACTAGAATGCAGTCACTGCTCTTGACAATGAGACTAAATTTCAGTCACTGGTCCTGGCAGTGGGACAGGCATCCACGCACTGACCTGGCAGTGTGACTGGCATCCAGGCACTGGCCCCGACAAAGAGACTAGAATGCAGTCACTTCCCCTGGCAGTGCGACTGGCATACATCGCTGGCCTGGCAGTGCAACTGGAATCCAAGCACTGGCCCTGACAATGGGACTAGAATTCAGTCACTGGCCCTGGCATGAGACTATAATTCAGACGCTGACCCTGGCACAGAGACAGGGATGCAGCCACTTGCCTTGACAGTAAAACGGGCATGCAGACAATGGCCCTAGCAGTGAGACTGGCGTCCAGCCACTGACTCCGGCAGTTCGACTGGCATGCAAACATTGAGACTAGATTGCAGTCACTGAGACTGGCACCTGGGCACTGGATCTGGCACTGAGTCCAGCATCCATACAGTGGCCCTGACAGTGAGACTAGCATCCAGTCACTGGCCGTGAAAGTGGGACTAGAACACAGTCGCTGCCAGTGGCAGTGAGACTGGCATCCAGGAGCTGCCCTGGCAGTGAGACTAGAACCCAGACATTGGCCCTGACAGTGAGACTAGAATTAATTCACTGGCCTTGGCATTGAGAATAAAAGCTAGACACACACCCTGGCACAGAGATTGGCATCCAGACACTGGCCCCGGCAGTGAGAATAGGAGCCAGACACAGGCCCTGGAACAGAGACAGGCATGCAAACATTGGCCCCGGCAATGAGACTGGCATGCAGACACTGGCCCTGGCAGTGAGACTAGATTGCAGTCACTGGACCTGGCAGTGTGACTGGCATCCAGGCACTGGCCTTGGCAGTGTGACTGGCACCCACGCACTGGCCCTGACAATGAGACTAGGATGCAGTCACTGGCCCTGACAGTGAGAGCAGAATTCATCCATTGGCCTTGACAATGGGACTATAATTCAGTCACTGGCACTGGCATGATACTAGAATCCAGACGCTGGCTCATGTACAGAGAAAGGCATGCAGGCACTGGCCCTGATATTGAGACTAGCATCCAGGCACTGGCTTGGCAGTGAGACTGGCATCCAGCCACTGGCCCTGGCAGTGAGACTGGCATCCATTCACTGGCCCTGGCAGTGATATTGGCATCCATTCACTGGCCCTGGCAGTGAGACTGGCATCCATTCACTGGCCCTGGCAGTGAGACTGGCATCCATTCACTGGCCCTGGCAGTGAGACTGGCATCCATTCACTGGCCCTGGCAGTGAGACTGGCATCCATTCACTGGCCCTGGCAGTGAGACTGGCATCCATTCACTGGCCCCGGCAGTGAGACTGGCATCCATTCACTGGCCCCGGCAGTGAGACTGGAATGCATTCACTGGCCCCGGCAGTGAGACTGGAATGCATTCACTGGCCCCGGCAGTGAGACTGGCATCCATTCACTGGCCCTGGCAGTGAGACTGGCATCCATTCACTGGCCCCGGCAGTGAGACTGGAATGCATTCACTGGCCCCAGCAGCGTGACTGGCATCCAGGCACTGGCCCTGGAAGTGAGACTGGCATCCAGGAACTGACCCCAGCAGTTCGACTAGCATGAAGACACTGGCCCCGTCAGTGAGACTGGCATCCAGGCACTGACTCTGGCACTGAGACTTTGACCCAGACACTGGCCCTGACAGTGAGACTATAATCCAGGCACGGGCCTTGGCAGTGAGACTAGAATCCAGACATTGGCCCTGGCAGTGAGACTAGAACTCATTCTCTGGCCTTGGCAATGAGAATAAAAGCTGGACACAGGCCCTGGCACAGAGACTGGCATCCAGACACTGGCCCCGGCAGTAAGACTGGTATGCAGACAATGGCCCTGGCAGTGAGACTAGAATGCAGTCACTGGCACTGACAGTGAGACTGGCATCCAGTCACTGACCCAATCACTGAGATTTGCACCCAGACACTGGCCCTGGCAGTGAGACTACAATCCAGATGATGACACTGGCAGTGAGACTAGAATTCAGTCACTGGCCCTGGCAGTGAGAATAGAAGCCAGACACAGGCCCTGGAACAGAGACAGGCATGCAAACATTGGCCCCAGCAATGAGACTGGCATGCAGACACTGGCCCTGGCAGTGAGAGTAGATTGCAGTCACTGGACCTGGCAGTGTGACTGGCATCCAGCACTGGCCCTGGCAGTGAGACATGAATGCAGTCACTGGCCCTTACAGTGAGACTAGAATGCAGTCACTGGCCCTGACAATGAGACTAGATTGCAATCACTGGCCCTGACAATGAGACTGGCATCCAGGCACTGGCACTGGCAGTGTGACTTGCACCCACACACTGGCCCTGGCAATGAGACTAGAATAAAGTCACTGGCCCTGACAGTGAGAGCAGAATGCAGCCACTGGCCCTGACAATGGGACTATAATTCAGTAACTGGCACTGGCATGAGACTAGAATCCAGACGCTGGCTCATGTACAGAGAAAGGCATGCAGGCACTGGCCCTGGAATTGAGACTAGCATCCAGGCACTGGCCCGGCAGTGAGACTGGCATCCAGCCACTGGCCCTGGCAGTGAGACTGGCATCCAGGCACTGACCCTGGCACTGAGACTTTGACCCAGACACTGGCCCTGACAGTGAGACTATAATCCAGGTACTGGCCTTGGCAGTGAGACTAGAATCCAGACATTGGCCCTGGCAGTGAGACTAGAACTCATTCTCTGGCCTTGGCAATGAGAATAAAAGCCAGACACAGGCCCTGGCACAGAGATTGGCATCCAGACACTGGCCCCGGCAGTGAGACTGGTATGCAGACAATGGCCCTGGCAGTGAGACTGGTATGCAGTCACTGGCACTGACAGTGAGACTAAAATGCAGTCACTGTCCCTGAAAATGAGATTAGAATGCAGTCACTGGCCCTGTCAGTCCGACTGGCATCCAGACACTGGCCTGGCCTGGCAGTGTGACTGGCATCCAGGCACTGGCCCTGGCAATGAGACTAGAATGCAGTCACTGGCCTTGGCAGTGCGACTGACATCCAGACACTGGCCTGGCCTGGCAGTGTGACTGGCATCCAGCCACCGGCCCTGGCAGATGGATTGGCATCTGGGCACTGGCACCGGCAGTCAGACTGGAATACAGGTACTGGAGCTGGCAATGAGACTGGATTACTGTCTCTGGTCCTGACACTGAGACTTGCACCCAGACACTGGCCCTGGCAGTGAGACTAGAATTCGTTCACTGGCCCTGGCAGTAAGAATAGAAGCCAGACACAGGCCCTGGAAATGAGACTAGAATGCAGTCACTGGTCCTGACAATGAGACTAGATTGCAGTCACTGGTCCCGGCAGTGGGACAGGCATCCAGGTACTGGCCTGGCAGTGTGACTGGCATCCAGGCACTGGCCCTGGCAATGAGACTAGAATGCAGTCACTGCCCCTGGCAGTGCGACTGGCATACATCGCTGGCCTGGCAGTGTGATTGGCATCCAGTCACTGGCCCTGACAATGGGACTAGAATTCAGTCACTGGCCCTGGCATGAGACTATAATTCAGACGCTGAACCTGGGACAGAGACAGGCATGCAGCCACTTGCCTTGACAGTGAAACAGGCATGCAGACAATGGCCCTAGTAGTGAGACTGGCATCCAGCCACTGACCCCGGCAGTTCGACTGGCATGCAGACACCGAGACTAGATTGCAGTCACTGAGACTGGCACCTGGGCACTGGATCTGGCACTGAGTCCAGAATCCCAACAGTGGCCCTGACAGTGAGACCAGCATCCAGTCACTGGCCATGAAGGTGGGACTAGAACACAGTCGCTGCCAGTGGCAGTGAGACTGGCATCCAGGAGCTGCCCTGGCAGTGAGACTAGAATTAATTCACTGGCCTTGGCATTGAGAATAAAAGCCAGACACATGCCCTGGCACAGAGATTTGCATCCAGACAATGGCCCTGGCAGTGAGACTAGAATGCAGTCACTGACACTGACAGTGAGACTGGCATCCAGTCACTGACCCAGTCACTGAGATTGGCACCCAGACACTGGCCCTGGCAGTGAGCCTATAATCCAGACGATGGCACTGGCAGTGAGGCTAGAATTCAGTCACTGGCCCTGGCAGTGAGAATAGAAGCCAGACACAGGCCCTGGAACAGAGACAGGCATGCAAACATTGGCCCCGGCAATGAGACTGGCATGCAGTCACTGGCACTGACAGTGAGACTGGCATCCAGTCACTGACCCAGTCACTGAGATTGGCACCCAGACACTGGCCCTGGCAGTGAGCCTATAATCCAGACGATGGCACTGGCAGTGAGGCTAGAATTCAGTCACTGGCCCTGGCAGTGAGAATAGAAGCCAGACACAGGCCCTGGAACAGAGACAGGCATGCAAACATCGGCCCCGGCAATGAGACTGGCATGCAGACACTGGCCCTGGCAGTGAGACTAGAATGCAGTCACTGGCCCTGACAGTGAGACTAGATTGCAGTCACTGGCCCTGACAGTGAGACTAGATTGCAGTCACTGGCCCTGACAGTGAGACTTGCACCCAGGCACTGGCCCCGGCAATGAGACTAGAATGCAATCACTGGCCCTGACAGTGAGAGCAGAATACAGCTACTGGCCTTGACAATGGGACTATAATTCAGTCACTGGCAGTGGCATGAGACTAGAATCCAGACGCTGGCTCTTGTACAGAGAAAGGCATGCAGGCACTGGCCCTGGTAGTGAGACTAGCATCCACGCACTGGCCCGGCAGTGAGACTGGCATCCATCCACTGGCCCTTGCAGTGAGACTGGCATCCATTGACTGGCCCTGGCAGTTATACTCGAATGCATTCACTGGCCCCAGCAGTGTGACTGGCATCCAGGCACTGACCCCAGCAGTTCAACTAGCATGAAGACACTGGCCCCGTCAGTAAGACTGGCATCCAGGCACTGACCCTGGCACTGAGACTTTGACCCAGACACTGGCCCTGGCAGTGAGATTATAATCCAGGCACTGGCCCTGGCAGTGAGACTAGAGCCCAGACATTGGCCCTGGCAGTGAGACTAGAAATCATTCACTGGCCTTGGCAATGAGAATAAAAGCCAGACACAGGTCCTGGCATAGAGATTGGCATCCAGACACTGGTCCCGGCAGTGAGACTGGTATGCAGACAATGGCCCTGGCAGTGAGACTAGAATGCAGTCACTGGCACTGACAGTGAGACGAAAATGCAGTCACTGGCCCTGAAAATGAGACTAAAATGCAGTCACTGGCCCTGTCAGTCCGACTGGCATCCAGACACTGGCCTGGCCTGGCAGTGTGACTGCAATCCAGCCACCGGACTTGGCAGTGAGATTGGCATCCAGGCAGTGGCCCTGGCAGTGAAACTGGAATGCATTCACTGGCTCCAGAAGTGTAACTGGCATCCAGGCACTGACCACGGCAGTTTGACTGGCATGCAGACACTGGTCCTGCCAGTGAGACTGGCATCTGGGCACTGGCACCAGCAGTGAGACTGGAATACAGGTACGGGAGCTGGCAATGAGACTGGGATGCTGTCTCTGGTCCTGACACTGAGAATTGCACCCAGACACTGACCCTGGCAGTGAGACAAGAATCCAGGTGCTGGCCCTGGCAGTGAGACTAGAATTCATTCACTGGCCCTGGCAGTGCAACTGACACCCAGACACTGGCCTGGCCTGGCAGTGAGACTGCCATCCAGCCACCGGCCCTGGCAGTGAGATTGGCATCCAGGCAGTGGCCCTGGCAGTGAGACTGGAATGCATTCACTGGCCCCGGCAGTGTGACTGGCATCCAGGCACTGACCCCGGCAGTTCAACTGGCATCTGGGCACTGGCACCGGCAGTGAGACTGGAATACAGGTACTGGATCTGGCAATGAGACTGGAATGCTGTCTCTGGTCCTGACACTGAGACTTGCACCCAGACACTGACCCTGGCAGTGAGACAAGAATCCAGGTGCTGGCCCTGGCAATGAGACTAGAATTCATTCACTGGCCCTGGCAGTAAGAATAGAAGCCAGACACAGGCCCTGGAAATGTGACTAGAATGCAGTCACTGGTCCTGACAATGAGACGAGATTGCAGTCACTGGTCCTGGCAGTGGGACAGGCATCCACGCCCTGCCTGGCAGTGTGACTGGTATCCAGGCACTGTCCCTGGCAATGAGAGTAGAATGCAGTCTCTGCCCTTGGCAGTGCGACTGGCATACATCGCTGGCCTGGCAGTGCAACTGGCAACCCGGAACTGGCCCTGACAATGGGACTAGAATTCAGTCACTGGCCCTGGCAAGAGACTATAATTCAGATGCTGGCCCTGGCACAGAGACAGGCATGCAGCCACTTGCCTTGACAGTGAAACAGGCATGCAGACAATGGCCCTAGCAGTGTGACTGGCATCCAGGCACTGGCCCTGGAAGTGAGACTGGCATCCAGGCACTGACCCCAGCAGTTCAACTAGCATGAAGACACTGGCCCCGTCAGTGAGACTAGAATTCATTCACTGACCCTGGCAGTGAGACTAGAACCCAGACATTGGCCCTGGCAGTGAGAATAGAATTCATTCACTGGCCTTGGCAATGAGAATAAAAGCCAGACACACGCCCTGGCACAGAGATTGGCATCCAGACACTGGCCCCGGCAGTGATATTAGAATGCAGTCAGTGGCACTGACAGAGAGACTGGCATCCAGGCACTGGTCCTGACAATTAGACTAGAATGCAGTCACTGGCCCTGACAATTAGACTAGAATGCAGTTACTGTCCTGGGCAGTGATACTGGCATCCCAACGCTGGCCCAGGCAGTGATACTAGAATCCAGGCACTGGCTTTGGCAGTAAGAGTGTAATAATGTTGCTGGGCCTGGCAGTGAGACGAGCATCCGGGCAAAAGCTTTGGCAATGAGACCACAACCCAGGCACTGCCCCTGGCAAGCAGGTCAGCATCCTGGCACTGGACCTGACTGTGAGACTAGCATCCAGGCACTGGCCATGAAGGTGAGACTAGAACACAGTGACTGGCACGGGCAGAGAGACTGGCATCCAGGCACTGACCCTGGCAGTGAGACTAGAATCCAGGCTCTGGCCCTGGAATGAGACTAGAATCCACATGTTGGCCCTGGCAGTGAGACTAGAATTGAGTCACTGGCCCTGGCAGTGCGACTGTCATCCAGACACTGGCCTGGCCTGGCAGAGTGACTGCCATCCAGCCACCAGCCCTGACAGTGAGATTGGCATCCAGGCAGTGGCCCTGGCAGTGATACTGGGATGTATTCACTGGCCCCGGCAGTGTGACTGGCATCCAGGCACTGACCACGGCAGTTCGACTAGAATGCAGACACTGGCCCCGCCAGTGAGACTGGCACCTGGGCACTGGCGCAGGCAGTGATGCTGGCATCTGGGCACTGGCACTGGCAGTGAGACTGGAATACAGGTACTGGATCTGGCAATGAGACTGGAATGCTGTCTCTGGTCCTGACACTGAGACTTGCACCCAGACACTGACCCTGGCTGTGAGACAAGAATCCAGGTGCTGGCCCTGGCAATGAGACTAGAATTAAGTCACTGGCCCTGGCAGTGAGAATCGAAGCCAGACAAGCCCTGGAACAGAGACAATCATGCAGACACTGGCCCCGGCAATGAGTCTAGAATGCAGACACTGGCCCCGGCAATGAGTCTAGAATGCAGTCACTGGCCCTGACAGTGAGACTAGAATGCAGTCACTGGCCCTGACAGTGAGACTAGAATGCAGTCACTGGCCCTGACAATGAGACTTGATTGCAGACACTGGCCCTGGCAGTGGGACAGGCATCCACGCACTGGCCTGGCAGTGTGACTGGCATCCAGGCACTGGCCCCATCAGTTGCAACTGGCATCCAGGCACTGGCATGGCAGTATGAATGGTTTCCAGGCACTGGCCCTGGCAATGACACTAGAATGCAGCTGGTGGTCCTGGCAGTGAGACTAGCATCCAGACAGTGGCCCTGACAATGGGACTAGAATTCAGTCACTGGCCCTGGCATGAGACTATAATCCAGATGCTGGCCCTGGCACAGAAACAGGCATGCAGACAATGGCCCTGGCAGTGAGACTGGCATCCAGCCACTGGCCCTGGCAGTGAGACTGGCATCCAGCCACTGGCCCTGGCAGTGAGACTGGCATCCAGCCACTGGCCCTGGCAGTGAGACTGGCATCCAGCCACTGGCCCTGGCAGTGAGACTGGCATCCAGCCACTGGCCCTGGCAGTGAGACTGGCATCCAGCCACTGGCCCTGGCAGTGAGACTGGCATCCAGCCACTGGCCCTGGCAGTGAGACTGGCATCCAGCCACTGGCCCTGGCAGTGAGACTGGCATCCAGCCACTGGCCCTGGCAGTGAGACTGGCATCCAGCCACTGGCCCTGGCAGTGAGACTGGCATCCAGCCACTGGCCCTGGCAGTGAGACTGGCATCCAGCCACTGGCCCTGGCAGTGAGACTGGCATCCGGCCACTGGCCCTGGCAGTGAGACTGGCATCCAGCCACTGGCCCTGGCAGTGAGACTGGCATCCGGCCACTGGCCCTGGCAGTGAGACTGGCATCCGGCCACTGGCCCTGGCAGTGAGACTGGCATCCGGCCACTGGCCCTGGCAGTGAGACTGGCATCCGGCCACTGGCCCTGGCAGTGAGACTGGCATCCGGCCACTGGCCCTGGCAGTGAGACTGGCATCCGGCCACTGGCCCTGGCAGTGAGACTGGCATCCGGCCACTGGCCCTGGCAGTGAGACTGGCATCCGGCCACTGGCCCTGGCAGTGAGACTGGCATCCGGCCACTGGCCCTGGCAGTGAGACTGGCATCCGGCCACTGGCCCTGGCAGTGAGACTGGCATCCGGCCACTGGCCCTGGCAGTGAGACTGGCATCCGGCCACTGGCCCTGGCAGTGAGACTGGCATCCGGCCACTGGCCCTGGCAGTGAGACTGGCATCCGGCCACTGGCCCTGACAGTGAGAATAGAGGCCAGACACAGGCCCTGGAAGAGAGACTGGCATGCAGACACTGGCCCTGGCAGTGAGACTGGCATGCAGAGACTGGCCCTGGCAGTGAGACTGGCATGAAGAGACTGGCCCTGGCAGTGAGACTTGAATGCAGTCACTGGCCCTGACAGTGAGACTAGAAAGCAGTCACTGGCCCTGGCAGTGCAACAAGCATTCATGCACTGGCCTGGGAGTGTGACTGGCATCCAGGCACTGGACTTGGCAGTGCAACTGGCTTCCAGGCACTGGCCCTGGCAATGAGACTAGAATGCAGACACTGGTACTGACAGTGAGACTAGAATGCAGTCGCTGGCAATGACAATTAGACTACAATCCGGGCACGGGCCCCGGCAGTGCGACTGGCTTCCGGGCACGGGCCCCGGCAGTGCGATTGGCTTCCGGGCACGGGCCCCGGCAGTGCGACTGGCTTCCGGGCACGGGCCCCGGCAGTGCGACTGGCTTCCGGGCACGGGCCCCGGCAGTGCGACTGGCTTCCGGGCACGGGCCCCGGCAGTGCGACTGGCTTCCGGGCACGGGCCCCGGCAGTGCGACTGGCTTCCGGGCACGGGCCCCGGCAGTGCGACTGGCTTCCGGGCACGGGCCCCGGCAGTGCGACTGGCTTCCGGGCACGGGCCCCGGCAGTGCGACTGGCTTCCGGGCACTGGCCCCGGCAGTGCGACTGGCTTCCGGGCACTGGCCCCGGCAGTGCGACTGGCTTCCGGGCACTGGCCCCGGCAGTGCGACTGGCTTCCGGGCACTGGCCCTGGCAATGAGACAAGAATGCATTCAACAGTCCTGGCAGTGAGACAGGCATGCAAACAATTGCCTTGACAGTGAGACTGACATCCAACCACTGGCCCTGGCAGTGCGACTGGCATCCAGGCACTGGCCCTGGCAATGAGACTAGAATGCAGCCACTGGTCCTGACAATTAGACTAGAATGCAGTCACTGGCCCGGATACTTGCCTAGACAGTGAGACAGGCATAAAGACACTGGCCCTGGCAGAGAGAATGACATCCAGGCACTGCTGCTGGTAGAGAGACTGACATCCAGGCACTGGCCCAGCAGTGATACATGCATCCAGCCACTGGCCCTGGCAGTGTGACTGGCATCCAGGCGCTGACTCTGGCAGTTCGACTAGCATGCAGACACGGGCCCCATCAGTGAGACTGGCATCTGGGCACGGGCACAGGCAGTGATGCTGGCATCTGGACACTGGCACCAGCAGTGAGACTGGCATACAGGTACTGAATCTGGCAATGAGAATAGAATGCAGTCACTGGTCCTGACACTGAGACTTGCACGCAGACACTGGCCCTGGCAGTGAGACAAGAATCCAGGTGCTGGCCCTAGCAGTGAGACTAGAATTCATTCACTGGCCCTGGCAGTAAGAATAGAAGCCAGACAAAGGCCCCGGCAGCGCGACTGGCATCCAGGCACTGGCCCCGGCAGTGAGACAAGAATGCATTCAACAGTCCTGGCAGTGAGACAGGCATGCAGACAATTGCCTTGACAGTGAGACTGACATCCAACCACTGGCCCTGGCAGTGCGACTGGCATCCAGGCACTGGCCCTGGCAATGAGACTAGAATGCAGCGCGACTGGCATCCAGGCACTGGCCCCGGCAGCGCGACTGGCATCCAGGCACTGGCCCCGGCAGCGCGACTGGCATCCAGGCACTGGCCCCGGCAGCGCGACTGGCATCCAGGCACTGGCCCCGGCAGCGCGACTGGCATCCAGGCACTGGCCCCGGCAGCGCGACTGGCATCCAGGCACTGGCCCCGGCAGCGCGACTGGCATCCAGGCACTGGCCCCGGCAGCGCGACTGGCATCCAGGCACTGGCCCCGGCAGCGCGACTGGCATCCAGGCACTGGCCCCGGCAGCGCGACTGGCATCCAGGCACTGGCCCCGGCAGCGCGACTGGCATCCAGGCACTGGCCCCGGCAGCGCGACTGGCATCCAGGCACTGGCCCCGGCAGCGCGACTGGCATCCAGGCACTGGCCCCGGCAGCGCGACTGGCATCCAGGCACTGGCCCCGGCAGCGCGACTGGCACCCAGGCACTGGCCCCGGCAGCGCGACTGGCACCCAGGCACTGGCCCCGGCAGCGCGACTGGCACCCAGGCACTGGCCCCGGCAGCGCGACTGGCACCCAGGCACTGGCCCCGGCAGCGCGACTGGCACCCAGGCACTGGCCCCGGCAGCGCGACTGGCACCCAGGCACTGGCCCCGGCAGCGCGACTGGCACCCAGGCACTGGCCCCGGCAGCGCGACTGGCACCCAGGCACTGGCCCCGGCAGCGCGACTGGCACCCAGGCACTGGCCCCGGCAGCGCGACTGGCACCCAGGCACTGGCCCCGGCAGCGCGACTGGCACCCAGGCACTGGCCCCGGCAGCGCGACTGGCACCCAGGCACTGGCCCCGGCAGCGCGACTGGCACCCAGGCACTGGCCCCGGCAGCGCGACTGGCACCCAGGCACTGGCCCCGGCAGCGCGACTGGCACCCAGGCACTGGCCCCGGCAGCGCGACTGGCACCCAGGCACTGGCCCCGGCAGCGCGACTGGCACCCAGGCACTGGCCCCGGCAGCGCGACTGGCATCCAGGCACTGGCCCCGGCAGCGCGACATGAGACAGGCATGCAGACACTTGCCTTGGGAGTGAGACAGGAACGAAGACATTGGCCCTGGCAGTGAGGCTAGCAAGCAGACGCTGGCCCTGGCAGTGAGACTAGCAAGCAGACGCTGGCCCTGGCAGTGAGACTAGCAAGCAGACGCTGGCCCTGGCAGTGAGACTAGCAAGCAGACGCTGGCCCTGGCAGTGATATTATCATCCAGTACTGGCCCTGGCATCGATACAGGCATCCAGACACTGGCCTTGGGAGGGAGACTAGCATCCAGGCACTGGATCTGGCAGTGAGACTACCACCCATACAGTGGCCCAGACAGTGAGACTAGCATCAAGACACTGGCGCTGACAATGAGACAAGCATCCAGACACTGGACCTGACAGTGAGGCTAGCATCCTGGCACTGGCTTTGGCAGAGATAAAAACATCAAGACGCTGGCACAGGCAGTGAGAATGGCATTCCGTTACTGGCCCTGACAGCGAGACTGGCATCCAGGTGCTGGCCTGACTTTGAGATAGCATCCAGACCCTGGCTGTGGATGAGAGGTTAGTTTCCAGACACTGGCCCAGACAGCGAGACTAGCATCATGGAACTGCATTTGGCAGAGAAGCGGGCATCCAGACACAGGCGCTGGCAGAGATAAAAACATAAAGACGCTGGCAGTAGACTGGCATCCTGATACTGGCCCCACCAGTGCGACTGGCATCTAGGCACTGGCACCAAGGCTGGTATCCAGGCACTGGCACAGGTAGTGAGACTGGTATCCAGACACTGGTATGGGCAATGAGACTGGCAACCATATGCTGGGCCTGGCAGTGAGCCAAGCATCCAGGCACTGGCTTTGGCAGTGAAACTAGCATCCGATCACTGGCCCTGGCAACCAGATCAGCATCTCAGCACTGGACCTGAAGTTGAGACTAACATCCAGGCACTGGCCCCGACAGTGACACTAGCATCCAGGCACTGGCCCCGACAGTGAGACTAGCATCCAGGCACTGGCCCCGACAGTGAGACTAGCATCCAGGCACTGGCCCCGACAGTGAGACTAGCATCCAGGCACTGGCCCCGACAGTGAGACTAGCATCCAGGCACTGGCCCCGACAGTGAGACTAGCATCCAGGCACTGGCCCCGACAGTGAGACTAGCATCCAGGCACTGGCCCCGACAGTGAGACTGTCATCCAGGCACTGGCCCCGACAGTGAGACTGTCATCCAGGCACTGGCCCCGACAGTGAGACTGTCATCCAGGCACTGGCCCCGGCAGTGCGACTGTCATCCAGGCACTGGCCCCGGCAGTGCGACTGTCATCCAGGCACTGGCCCCGGCAGTGCGACTGTCATCCAGGCACTGGCCCCGGCAGTGCGACTGTCATCCAGGCACTGGCCCCGGCAGTGCGACTGTCATCCAGGCACTGGCCCCGGCAGTGCGACTGTCATCCAGGCACTGGCCCCGGCAGTGCGACTGTCATCCAGGCACTGGCCCCGGCAGTGCGACTGTCATCCAGGCACTGGCCCCGGCAGTGCGACTGTCATCCAGGCACTGGCCCCGGCAGTGATGGCCCTAACTGGATGTAAAAAAACTATATACGTTGAAACAGTAGAGGGTACAGGTATTGAGATGACTCCATCCTGGGTCTTTACACATCTGTCATCTCTAGACTCACCCTGGCTCTGGTCATGTGCCTTCTTACATCACAGTGTGGGTGGTACTGCACTCATTCCTATGTTAACCCTGTATGTGCCAGACCCTACTACACAGGTCTGTTTCTGAGCACTATTATTTTCACAAGTGCTTCAAGTTGCAATCTGGAAAATATGTCTGTTTCAGTACCTCCAGATAAACCAAGAAATTTAACATGTGTAACAAGTTTGAAGAAGAAGCTCAGCATGAATTGCACCTGGGACCCAGGAAGAGACCCACGCATACCAACAAACTACACACTACGCAGAATAAAGTGAGTTACCTTGGAAATTGCCACAAAACCCCTGCCTTTTGAAATTAATTTACTGATTGGAATTAATACCATCAACATTCTGTGTAGGTGTGTGTGTGTATATGTGTATGTGTGTGTGTGTGTGTGGGTAGGTGTGTGTGCGTGTCGGTAGGTGTGTGTGTAGGTAAATGTGTGTATATAGGTAGGGGTGTGTGTAGGCAGGGGTGTGTGTAGGCAGGGGTGTGTGTGTGTAGGTAGGGGTGTGTGTGGGAAAGTGTGTGGGGGGAGGTGTGTGTAGGTAGGTGTGTATGGGTAGATGTGTGTAGGTAATGGTGTGTGTGTGTGTAGGTAGGTGTATGTGCAGGTCTGAAATAAGATTGAACGAACACGTCTGTGACATCTTTTGGTTATCTCCACCTATCACTGGCCCTCTATCCAGCTCTACTTGTCCCACCCCGCTGCCCCACCCCCCCTTAAACCAGCTTATATTTCATCTCTCCTCTATTTTTACTTAGTTCTGTTGAAGGGTCATTCGGACTCGAAACGTTAACTGTGTTCCTCTCCGTAGATGCTGCCAGACCTGCTGAGATTTTCCAGGTGTTTTTGTTTTTGTTTTGGATTTCCAGCATCTGCAGTTTTTTTGCTTTTATCTTTGTTTTCCTCAACTGCCTATCTAATTCCCTTTTTAAAATCATTGATAGCCTCTAGGCAATGAATTCCAGGTCATTACCACTCACTGCGTAATAAAGTTCTTCCTCACATTGCCTCTTTATCTTGTGTGCAAAACCTTAAAACTGTGATCTCAAAGTCCTTATTCCATCATCTAACAGGATCAGCTTGTCCTTGTCTGAAACTAAATCTGTCATAATCCTGTACATCTCTAACAAATGTCACCCCTTTTGCTCTAAAGAGAACAACCCAGTGTTTCTAACCTAACCTTGTAGATATATTCCCTCATCCTTTGCAACCAACCTGGTAAATGTCCTCGTGCCCATTTAAGGACCCTCACACCTGTCCTAAAGATTGGTGTGCAGGACTGGACACAATGCTCTAGTTGGGGCCTAACCAGAGCTTTATAAAGGTTCAGCATTACTTCCCTGCTTTTGTACTCAATGCCTCTATTTATGAAACCCAAGACCCCATATGCTTTGCTAATTGCTCTGTCAGTGTGTCCTGCCACCTTCAAAGATTTATGCAAATGAAGCCCATGTCCCTCAGTCTCTGTGCAACTTTTCAACTTGAGAATTGCTGAAAAAAGAGACATGTTGAAGCTTTTCATCTTGCACTCATCAGGACACCGCAAGAATACCAATACAAGGGGAAAACAACAATTTATACTGTATGTGAAGAGAGTGCTGATTGGTTAGCAAGTGGAATTGCCATGAAGGATGCACCAATGATGGTCTACTGCAAGGTTACCTTCACTGGTCAATATGCACGTTAGGATTCTTACATTTCCACATACTACAAGATTGGTCTTGTCGGCAACCTTGTAAATAGGGCCCGAGCTATTTGCTCACCATGCAAGCTTGATGTGAAATAGGGGCATCAAAGGCCTCCTGCGGGGTAATGGCTACCCTGGTCAGATCATTTCAAGCTGTATATCATGCAAACTCAAAGTGCCCAGTCCACCTCAGATTACCCTGGAAGGCCAAGGTATCTTAAAAATTTGAGCAACAGGTGAAGCTAGCTGTTTCACGCTGCTACTATGCAGTAGCAACATGAGTGATATCTGCCACTAACAGGATGCCACTGCCAAGTCAAAAAGATATTCTGCCTATCACACAAATGAGTAATGTAGTATATGAATTTCAGAGCCAATGTGATGCTGGGTACATACCGTACATCCCAAAGACTGGCAGATCATATGAAATAGCTGCTGTTCACAACGGGCAGGGTACAGACCGTACCCAACCAGCCTCTGCTTGCAAAACTCAAAACAGTGTCCAACATTAGATGTGATTCAGTGATTGGACAACAATTGCAAAATAATCCTCAATTTAGGATTGCCAGTGAGGCTCACAGTGTGGCATGTGTGTGTGTGTACTGGAGGCTACATATATCATTGCACACAGTCCTGTTCTTTACAGACAGAAAGAACATGTACACACATTGTGCCTGTTTCAGATAAACAAAATGAGTTACAACCATTTGCTGACTCATTCCTCAGGGCAATGCCTTGACCAATCAGGGTCAAGCTGCCTGGTTTAAATTTCAAACAATGCTTGGCAGTTAACTGTCTGTCACCATCAGTGGCGCATTCTCCATGGCAATGCCACTTGCCAACCAATCAGCACTTTCTTCACAGACAATATAAACTGTTGTTTTCCCCCTATAATGGTATTCTTGCGAAGTGTCCTGATGAGTGCAAGACGAAAGGTTCTTTTTTCAGCAATATTCAAGTTCTGTACTACCAAACCACTATTTGTGCACTTTATAACTGTACCACTAAGTCTATATTGCCTTTCCACAACCCTTCTACCAAAATGTAGCACCTCACTTCTCTGTATTATCTGCCCATTTTGCTGGCCTATCAATACATGCCTGTTTCCTCACCACTTTTAGGAATCTGGCTAAGTGCCATAATCATGACATTAATGCACAGAGGATTGACTGCTTGTCTCAGGATTCCCGCTCCTGTACAGTCCCTCGTGACAAGCTGCGTCTCTTCTCCACTTATGACATCTCTGTGATTGCTAAGAATGTACTCGGATCTACAGAGTCGGAGGTCCGGTGCCTCGATGCAATGGATGTAGGTGAGTCTTGAGAATGTGAGAACATTTCTCTCCAATACTCCATAAACAGCGGATTCCCCATTTGTCACTTTCTATCACTCTGCCTGTGCCAATGATTCCCTTCATGTGTACCTCACTTTGTTTTTGCTGATCCATCAGATGCCACTCAGCCCCAGGGCGTTGAAATTTTGGATGGATTCCAATTGGAATCAATCCAGTTCACTGGTAATTAATTTTAACTATCAGCTTTTGAACAAGGCTTTAAGGTGAGATTGTTCGAATAGTGAACTCAAAGAAGTTTTTTTTTAAAGAAAAATGTAAATTAGTACAGAGTTTAATATAGAATTAGAATCACCCAAAAGAACTCATAAGCATACTCATCTCATCTAAAAGACTCCTCTGACTTTCGATGGGTGCTCAGTTCCATGAAAGTGGGCAACTTCTTCCTTTTGGATAAGTACCTTCAGTCAGAATATGGGTAGTATCTTCTCTTCAGTCTAAATGCAGCTATCTAACAGTGTCTCTGGAGATGGGATTTTTAAACCTTAGAGAAGGTTCAAGACCCTCCCTCTCCACATATTAATGGAGTCTTGTCACCCATTGATTGGCTGACAGATTCTTTAATTTATTTTAATTGGTCTTGGCCTTTGTGCGCAATTAATCTTGATAAGAGAACAATGAACTTGTTCAATGTGTTCGTTCAATCTTATTTCAGACATGCAACTTTATATTTTGTATAACTTTGGTTTCTAAGCTTTCTTTTATTTAAATAGATTCTTTTGTAGTCATTTTGTGCCTATATTTTAACTTAAGTTTTATGAGAAGACTTTATATCAAACATAAAATCTCTTTAGGAACATACCTATTATTAACCCGTGTAAGTGAAAAGACCAATCTTATGATAAAATTATTAATTAATTAATAGTTATTTAATCATAGCTGAGACGCAATCTTGTTATTTAATCAAAACTGAGACTCGGTCTTAGTTTGTGGGCTGGGATCCAACCATCCTTATGAGTTGGTCTCCTCCAGTGTTCCTTATCTGTTGTTAGCATAGCTACATACATTCTAATAATGCAGATTTGTTTTAAACTAAGAAAATAATTCTAGTGAGTTAATTTAAATGTAAAGACAAAAGTGACAGAATACAGCTAAGGCTACATACCTATAAAAGGCGAACTAATAATGCCAGTTCTCTTAATGATCCAGAGTTAACTCTTTGATTGTTATTAAAAGACAAACTGCTTACAATTTTGATATTACTGGCTCACGTTTCTATATGTTTTAATATATTGTATCACTGTAGAGTACAAAAGTTTTCAAAATTGCAATGTCATGTATTTTGTTAAAAGGCTTCTTTTAAGAGGTTCTTAGTATAATGAAGCCTTTTAAAAATAACTTGATTCTTTCAAATGTTCTTCAAAATTAAGGTTATCTTAAAATCGTCAGTTGCCGGCTTGTCTAATTCATTGTCAGCATAACAATATATAAAGTCAAGGAATCACATGACTTCCTTTGGCCCTGTTAGTTTATTCAGTGAGTTTAGTCTGAGAATGATTGATTTTTAATAAAAATCAACATCTAAGCTTACCTACATGGGATCCAGACATCACAATATATAAGACCCTGACACCAAAGTGCCTGGGACCCTGACACCAGGTGAGGTGAGAGTGACTGCCCTTGACATCAGGACAGCATTTGAACGAGTGTGGCATCGAGGAGCCCTAGCAAAACTGGAGTCAGGGGGAAAACTCTCCGCTGGTTGGAGTCATATCAAGCACAAAGGAAGATGGTTGTGGTTGTTGGAGGTCAGTCATCTCAGCTCCAGGACATCACTGCAGGAGTTCCTCAGGGTAGTGTCCTAGGCCCAACCATCTTCAGCTGCTTCATCAATGACCTTCCTTCCATCATAAGGTCAGAAGTGTGGATGTTCGCTGATGATTGCACAATGTTCAGTACCATTCGTGACTCTTCAAATACTGAAGCAGTCCATGTCCAAATGCAACAAGACCTGGACAATATCCAGGCTTGGGCTGACAAGTGGCAAGTAATATATGCAATACACAAGTGCCAGGCAATGACCATCTCCAACAATAGAGAATCTAACCATTGGCCCTTGATGTCCAATGGCATTGCCATCGCTGAATCCCCCACCATCAACATCCCGGGGGTTACCATTGACCAGAAACTGAACTAGACTAGCCATATAAATACCGTGGCTACAAAAGCAGTTCAGAGGCTAGGAATCCTGTGGTGAGATTTTTTTGAGGTGACCAGGTGTGTAGATGAGGGTAGTGCAGTTGAGGTAGTTTATATAGATTTCAGCAAAGCCTTTGACAAGGTCCCACATGGGAGACTTATAAAGTAGGCAAAGGTACATGAGATACAGGGTAATTTGATAAGGTGGATTCAAAATTGGCTTAGTTGTAGGAGGCAGAGGGTGATGACAGAAGGGTGATTTAGTGACTGGGAGCCAATGTCCAGTGGGATCTGTGCTCGGTCCCCTATTATTTGTCATTTATATAAATGACATAGATGACTATGTGGGAGGTAGGATTAGTAAGTTTGCGGATGACACAAAGATTGGCAGGCTGGTTAACAGTGATGTTTGAGTGTCTTGGGCTACAGGAAGATATAGACGGGATGTTCAAATGGGCAAATAAGTGGCAGATGGAATTTAACCCTGAAAAGTGTGAGGTGATACACTTTGGAAGGAGTAATTTGACAAGGAAGTATTCAATGAACAGCATGACACTTGGAAGTTCTGAGGAACAAAGGGATCTTGGTGTGTGTGTCCGTAGATCTCTGAAGGCGGAGGGGAATGTTAGTGGGGTGGTGAAAAAGGCATATGGGACACTTGCCTTTATCAATCGAGGCATAGATTACAAAAGTAGGGAGGTCATGTTGGAGTTGTATAGAACCTTGGTGAGGCCACAGCTGGAGTACTGTGTGCAGTTCTGGTCACCACATTATAGGAAGGATGTGATTGCACTGGAAGGGGTGGAGAGGAGATTCACCAGGATGTTGCCTGGGATGAAACATTTAAGTTATGAAGAGAGGTTGGATAGACTTGGGTTGTTTTCGTTGGAGCAGAGAAGACTGAGGGGCGACCTGATCGAGGTGTACAAGATTATGAGGGGCATGGACAGGGTGGATAGGGAGCAGCTGTTCCCCTTAGTTGAAGGATCAGTCACAAGGGGGCATAAGTTCAAGGTGAGGGGCAGGAGGTTTAGGGGGGATATGAGGAAAAACTTTTTTACCCAGAGGATGGTGACGGTCTGGAATGCGCTGCCTGGGAGGGTGGTGGAGGCGGGTTGCCTCACATCCTTTAAAAAGTACCTGGATGAGCACTTGTCACGTCATAACATTCAAGACCATGGGCCAAATGCTGGTAAATGGGATTAGGTAGGTAGGTCAGGTGTTTCTCACGTGTCGGTGCAGACTTGATGGGCCAAACTGTGGGTTTTCTGCACTGTGATTCTGTGATTCTGTGAGTAACTCACCTCCTGACTCCCTAAAGCCTGTCCACCATCTCCAGGCACAAGTCAGCAGTGTGATGGAATACTCCCCACTTGCCTGGATGAGTGCAGCTCCCACAACACTCAAGAAGCTCGACACCATCCAGGACAAAGCAGCCCACTTGATTGGCACCACATCCACAAACATTCACTCCCTCCACCACCGACGCAGAGTAGCAGCAGCGTGTACCATATGATGCACTGTAGGAATTCACTAAGGCTCCTTCCACAGCAACTTCCAAACCCACAACCACTACCACATAGAAGGACAAGAGCAACAGACACATGGGAACACCACCACCTGGAAGTTCCCCTCCAAGTCACTCACTATCCTGACTTGGAAATATATCGCCGTTACTTCACTGTTGCTGGGTCAAAATCCTGGAGCTCCCTCCCTAACAGCACTGTGGGTGTACCTACACCACCGGACTGCAGCGGTTGAAGAAGGCAGCTCATCACCACCTTCTCAAGGCAGTTAGGGATGGGCAATAAATGCTGGCCTAGCCAACGAAGCCCCAATCCCCAGACTGCATCAATATACACAGTACATGGGACCCAAACACCATTGTAGATGGACCACAACACTGCAGTAACTGGGGCACTGACATCACAGTAACTGGGACCCCAACTGTACAGTAATTGGGACCACAACATTACAGTAACTGGGACCCTGACACTACAGTAACTGGGACCCTGACACTACAGTGATTGGGACCCCAACACTACAGTAATTGGGACCCCAACACTACAGTAATTGGGACCCCTACACCAAAGTAACTGGGACACTAATACCACAGTAACGGGGACCCTGACGCTACAGCAATTGGGACTCTGACACTTGAGTAACTATGACACTGACACCACTGTAATTTGGAACCCCACACTACAGTTACTTGGACCCTGATACTGAAGTAATTGGGATCCCGACACGACAGTAACTGGGACACTGACACCACAGTAACTGAGAACCCAACACCAATGTAATTGGGAACTGACACCACAGTAACTGCCACTACAGAAATTGGGATGCTGACACTACAGTAATTGTGACCCCGACACTACAGTAATTTGGACTCTGAAACCAAAGTAACTGGGACCCTAACACTACAGTAAAAGGGTCCCAACACCAAAATAACTGGGACCCTGGCACCACAGTAACTGGGACACTGACAATGCAGTAATTGGGACCTTGACACTACAGTACCGGGGACCCGATACTACAGCAATTGGGACTCTGACACTTGAGTAACTATGACATTGACACCACTGTAATTTGGAACCATGACTCTACAGTAACTGGGACCCTGACACCCCAGTAACTGGGACCCCAACACCAAAGTATTTGGGACCCTAACACTACTGTAACAAGGGTCCCAACACCAAAGTAATTGGGACCCTGACTACACAGTAACTGGGATCCGGACACCACAGTAACTGGGACCCCAACACTACAGCAATTATGACCGTGACACTAAAGCAATTGGGACACTGACAATACAGCAACTCTAACCATGACACTACAGTAATTGGGAACTCCACACTACAGTAACTGGGACCCTGACACCAGAGTAATTGGGACCCTGACACTACAGTAATTGGAACACCAACACTACAGTAACTTGGACCCCAACACTACAGTGAGTGTGACTCTGGCACTACAAAAATTGGAACCCTTACACTACAGTAACGAGGACACTGAATCTACAGTAATTGGGACTTCGACACTACAGTAGCTAGGACACTGAATCTACAGTAATTGGGACTTCGACACTACAGTAAATGAGCCTCTGACATTACAGTAATTGGGACCCTGACACTACAATAACTGGGACCCCAACACTACATTAAAACTGGGACACTGACCCCGCAGTAACTGGGATCCCAGCACCAGTGTAATCCGGACCCAGACAGTACAGTAATTAGGATTCTAACACTGCATTAACTGGGACCCTGACACTACAGTAACTGGCATCCTGAAACCAAAGTAACTGGGACCCTGACAGCACAGTAACTGGGACCCTGACATCGCAGTAAAAGGAACTCTGAGACTACAGTAACTGGGATGCTGACATTACAGTATCTGGGACCCTGACATTATAGTAATTGGGAACCCCATGCTTTAGTAACTGGGACCCCAAAATTACAGTAATTGGGACCCTGACACCAAATTAATTGGGACCCTAACACCACAGTAACTATGACACTGACCCTACAGTACTTTGGACACTACAGCACACTACAGTTACTTGGACCCTGATGCTAGGGTAATTGGGAACACAACACCAATGTGAATGGATCCCTGGCACTACAGAAGCTAGGAACATGACACTAAAGTAGCTGAGACCCTGACGCTACAGTAACTGAAACCCCAACACAGCAGTGACTAGGACCCTGATACTACAGTAATTGGAACCCAACACTACAGTAACTGGGACCCTGACACTAAAGTAATTGGGACCCCAACACTACAGTAACTGGGACTCGGGCACTACAGTAAATGGGATGCTGACACCACAGTAACTGGAACCCTAATGATACAGTAATTGGGACAATGACTCTACAGTAACTGGGACCCCAATACCAAATTAGTTGGGAACCTGACACTAAAGTAACTTGGACCCTGATACAACAGAAATTGGGGCACTGACAATATAGTAATATGACCCTGAAACTATAGTATTTGGCACCCCGACACTACAGTAACTGGGACCCTGACACTACAGTAACTAGGACCCTGAAGCTACAGTAATTGGGGCTTGGACACAACAATAAATGAGCCCCTGACACTGCAGGAAGTGTGCCCTGACACTACAGTAAGTGGGACCCTGAAACCACAGTAATTGGGAGCCTGACACTACCATAACTGGGACCCTGACAATACAGTGACTGTGAATCTGACACTACAGTAATTGGAACCCAACACTACAGTAACTGGGACCCTGAAACTAAAGTAATTGGGACCCTAACACTACAGTAACTGGGACTCGGGCACTACAGTAAATGGGATGCTGACACCACAGTAACTGGGACCCTGATGCTACAGTAATTGGGACCACGACTCTACAGTAACTGGGACCCCAACACCAAATTAATTGGGAACCTGACACTAAAGTAACTTGGACCCTGATACAACAGAAATTGGGGTACTGGCAATATAGTAATATGACCCTGACACTACAGTAATTGGGACCCCCACATTACAGTAACTGGGACCCTGACACTACTGTAAATAAGACCCCAACACTACAGTAACTAGGACCCTGAATCTACAGTAATTGGGACTTGGACACAACAATGAATGAACCCCTGACACTGCAGGAAGTGTGACCTGACACTATAGTAAGTGGGACCCTGAAACCAAAGTAATTGGGAACCCGACAATACAGTGACTGTGAATCTGACACTACAGTAATTGGGACCCTGACACTACAGTAACTAGGACACTGAATCTACAGTAATTGGGACTTGGACACTACAGTAAATGAGCCCCTGACACTACAATATTTGTGACCTGACACTACAGTAAATGGGACCCTAAGACTACGTAACTAAGACCCCGACACTACAGTGACTGTGACTCTGACACTACAGTAATTGGGACACTGACACTACAGTAACTAGGAACATGACAGCAAAGACATTGTGACCCTTACACTACAGTAACTGAGACCCCAACACTACAGTAACTAGGACCCTGACACTAAAGTAATTGGAATTTGATACTACAGTAACTGGGACACTGACAACACAGTAATTGAGACCCGGGCACCACAGTAACCGGGATGCTGACACCACAATAACTGGGACCCTGACACTGCAGAATTTGGGACCATGACTCTACAGTAACTAGGACCCTGACACTACAGTAACTGGGACCCCAACACCAAAGTATTTGGGACCCTAACACTACTGTAACAAGGGTCCCAACACCAAAGTAATTGGGACCCTGACTACACAGTAACTGGGATCCGGACACCACAGTAACTGGGACCCCAACACTACAGCAATTATGACCGTGACACTAAAGCAATTGGGACACTGACAATACAGCAACTATGACCATGACACTACAGTAATTGGGAACTCCACACTACAGTAACTGGGACCCTGACACTACAGTAATTGGAACACCAACACTACAGTAACTGTGACCCTGATACAACAGTAATTGGGACCCCGACACTACAGTAACTTGGATCCCGACACTACAGTGACTGTGACTCTGACACTACAATAATTGGGACCCTGACACTACAGTAATGAGGACACTGAATCTACAGTAATTGGGACTTCGACACTACGGTAAATGAGCCTTTGACACTACACTAATTGGGACCCTGACACTACAGTAACTAGAACCCTAACACTACATTAAAACTGGGACACTGACCCCTCCAGTAACTGGGATCACAGCACCAGTGTAATTCGGACCCAGACACTACAGTAATTGGGATTCTAACACTGCATTAACTGGGACCCTGACACTACAGTAACTGGCATCCTAAAACTGAAGTAATTGGGACCCTGACATCGCAGTAAAAGGAACTCTGAGACTACAGTAACTGAGATGCTGACATTACAGTATCTGGGACCCTGACATTATAGTAATTGGGACCCCCATGCCATAGTAACTGGGCCCCCAAAATTACAGTAATTGGGACCCCGACACCAAAGTAATTGGGACCCTAACACCACAGTAACTATGACACTGATCCTACAGTACTTTGGACACTACAGCACACTACAGTTACTTGGACCCTGATGCTAGAGTAATTGGGAACACGACACCAATGTGATTGGATCCCTGGCACTATAGAAGCTAGGAACATGACACTAAAGTAACTGAGACCCTGACGCTACAGTAATAGCGAGGTCCACACTACAGTAATTTGGACCCTGACACCACAGTAACTGGGACCCTGACACTACAGTAAAAGGAACTCTGACACAACAGAAACCGGGACCACGACGCTACAGTGATTGGGACCCCGACACTTCAATAACTGGGACACTGACACTACAGTAACTAGGAACTTGACACCAAAGACATTGTGACCCTGACACTACAGTAACTGGGACCCTAACATTACAGTAACTGAGACCCCGACACTACAGTGACTGTGACTCTGACACTACAATAATTGGGACACTGACACTACAGTAACTAGGAACTTGACACCAAAGACATTGTGACCCTGACACTACAGTAACTGAAACCCCAACACAGCAGTAACTAGGACCCTAAAACTACAGTAATTGGAACCCAACACTACAGTAACTGGGACCCTGAAACTAAAGTAATTGGGACCCCAACACTACAGTAACTGGGACTCGGGCATTACAGTAAATGGGATGCTAACACCACAGTAACTGGGACACTGATGCTACAGTAATTGGGACCATGACTCTACAGTAACTGGGACCCCAACACCAAATTAATTGGGAACCTGACACTAAAGTAACTTGGACCCTGATACAACAGAAATTGGGGCACTGGCAATATAGTAATATGACCCTGACACTACAGTAATTGGGACTCCCACATTACAGTAACTGGGACCCTGACACTACCGTAAATAAGACCCCAACACTACAGTAACTAGGACCCTGAATCTACAGTAATTGGGACTTGGACACTACAATGAATGAACCCCTGACACTGCAGGAAGTGTGACCTGACACTATAGTAAGTGGGACCCTGAAACCAAAGTAATTGGGAACCCGACACTACCGTAACTGGGACCCCGACAATACAGTGACTGTGAATCTGACACTAAAGGTAATTGGGACCCTGACACTACAGTAACTAAGACACTGAATCTACAGTAATTGGGACTTGGACACTACAGTAAATGAGCCCCTGACACTACAATATTTGTGACCTGACACTACAGTAAATGGGACCCTAAGACTACGTAACTAAGACCCCGACACTACAGTGACTGTGACTCTGACACTACAGTAATTGGGACACTGACACTACAGTAACTAGGAACATGACACCAAAGACATTGTGACCCTTACACTACAGTAACTGAGACCCTGACACTACAGTAACTAGGACCCTAACACTAAAGTTATTTGAATTTGACACTACAGTAACTGGGACACTGACACTACAGTAATTGAGACCCGGGCACCATAGTAACCGGGATGCTGACACCACAGTAACTGGGACCCTGACACTGCAGAATTTTGGACCCTGATTTTACAGTAACTATGACCCTGACACCACAGTAACTGGGAACCCAACACCAAAGTATTTGGGACCCTAACACTACTGTAACAAGTGTCCCAACACCAAAGTAATTGGGACCCTGACTCCACAGTAACTGGGATCTGGACACCACAGTAACTGGGACCCGAACACTACCATAATTATGATTGTGACACTAAAGCAATTGGGACACTGACAATACAGCAACTATGACCATGACACTACAGTAATTGGGACCTCCACACTACAGGAACTGGGCCTCTGACACCACAGTATTTGGGACCCTGACGCTACAGTAATTGGGATGCCAACACTACAGTAACTGGAATCCTGACACTATAGAAATTGGGACACCAAGACAACAGTAACTGTGACCATAACACTACAGTAATTGGGACCCCAACACTACAGTAACTGGGACCCCAACACTACAGTGACTGTGACTCTGACACTACAGTAATTGGGAGCCTAACACGACAGTAAAACTGGGACACTGACCCCACAGTAACTGGGATCCCAACACCGATGTAATTGGGATCCAGACACTACAGTACTTGGGATTCTAACACTGCATTAACTGGGACCCTGACACTTCAGTAACTGGTATCCTGAAACCAAAGTAATTGGGACCCTGACAGCACAGTAACTGGGACCCTGGCGTCGCAGTAAAAGGAACTATGATACTACAGTAACTGGGATGCTGACATTACAGTAACTGGGGCCCTGACACTATAGTAATTGGGACCCCCACACTATAATAACTGGGACCCCAAAATTACAGTAATTGGAACCCCGACACCAAAATAATTGCGACTCTATCACCACAGTAACTATGACACTGACCCTACAGTACTTTGGAACTGCACACTACAGTTACTTGGACCCTGATGCTAGAGTGATTGGGAACCCCACTACAGTAACTAGGAATTTGACACCAAAGACATTGTGACCCTGGCACCACAGTAACTAGGACCCCGACACTACAGTAATTGGGACTCCGCCACTACAGTAATTGGGAACCCGACACTACAGTAACTGGGACACTGACACTACAGTAACTAGGAACTTGACACCAAAGACATTGTGACCCTGACACTACAGTAACTATGACCCTGACACCACAGTAATTGGAACCCAACAGTACAGTAACTGGGACCCTAATACTAAAGTAATTGGGACCACAACACTACAGTAACTGGGGCTCGGGCACTACAGTAACTGGGATGCTGACACCACAGTAACTGGGATCCTGACACTACAGTAATTGGGACCCCAACACCAAATTAATTGGGAACCTGACACTAAAGTAACTTGGACCCTGACACAACAGAAATTGGGGCACTGACAATGTAGTAATATGACCCTGACACTACAGTAATTGGGGCCCCACACTACAGTAACTGTGATCCTGACACTACAGTAATTGGGACCCCGACACTACAGCAGCTAGGACCCTGAATCTACAGTAATTGGGACTTGGACTCTACAGTAAATTAGCCCTTGACACTAAATAAATTGGGACCCCAACACTACAGTAACTGGGATCCTGAAACAAAAGTAATTGGGACCCCGACGCTACAGTAACTGGGACACTGACACCATAGTAGCTGGGATCTCAACACCAATGTAATTGGGAACCTGACACTACAGTAACTGGGACACTGACACTACAGTAATTGGGATACCACACTACAGTAATTGGCATCGCTGACACTACAGTAACTGGGATCCCGACACCACAGTAAATGGGGCCCAGGCACTATGGTAATTGGGATTCTAATACTACATTATCTGTGACTCTGAGACTACAGTAACTGGGATGCATGATATTATAGTAACTGGGACCCTGACACTATAATAATTAGGACCCCCACACTATAGTAACTTGGACCCCAAAATACAGTAATTGGGACCCCGACACCAAAGTAATTGGGACCCTAACACCACAGCAATGGGGACCCTGGCACTACAGCAATTGGGATTCTGACACTACAGTAACTATGACACTGACACCACAGTAACTGGGACCCTGACACTGCAGTAACTTGGACCCTGACACTACAGCAATTGGCACCCTGACACTATAGTAACTATGATCCTGACAGTACAGTAATTTGGAACCCCACACTACAGTTCTTTGGATCTTGATGCTAGAGTAATTGGGAACCCCACACTACAGTAATTGGGACACCGACATGACGGTAATTGGGACCCCGACACTACAGTAATTGGGACCCCGACACTACAGTAACTGGGACCCTGAAACCAAAGTAATTGGGACCCTAACACTAGGGGTAACTATGACCCTGACACCAAAGTAATTGGGAGCCCGACACTACAGTAACTGGGACCCCAACACCATAGTATTTTGGACCCTGACACTACAGTAATTGGGACCCCGACACTACAGTAACTGGGACCATGACACTACAGTAATTGGGACCCCGACACTCCAGTAATTGGGGCTCGGCCACTACAGTATCTGGGATGCTGACACTAAGTAGCTGGTACCCTGACATAACAGTAAGTGGGACACAGACACTACAGTAACTTGTACCCTGACACTACAACAATTGGGATCCTGACTCCACAATAACTGGGACCCTTATGCTATAGTAACTATGACCCTAACACTACACAATCGGGAGCACCACAATACATCAACAGGGACACTGAAACTACAGTAACTGGGACCCTGACAGTGCAGCAATTTGTACCCCGACACTACAGTAACTATGACCGTGACACTACAGCAGCAATTGGGACCGCCACACTACATGAACTGGGACCCTGACACTACAATAACTTGGACCATGCCACTACAGCAATTGGGACATTGACACCACAGTAACTATGACCCTGACACTACAGTAATTGGGACCCTGACACTACTGTAACTGGGACCCTGAAACCAATGTTATTGGGAACCCAACACCACAGTAACTGGGACCCCGACACCACAGTATTTGGTACCCTGACGCTACAGTAATTGGGACCCCAACACTACAGTAACTGGGACCCTGAATCTATAGTAATTGGGACTTGGGCACTACAGTAAATGAGCCCCTGACACTGCAGGAATTGTGACCTGACACTACAGTAAGTGGGACCCTGAAACCAAAGTAATTGGGATCCTAACACTACAGTAACTATGACCCCGACACCATAGTATTTTGGACCCTGACATTACAGTACTTGGGACCCCGACACTACAGTAACTGGAACCCTGAAACCAAAGTAACTAGGGCCCTAACACTACAGTTACAAGGGTCCCAACACCAAAGTAATTGGGACCCCAGCACCAAAATAATTGGGAACCTGACACCACAGTATCTGGGGACCTCAACACTACACTAATTGGCACCCTGACATTACAGTAATTGGGACCTTGAAACTACGGTAATTAGGACACCAACACTACAGTAACTGGGACCCTGACACTACAGTAATTGGCACCCCGACAGTACAGTAATAGGGACCCGACACTACAGTAACTGGTTCCCCGACACTATAGTAACTGGGTCCCTGACACTAAAGTAACTGGGACCCTGACACTACAGTAATTGGGATCCCGACACTACTCTGAAATCTACAGTAATCTATGACTCAGAGTCTACACTAATTGGGATTTGGACATTACAGTAAATTACCCCCTGACACTACAGGTATTGGGACCCCGACACTACAGAAACTGGAACCTTGAAACCAAAGTTATTGTGACCCCAACACCACAGTAACTGGGACACCGACACCACAGTAACTGGGACCCTGACACCTCAGTAATTGGGACCCCCAAACTAGAGTAACTGGGACCCCGACACTACAGTATCTGGGACACCAACACCACAGTAACACGGACCCCGACACTACAAAGTTGGGACCCTGACACTACAGTACCTACGACCCCAACACTACAGTACTTGGACCATGGCATTACCATAACTGGGACCATGAAACTACAGTAACTGTGACCCTGACACTACAGTAATTGGGACCATGGCACTACAGTAACTGTGACCCTGAAACCACAGTAACTGGTACCCTGACATTAGTGGAGTAACTGGGACCCCGACAGCACATCACTTTGACCCTGACAGTACGGTAACTGAGATCCTGACGCGACAGTACCTGAGACTGCGACACTATAGTAACTGAGAATGCAACACTACAGTAAGTGGGACCCTGACACCACAGTAACTGGGACCCCAACACCAAAGTAATTGGGACCCCCGACACCACGGTAACTGAGACTGCGGCATCGCAAAACCTGGGACTGCGGCATTACAGTAACTAGGACCCTGACACTTTGGTAAATGAAACTGCGACACCATAATAACTGAGACTGATACTACATAACTGGGACCCTGAAACTACAGTAACTGGGACTGTAACACTATAGTAACTAGGACTCTGAAGTCTGAGATCTGAGCATCACAGAATGTGGGTCACTGGTGAATCTCTCAATATTGACTGGATCCAGATCCTTCTCTGATTTTTTTATGTTTCCATAATTGAAAAAAGTATTGTACCACAGCCAGTAGTGCTAGGCTGTGTTCCTGTAATTTTTGTCCTGACTATTGTTTCTCATTTACCTTTGGATTAGTGAAGCTGGAGAGGCCTGTGATTCGCACTGTACTAGCAGATCCTTTGAGCAGCCACTGTTTGATTATACACTGGGTGCTGGACATTAACTTGAGAATTGAATGCGAGTTGCAATACAGAGAACATCACAAACCTGCCTGGAGACAGGTTGGTACTTACTACTTTCATGCCTTGTCCTGCTAGGAGAATTTGAGATGCAAAGCAGCTCCTAACAACAGTTATGGAAAGTCCTGCATTTGGCTGAATGGATTCTGAACAGTGCTTTATTCAATTTCCACAGGTGAAGGTTACAATCACTGCAATGCATAGAGAGCAGCATCTGTGCCAGTTGTCAGCGGCGACTGAATACCGAGTCCAGCTTCGTTGCATATTACTTGGTAAGATGAGATACTGGAGTGACTGGAGCCTGGAGCACACTGGACGCACTTCAGAGAGCCGTATGTACTGCAAGCATCACTGGTAGGGCTGTTTCGTCAATACCAACAGTGGACACTCATTGATCAACCAAAGATGCTGCTGAGATTTTTGAGTTTGCTTTTTGGGCGGGAATGTAAACTTTTGTAAAAGAAATGGGTTTCTTAAAAATCTTTAGAAAACTATGGTTAAGCCTCAACAAGAGCATTGTGTCAGATCTGGCAGGGTGTTCAGGTCTTGGGGAGGGTGCAGAGGGGATTTTGGGAATAGTACCTGGGATGAGGTAGTCTGGTTATGTGAGGAGACTGCATAAAGTAGGATTTACCCCTTAGAGCAATGTAGCTTCATTTTGACAGTTTAATGAAGGAGAAGTTCTTCCCAGTGGCAGAGGAGCTGTGGCCAGAGAACACAGATTCCATGGAATTGTCTAAACAACTAAAGGTGAGATGAGAACTTTTTTTCACAGCAAGTCATTTGGAATCTGGAATGCACTGCCTGAACAAACAGTGAAGCAGATTTCAAAACTTTCAAAATAGAATTGGATAAATATTTGAAAGACTGAAATGTGCAGTGGTGTTGGGAAAGAGCAGACACTGGTCAGATAACCCTTTCAAAGAGCTTGCAGAGGCACAATAGGGCTGAACATTCTGTGTTAAAAGATTCTAGAATTCGTTCCTACAACCCACAGAAAATGGACATCTAGAGGTTCATTTGAATGTACAGATATCCCAGAGTGTTGGTGTCACTGACAGGCAGGGCTCTACACCTGATGTATTTGCTGAGAATCTGAAGACAGATTGAGCAGAAGAAACAGGATGAAGCTCGCTATACATTCTCCTTCACAATGTCCAGCAAACACTGCTGTCCTACACTCAGTCTACACAGTTGAGATTCTCTGCCCCTGCAAGCAGACTTTCAGCACTATCCCCACCACAAACTCCCAGGGCAGGTACAGCACGGGGTTAGATACAGAGTAAAGCTCCCTCTACATCGTCCCCATCAAGCACTCCCAGGACAGGTACAGCACATTAGTACTCTGTCCAAAATTTACTGTGGGTAAATTTAACAAGAAACTTTGAAGCCAACTTCTCCAAACCTTCCAAGGTTTCCTTCCTTCTTTTCTCTCTTCTAGTTAAAAAATGACATCAATCTTACATTGTTCTGGTTTATTCTTCCTTTATTTTAAGTGTTTTACTTCCTGCTTACTACAACCCTTGTCTTATCCAATAACCAATTTGCTTGCAAGTTAGGACATCGACAGTAGAATTTTGGATGATCTCAAGTTTAGGCCAGCCAGAATAGTATTAGAATAGTGAAGTCCACAGGTGGCAAAAGCAAGGAAGGGAACTTCATCAGCAGATTGCCTGATTCTGCCTCTCCCTCAGACTATCTCACAGAGATGAAAATCATTGACCTTACATAGTGTGGATGTGTGGTCAGAATCTCATCTTAGAGTCAAAAATGGCCACCAGTGGTAATAAAGTGGGTCATTTTGCATCTCCACCAACCACCTTCTTACCCAATAAACATAGCAGCTTCTTCATATTCTCTTAGAGGATAGAATACAAGGGGGTAGAAGTCATGCCTCAGCCATGCAGAGCCCTGGTTAGACCAGTGCTGTGAGCAGTTTTGGGCTCGAAATCTTAGGAAGAATATATTAGCCTTGGAAGGAATGCAGTGTAGATTTACCAGAATAGTACCTGGACTCTAAGGGTTAACTTATGAGGTGAGATTACACAAACTGGGGCTGTATTCCATGGAATTTAGAAGGTTTAGAAGGAAGACATAGGTAGGGTTCTAAATGAATACTTTGTGTCGGTGTTCACAAGTGAGAGGTACGACGTGGGTATGGAAATCAGGCAGAAGGACTGTGATATAATGAAAGAAATTAGCTTAGAAAGGGAGAGGGTTCTAAGTGGTCTGGCAGGCTTAAGAGTACATAAATTTCCAGGCCCGGATGAAATGTATCCCAGGCTCTTAAGTGAGACAAGGGAGGAGATAGCAGGGGCACTGGCAATAATTTTCAATACCTCTCTGGCCACAGGAGAGGTGCCAGAGGACTGGAGGACAGCCAATGTGGTATCGTTATTCAAGAAGGGAGGAAGGGATAAACCAGGGAACTACAGGCCAGTCAGTCCAACCTCAGTGGTGGGGAAACTATTGGGAGCAATTCTGAGGGATAGAATTAATCTACACTTGGAGAGGCAGGGATTAATCAAGGACAGTCAGCATGGTTTTGTTAAGGGGAGGTCATGTCTGACCAATTTGATTGAATTTTTCAAAAAAGTGACCAGGTGTGTAGATGAGGGCAATGCATTTGACGTAGTCTACTTGGACTTCAGCAAGGCTTTTGATAAGGTCCCGCATGGGAGACTGATAATGAAGGTAAGAGCCCATCGGTTCCAAGGCAATTTGGCAAATTGGATCCGGAATTGGCTGAGTGGCAGGAAGCAGAGGGTGATGGTCGAGGGGTGTTTTTGTGACTGGATGCCTGTGTCCAGTGGGGTTCCACAGGGATCGGTGTTGGGTCCCTTGCTGTTTGTGGTATATATAAACAATTTAGACTTGAATTCAGGAGGGTTGATCAGTAAGTTCGCGGATGTCACGAAAATTTGTGGGGTGGTATGTAGTGAGGAGGATTGCCTTAAGTTACAGGAGGAAAAAGACGGGCTGGTTAGATGGGCTAATCAGTGGCAAATGGAATTTAATCCAGATAAGTGTGAGGTGATGCACTTGGCCAGGACAAACAAGGCACGGGAATACCCGATGAATGATAGGACCCTGGGAAGTACCAAGGATCAGAGGGACCTTGGTGTGCATGTCCGTCGGTCCCTTAAGGTAGCAGGACAGGTGGATAAGGTGATTAAGAAGGCATATGGGATACTTGCCTTTATTAGCCGAGGCATAGGATATAGGAACAGAGAGGTTATGCTGGAACTGTATAAAACGCTGGTTAGGCCACAGTTACAGTATTGCGTGCAGTTCTGGAACCCGCATTATAGGAAAGATGTGATTGCACTAGAGAGAGTGCAGAGGAAATTTACCAGGATGTTGCCTGGGCTGGTGAGTTTTAGTTATGAGAGAGATTGGATAGACTGAGGTTATTTTCCCTGGAGCAGAGGAGATTGAGGAGGGACATGATTGAGGTGTATAAAATTAAGAGGGGCATAGATAGGGTAGACAGGAAGGAACTTTTCCCCTTGGTGGAGGGATCAATAACCAGGGGGCATAGATTTAAAGTAAGGGGCAGGAGGTTTAGAGGGGATGTGAGGAAAAACTTTTCACCCAGAGGGTGGTGGGAATCTGGAACTCACTGCCTGAAAGGGTGGTAGAGGCAGAAACCCTCATAACATTTAAGAAGTATTTGGATGTGCACTTACGATGCCATGGCATACAAGGCTATGGGCCTAGTGCTGGAAAATGGGATTAGAATAGTTAGGTACTTGTTTGATCGCTGCAGACTCGATGGGCCTTTTTCTATGCTGTAAACCTCTATGACTCTATGTTAAGATCAAAGTTTTCAAGGTATGAAGGGGAATAGATAGGCCAGCTGGGAGAAACTATTTCCGCTGCTTGGGAAGCCTAGAACCAGGAGGCAGAGCATTAAAAATTAGAGTCAAACCTTTCCAGAGTGAAATTTGGAAAGACTTGTTTATACAGAGCTGTCAAAGATTGGAATTCTGTTCCACAGACTCGATCAATGGTAAATTTTAAAACTAAGATTGCTAGATTTTTGTTAACCAAAGATATTAAGGGATATGGGGAAAAGTTTGGTATATGGATTTAGATCACAAATCAGCCATGACCTCAGTAAATACCAGAACAGGCTCGAGGGCTAAATGGCTGACTCTTGTTTCTATCTTCCTCACAGCTTAATTTCCTTCTTAGCTCTACATCTTGAGCAAACTTTGATACCTTAGGGAAGCTCCTAGAAATGATAATTTGGATGAAGTGAACCTACATTTGTCCAAGTGACTGTTAATTAAGGATTTGTGAAACAAAACAGGAAATAAAGCAGCACAGTAACAATCAGTCTGTAATTATTAAAGTTTGCAAATTATGGATCAACATATAAAACATCATATAATACGAAAATCTACATTGTAAAAATGTTATTATTTCATGTGCACATGTAGGTTTGAGTCAAGCTCTCCATAGTCCCCAGTGATAGAAGACTCAGCAAAGGCCACCTCTTCCTTTTTCCTGGCCCAGGATGGCTCAACAAGTTGCACTTTGCCCTCTATAAATATGGTGGCCATTAAACTAGGCCTGTCACAGAGAGAAGCTCTGCAGCTGCCATCCTGCTCAGTGCAAACACAGGCCTAGTAGCCTCATATTTGGGGTTTGTGGCCTAGACAAGATATTTACAAAGAACAAAGAACAAAGAAAAGTACAGCACAGGAACAGGCCCTTTGGCCCCCCAAGCCTGCGCCAATCATATTGCCCGTCAACTAAAACATTCCGGGGTCCGTATCCCTCTATTCCCATCCTATTCATGTATTCAAGCTGCCTCTTAAACACCACTATCGTACCTGCTTCCACCACCTCTTCTGGCAGCGAATTCCAGACACTCACTACCCTCTGCATAAAAAACTTGCCCCGCACATCTCCTCTATAGTTTTCTCCTCTCACCTTAAATCTATGTCCCCTAGTAATTCCACCCTGGGAAATAGCTTCTGGCTATCTACTCTGTCCATGCCACTCATAATTTTGTAAACTTCTATCAAGTCGCCCTTCAATCTCCGTCGCTCTAATGAGAACAATCCATGTTTCTCCAACCTCTCCTCATAGCTAATAACCTCCGGACCAGTCAGCATCCTGGTAAACCTCTTCTGCACCCTCTCCAATGCCTCCATATCCTTCTGGTAATGTGGCGACCAGAATTGCATGCAATATTCCAAGTGTGGCCTAACCAAGGTTCTATACAGCTGCAGCAGGACTTCCCAGCTTTTATACTCAATACCCCTGCCAATGAAGGCAAGCATGTCATATGCCTTCCTGACTACCTTATCCACCTGCGTTGCCACTTTCAGTGACCTGTGGACCTGTACACCCAGATCCCTCTGCCCGTCAATGCACTTAAGGGTTCTGCCATTTACTGTATAATTCCTACCTGTATTAGACCTTCCAAAATGCATTACCTCGCATTTGACCGGATGAAACTCCATCTGCCATTTCTCCGCCCAAGTCTCCAGCCGATCTATATCCCGTTGTATCCTTTGACAATCCTCTTCACTATCTGCAACTCCTCCAACCTTAGTGTCATCTGCAAACTTACTAATTAGCCCAGTTACATTTTCCTCCAAATCATTTATGTATACTACAAACAGCAAAGGTCCCAGCACTGATCCCTGAGGAACTCCACTAGTCACAGCTCTCCATTCAGAAAAGCACCCTTCCCCTGCTACCCTCTGTCTTCTATGACCAAGCCAATTCTGTATCCATCTTGCCAGCTCACCTCTGATCCCATGCGACTTTACCTTCTGTACCAGTCTGCCATGAGGGACCTTGTCAAAGGCCTTACTGAAATCCATGTATATAACATACACTGCCCTTCCGTGGTCAATCATCTTTGTCACTTCCTCGAAAAACTCGATCAAGTTAGTGAGACACGACCTCCCCTTCACAAAACCATGCTGCCTCTCACTAATACGCCCATTTGCTTCCAAATGGTAGTAAATCCTGTCACGAAGAATCTTCTCCAATAATTTCCCTACCACTAACGTAAGGTTCACCGAGCTGTAATTTCCTGGATTATCCCTGCTACCCTTCTTAAACAATGGAACAACATTGGCCATTCTCCAGTCCTCTGGGACCTCACCCATAGCTAGTGAGGATACAAAGATTTCTGTCAAGGCCCCAGCAATCTCCTCCGTTGCCTCCCTCAGTACTCTGGGGTAGATCCCATCTGGCCCTGGGGACTTATCCACCTTAATGTTCTTCAAGACGCCCAACACCTCTTTTTTGATCTCAACATGATCCAGGCTATCTACACACTCTTCCCTAGACAAATCGACTGCTAGTTCCTTCTCTTTGGTGAATACTGATGAGAAGTATTCATTTAGTATCTCTCCCATTTCTTCTGGCTCCACACACAGATTCCCACCTCTGTCCCTGAGTGGGCCTACCCTTTCCCTGGCTACCCTCTTGCTTTTTACATATGTATAAAAGGCCTTGGGATTTTCCTTAATCCTGGTTGCCAGTGACTTTCCATAACCCCTTTTAGCCCTCCTGACTCCTTGCTTAAGTTTCTTCCTACTTTCTTTATATTCTCCACAGGCTTCATCTGTTCCCAGCCTTCTAGCCCTTACAAATACTTCCCTTTTCTTTTTGACTAATCTCACAATATCCTTCATTATCCAAGGTTCCTGAAACTTGCCATGCTTATCCTTCATCCTAGCAGGAACATGCCGGTTCTGAATTCTTATCAACTGACGTTTGAAAGCCCCCCACATGTCAGTTGTTCATTTGCCCTCAAACATCCGCCTCCAGTCTATATTCCTCAGTTCCTGCCTAATATTGTTATAATTAGCCTTCCCCCAATTAAGCACCTTATCCCAAGGACTGCTGTTATTCTTATCCACCAGTACCTTGAAACTTACTGAATTATGGTCACTTTTCCCCTACTGAAACTTCGACCACCTGGCCGGGTTCATTCCCTAATACCAGGTCCAGTATTGCCCCTTCCCTAGTTGGACTATCTACATATTGTCTCAGGAAGCCCTCCTGGATACACCTTACAAATTCTGCACCATCCAAACCCCTAGCACTAAGTGATTCCCAGTCAATATAGGGAAAGTTAAAATCACCCACCACAACAACCCTATTGCTTTTACATTTTTCCAAAATCTGCCTACATAACTGTTCCTCAATCTCCCGCCGGCAATTGGGAGGCCTATAGCAAACCCCCAACATTGTGACTGCACCCTTCCTATTCCGGAGCTCTACCCATATTGCCTTGCTGCATGAGCCCACAGAGGTGTCCTCCTGTCATACAGCTGTGATATTTCCCTTAACCAGCAATGCAACTCCCCCACCTCTTCTACATCCCTCTCTATCTTGCCTGAAACATCTAAATCCTGGAACATTTATCTGCCAATCCTGTCCATCCTTCAACCAAGTCTCTGTAATAGCAATAACATCATAGTCCCAAGTACTAATCCAAGCTCTAAGCTCATCTGCCTTACCTGTTATACTTCTCGCATTGAAACAAATGCATTTCAGACCCCCAGTCCCACTGTGTTCAGTAATTTCTCCCTGTCTGCCCTTCCTCTTAGTCCTACTGGCCATATTCACTGGTTCCCAGTCATTTATTTCACCTGCTGACCTTTTGCTCTGGTTCCCACCCCCTGCCATACTAGTTTAGACCCTCCCGAGTGACACTAGCATGAAGCCTCCTCACCCACTTGACAGGTCCAATCGCTCTCCTCTGCCACAACCCGGAGAGAGATCAAGAGAAAAGCAGGGCAATGGAAGTGCCAGATGTCATCTGGGCCTCAGTGGTATTGTGGGGCACAGTCTCAAAGGAGAGGGAGTTTGTGAATCATTCTCCAGAATATTTCCACAGGCCAGGGTAGCATGCTGTCTTAACACATCACTCCTATGGGTCAATATGGTTTCCTTCAGAGCACAAACTTTCATGTCTGGTACAATCTTTGTGCCTTCATTCTAGGTAAGATATTAGGGACCCTCTCCATATTGTTTTAAAATTCTTACCCTTGTTTTCAAATTCCTCCATGATCACGCCCCTCCCAATCTCTGCATTCTCCTCCAGCCCCAAAAGTCCCCAAGATACCATTGATCTTCCATTCTCTCTCTCCTCTTAATCTGATCAAACTCAGTGTGGTGCTTGAAAGGGAGAAATGCAAAACAGCTATATAATAGATTTATATGAGTCTGACTTCAGAGCAATAAAACAGAAACTGTCCACAGTAAAGTAAATTAGCAGGGGCTTGGGCACTAGCTGATAGAAGCAGAAAAGAGGGATATGGTACATAAGGTGAGAGCATTGAAAAATGCTGGTAGTACACTGTCAGATAGATGCAGATTAAGAAGGACTACAGGCATACAAGGATAGGTTTACAATGCATGTAAGCAAACAAAGTATGATGAATGAGGTTGATAAACAACAAACACAAATAGCTGTGTGGGAATCTGATGTAGTGGTAATAACAGAAAAGTTGCTTAAAAATGGTGAGGACAGGGTGTTTAATATATGCAATGATGCAAAGGGCCATATTTTCAGGGAGGGCAGGCAGGAAGGTTGAGTTGGGAAACTTCCTGACCCTGCAGACCCATCTCATTTAAATTGGTCCCCACCCACCATATTGTGGTTCCGGAGAGGTGGGGTGTGATGGGGTCAGGTCCACCACATCCAGAGTCAGGCCCGAGGTGGCGGATAGCCAGGCTGGCAGGCTACAATGACCGCTTCCATTTACTGGGACATCATTTGGTTTTAATGATGAATGTCAGCTTCTCAAATCCTCAACCTTCAGCCCCAATCCACCCCCCTTTTCCCCTTCATATTTTCCATAACTCCCTCCATGCCGCCATGTATCCTCAATGACACCCTCCATGCCTCCTGATATCCTGCATGCCCCATCCGTACCCCACATATCCTCCATAACTGTTCACTTAATGTCCACCATGGATAGTCCTTACGGTAACTTTGAAACGAACATTGAAAATTAAACATCTAACAGTCGAATGGAAGTGTCATTCTAACACGCCGTACTGAAAAAACTCTCCTTTAAAAAAAGCCATTCAAAAAAACAATTAAGCCCCCTCAAGCGGCCAATATGTTATAAAAATGAATAAACATCTATTTCACTAACCACATCAAAGACAGAAAATTATTTAATAACCTCGTAAAATTATTTATCAAACTTTCTGCACAGCCACCTGCTGAAATAAGTGTTTCTCGAGTTTTTGAGACTCAACCAAACATTTATAATTGGCTTAGCTGTAACAAACAATTCCAGCCTTTTGAAATTGCAAAAACAGGTGGCTATGGTTTTTTTCTAAGCTACATCAGATGGCCTGTCGATCAATGCACTCCAGCAGCAGCTGTTTATTTTTACTTCTCTAACTGAAATCTGCTTAAGGCTTTTCACTTTTAAGGGAATGGGGATTTTAATCACTTCAGAGTTCCCAAGCAGTGATCTCTTCAGTTTTGAACACATCTCAACACTTACACAGTGCTGCTAAATGTAATGGTCAACTTACCTTTATAGGACAGAAAGCTATAATCAATAACTTCAGTAAAATATATATCTACCTTACAATACAGCATTGAAACTGACAGAACAGAGTTTTTGTTTATATATTTCAAAGCCTGTCAGTGAAAGAATTCTAGGAGCATATGGCTGTGTTCTGTTTTTCGGTTCTCCACTTGCCACTGGGGCTCCCCCATGGCTCACAACTTCTTTCAGCTGTCATGCACCACGTCTTCTTATAGAAGGGGCCGACTCCAAGATAGTTGTGCAGAGGGTGGGGGAGGGGATGGACTGCCCGCTCCTTCAATGGAGCTGGCAAGGGTGGGAGTGCTGCATGCGGGCAGGCTGCCCGCACCTTAGCCCTTGCCAGCAAAAATTGTCTGAAACAGGAATCCTGTAATTGGGTCCCACCCACCCACCCACCCTTTTTAAAGGGCTCCTGAGTCAGCTGCAATTCAGTGAAAATCCATGTAAAAGAAAAGATAGAGTTGGAATAAAAGGAGGGTGGGTGGCAGTAATGATCAGAGAAATATTGCAGTGTTAGAAAGAGAAAATGTCCTCGAGGGGATAGGGACAGAATCCTAAATCTTTGAACCCCTCTTTCAAATCTCTTCTTAGCGTTCTTTTCTCCAAGGAGAACAGTCCCAACCTTTCCAATCTGTCCTCATAACTGAAGTTTCTCATCCCTGGAACCATTCTTGTAAACCTCTCCTGCACTCTCTCCAATATGTTCACATCCTTCCTAAAGTGTGGTGTCCAGAACTGCACACAATACTCCAGCTGAGGTTTAAATAGTGTCATATACAAGTTCAGCATAACCTCCTTCCCCGGTTCCACCCGGTTCTGATGGCTCAGATCCTAGGAATCTTAAATAGTAAATATTAAGTGAATAGTAAGAACTGGTATGAATCCTATTAGGGACAAAGAAGATAACATGCTTAGGGGAGTGGTGCATGACCAGAACACTAAATGAGTAAGAAAAAGGAAGCTGATAAAATATCAGTAGAAGCAGAGATGGTAGAGGCATAAGTCATTAAAGTTGACAGGATAGGTTGAGGGAGCAGTTAATAAAGCATACAGTATCCTGGGCTTTATTCATAGGGGCAGAGAATACAAGAGGAAGGAAGTTATGCTGAACTTGTATATGACACTATTTAAACCTCAGCTGGAGTATTGTGTGCAGTTCTGGACACCACACTTTAGGAAGGATGTGAACATATTGGAGAGAGTGCAGGAGAGGTTTACAAGAATGGTTCCAGGGATGAGAAACTTTAGTTATGAGGACAGATTGGAAAGGTTGGGACTGTTCTCCTTGGAGAAAAGAACGCTAAGAAGAGATTTGAAAGAGGTGTTCAAAATCATGAGGGGGCTAGACAGAGAAGATAGGGAGGAACTGTTACTGTTTGTGAAAGGATCAAGAACGAGAGAGCACAGATTTAAACTGATTTGCAGAAGAAGCAAATGTGACGTGAAAAAAAACTTTTTCACACAACGAGTGGTTCGGGTCTGGATTGCACTGTCTGGAAGTGTGGTGGAGGCATTCAAGAGGGCATTGGATGATTATTTAAATAGAAACAATGTGCAGGGGTACGGGGTAAAAGCAGGAGAATGGCACTGAGTCATAATGCTCATTCGGAGAGCCGGTGCAGACATGATGGGTTAAATGGCCGCCTTCTATGCCATAACATTCCGTGATTCTGTGAGGTAATGGATGGGGTGAAAATGTATAGAAAGGACGTACAGGAAATGCTGGCTACGCTAAAAGTGATAAGTCACCCGGTTCTGATGGCTCAGATCTTAGGTTGCTAAAGGAAGTGCACATGGAAATGATGGAAGGGATTTCCATAATCTTCCAAACTTAACTAGGTAAGCATGCATAATAAGGCTTGGCTGAAAGCCCAGACTCCCATAAAAGGATTAAAATTGTTGATGCAGTTGTAGAGAAGTCAAAACTTTGTTTGATTGACAATGTTATGATGTTATAATGAGCTTTCTTTTCTATTTGTTTTGTCAATGGCTCAATGTTTATTTGCATAAGATAATGCAATATCGAATGCTTACAGCTTCTGTTATTGATACTTTAAAGATCTGAGTGACATTTTTATAGGGTTGTAAGAACAGCATTTTTTTTAAAAGAAAATTATAAATGGGTGGTTTTTAAGCAGTCCCACACTGCCATTGTTACTATAGGGTTCATTGGTTCTGTACAGTGAAGACTGAGTGAATGGGCATGTAGGGGACAAGGGACCATTTGGGATGGGTGGGTGCATGAGTTGGCATGGAGGGTATGAGGGGCTATTGGGGTGGAACGTAGGACTTAGGAGCAGAAGTAGGCCATTCAGCCCTTCGAGCCTGCTCCACCATTCAATAAGATCATGGCTGATCTAATTGTGGTTTCAACTCCACTTTCCTGTCTGTCCCCCATAACCCTAGACCCCCTTGTCAACCTGGTATTTGTCTAACTCAGCCTTGAATAAATGCAATGACTCAGCCTCCAGTGCTCTCTGGGAACAGAATTGCACAAAAACTTTTCTCTGAGAGAAAAATATTTTCTTCATCTCTGTCTTAAAAGGCATATCTCTTATTTTTAAACTATGCAGCCTAGTTCTGGTCTCTCCCACAGAGGAAACATCCTCCTGGGATCCATCCGTACAAGCCCCCTTATGATCTTATATGTTCCAGTAAGATCACATCTCATTCTTCTAAACTCAAATGGGTATAGGCCCAACCTGTTCAACCTTTCCTCATCCCAGGAATGAGTCAAGTGAACCTTTTCTGAACTGCTTCTAGCGCAATTATTTCCTTTTTCGAGTAAGGGCCAGATTCTTGCATTCTGAAGTCGAAGTTTGATGGTGGGAGTGAAAGTGGGAGTGATTTCCACTGGGGAAAATGTGATCTCGCGCTGGTGACCTCATTACCTATCCACCCATGTGGAGCATGGTGAATCTCATGGCGGGAGAGGGCAGGCAGTCGCTGTCCCTGACATCATCTCATGGGGTCAAAGGTCTGGTGCCATATTTAAAGCACCTGGAAAACCATTTACTCACTGAAGGCCAGGAGCTTCAGTTTGGCTATTCTGTCCCAGAGAAGAAAGCAACGTGTGGCCCCACAATTCAGCGAAGCCTCCCTGAAGATTCATCAGGAAAGGCGAGAGGTGCTGTTTCTCAGTAGTGGTAACTGGAGGCCATCCCATTGGTGGCCTGGACAGAGGTCACAGTGGAGGTTAGCACACATGGGGCCTGCCAAAGCAGTACCCAGTAGTGCAGGAAGAGGATGATCTGCTGCAGGGTAAATACACCGTCTACTCTCTCTGCAAACTCATAATGGCATCACGTAGTATGAGTGCATAGGGATGCCAGACAGGAGTTTGGGGTGCAGCACTCACCAGCAGATGGGGCATGTGCACCGAATGTGAGCCAGCCACTTCATGTGCTCAATCTTGTATCAATTGCAGGACAAATTGCTTCTTAATCACTTAATGGGAACATTCAGGAGCTGCAATAGGCATGCTGCTCCCAAACTGCTCATGTACCCATTGTGATGACACTCAATCCTTCTGTCTTTCTGCAAGAGAAGAATGGACACAACAGGCAGGAGCGCTCAAGACCAGAGGCGACATCCCAGACATTCAAGTCCTCACCCCTTTGGAGGAGGAGGCTGCTCAGCTAACCAGGGAGGAGCAGGACTCTGCCTGTGCTGAGAACAGATAGAAATCTGCCAGGAAGCCAATGAGGATGCAGTTGTCGGCTATGGCCACAGAGTTTTTTAAAAATTCATTCACAGGATGTGGGCTACTCTGGCTGGGCCAGCATTTATTGCCCATCCCTAATTGCCCTTGAGAAGGTGGTGGTGAGCTGCCTTCTTGAACTGCTGCAGTCCATGTGGTGTAGGTATACCCACAGTGCTGTTAGGAAGGGAGTTCCAGGATTTTGACCCAGTGACAGTGAAGGAACGGCGATATATTTCCAAGTCAGGATGGGGAGTGACTTGGAGGGGAACTTCCAGGTGGTGGTGTTCCCATGTGTCTGCTGCCCTTGTCCTTCTAGATGATAGTGGTCGTGTGTTTGGAAGGTGCTGTCTAAGGAACTTTAATTAAGGAGCCTGCTTAGACATCCACTAAATCTTTATTTTCTTCATTCCAGCTACCAGTGAGAAAAGGGAATACCCACCACAGGTACCAGCCACAGCACCATCATCATCCTCACCTCTGAGGAGTATGCCTCAGAAACCCCAGAGGATGCACCATCATGGCCTTCACCTGCACCCTCCACCAGCTCAGAGACCTTCGCCTTGGCGGGCGCACATTCTAGAGTAGGCTTGGGGTCACAATCTGGTGAGCACATCACTGACACATGGCGGTGGAAGTGACTGCCGAGGTCTTTGACACTTGGAAGACTGCTGGAGACCGGGTCCCTGTTCAGCCCCATGCAGATGACGAGCCTCTGGACTCAGCTTTAAGATACCCAAAGGCTGGAGAAGTCCGTCCAAGTTCTGTCTGACATTGTGGCTTCAGCATGTGAGCATTTGGCTGCCTCCATTAAAAGGGTGGCGGCCGCCTTGGAGACCCACATCCAGCAGTACGCACAGTGGCTGCCGGACTTGCGCTCGGACCTGCACTCCGCTGCCCTAGCCATGGGTGCAGTGCAGAAATAGCTGGGTGAGAGGGGGATGGGCACGTTCACCTCCCTCCAGGTTCCCCTTCTCCTCAAGGAAAGAGGGAGGTGCCATCGGGAACCCACAAGGAGAAGGATTGCCAGCCAGACACCCAGGGGGCTACATCCCAGGACACTCCAAAGGTGTCCGGTCGCCCCACCCCTCCTCTGCCAGTGACCCCATCACCTCAGCAGATCAGGCTGAGGAAGGTACACCTGTACCTGAGCTAGAGACCCTTGCAGGCTGGGGCTCTCTAGGCCTCTGGCCATCAAAGGATGCCTGCAAAGTCATCGCAGTCAACAGGCACAGCAGTCAGCAGGCTGCCTCCACCTCAGTTGTGGATGTCGGAGCTGCACCTAGACGTAGTAATAGGAAAAGAAAGGTAAAGAAGCTTTGAAGGCACACAGATGGCACAGGTATACAACCATTGTATATACTTTGGCACTTGTAAATATATGTTCACTTGCACAGTTGGGAAGTCTCCTGGGAAACAGGTCAGTGTGCAGGTGCAATCGGTGGGCCCAGGAGCAGCCTGGGAACGGGCCACTGCCTGTGAACGGCCCCCAACCGCGATTTCACGTTGGCTGGACAATTAATGGCCAGCAGCCTGAAGCATGCGCTGACATGCTCAGCGATGCCGGCGTGGGGGCAGGAGGAGGGTGGGTGCTGATGTAAGCGCGGGCATGGGCGAGCGTGGAGTGAAAGCTCCCTGAAGGCAGAGAGCAGCCTCAGGGAGCTGAAGACTTCAAAATAGTTAAATAAAGATTGTAAAATCAGAACAAAAATGTCCAAGCATCACAAACAGTTACCTGAACATATACATTATAAAAATTCTGTCTATAGATTTTTATTATTTTTATTTAATAATGGAAACCTCATTCCCCCCTTGGATGAGGTTTCATCAGAAATGTGAAGTCCGCCTGGCGGATTCGCCTGTCCGCCAACCGTGAAGTTGGACAGATGATGAAAAATTGGGGACACTTGGAACTTTAATGAGTTTAATTGCCTTCTTCATTGTCGGCAGGCGTGCTTCCAACTTTTGTGTGTGCCCACCGACTAAAACATCGTGCGAGTACGGGGTGATGTTGGGACACTCGCCTGATGTCAACACACGTAATTTTATGCTTGAGCGGGTTGGGCACGTGTACAGACGCTGACCTGAAAATCCCGCCCCTGGATTCCATCTTGCTGCTAGTTGCTTCAATGGTCGCAGGCATTTAAGGGTCTAGAATGTGGGCCCCCATCAGAGTCTGATAATAAACTCCTATGCATTCAGTTCTCTCACGTTATCAACATCGTCATTACTCAATAATCCCATAATTAAGCACCAGCTATCATTTTGAGTGTGCAACCTGGGCAAACATCATACAAGCCATTACTTGCAGCTCACCATGTTCTGAGATCTGAGAATGTGTTCAGCGAAGTCATTGCATCTCCTGCTTCTGTTGCCCCGATGTGAGATGTGGGTGGATACGAGGAGTACTCAGGGGAGTTAAACACGTTTTGTGAGTGGCAAGGAACACTGTAGGTGCAATTTCAGGCTTGGAAGAGTGAAGCTCTGCACTTAGTAGTAGTAGAAAGCCAGAGGCTGCCCTACATGTCAGCAGAAAGCTGTCGTGGGCATGTCCAATCATTAATGGCCTTGGTTATTTGTCTTTTTGAGCTAACATGTAGGTGAAGGTTGCAAGTAAGGAGGCAACGGGCATGTTAGCCTTGACTGAAAGAGGGATTAAAGAGATGTGTGTGCAGTTGACTGAAGTCTTTGTCAGACCGCACATGGAGATTTGTGTTGCCTATTTGCCTCCTTATCAAGGGTTGCAGTAGAGTTTGTATAAAGAGTTGCAACTAAAGTGCATCAGATCTCAGGACTGGGATCTTAGTCCATGAGGTGAGAGAGAGAGTAGAATGGGCCTGTGTGCTGGACCGTACCGAGGACTGTGAGGCTATCCATGTGAACCATCAGCAGCTCTAACAGGGCTCTACAGGGTCCATGCAGGAAAGACGTTTACCTTGACTGTGTGGTCCAGAATGATGGATCACAGTCTCACGCTAATGCTAAGGCCATCTAGGATTGAGACTTGTAGGAGCCCAGAATGCTTGCTACTCAGCAAGGCACAGTGCAGGTGAGGCACTCTCAGTGAGTGGACTCAAAAGTAGCCTCAAAACCTTTTGGCAAGATAAAGATGTCAAAGAATATGGGTTTACTACAGGTTAATAGCGATCAGGGGACAGGAACACGATATTCCCTGGTCAATCTGTGGAGGAGTGATCTCGAGGGGCCAAATGGTCTCTCATGCTACTTTTCCCTGTGGACCCATCTGTCTGGTTCCATCTGAAAGATGTCTGCCAGGTCTGCCCCCACAGGGGAAAGGGTGACATAACTGCAACCTTGCCAAGGTAAAATTTGATATTGCTTCCAAGTTGCCATGCACATGGACTTTGTGAGGACGTGGGAAAGATCTCAATTTTACTTACGGGTGCCCAAGATCACAAGGGAACAAAGTGTTTTGCAGGTCCTAATGCGCGCATTTAGTGCCAGGGCCCTGTACGTCAGCACAGTTTGGTGCATGCAAAGGATCAAACCCCCAGCAGAGCAGATGGTAACTGGTACAATTTAATTCATCAATCATAAATCAAGGTACACTAGAGCAAAGTATAAAATCTGAAACCAAAAAGGAGCTGGGGTCTTCCAGCCAGCAGATGATAGAAAACCAGATATTAAAGGAAATATCTCGGCAGCTTACCCTGTCTGGAATCTGTTAGCTATCAAATTGTTTCGGGCCTGTCTGCCACGTCATACCCTTGCAATGGCCTCTGCATGTGGCTCAGCAACATCCTGGCCCTCAACAGCACCATTCCCTTCACCATTCTCATCGTCAGAGGAGACATCTCAGTCCTTCATGTCTCCCCCAGCCAAGACATTCCCCCCCTTTGCAGGGCGAAGTTGTGCAGGGTGCTGCAGACAACAATGATCCAGGACACTCTGTGGTAAGTATTGGAGAGCCCCATCTGAGCAGTCCAAACATCTGAATCTCATATTCAGGAAGACTATCGTCCGCCCAATCGCGTGTGGAGGCATGTGCGGTATTATACCTCTCCTCAGCAGCACTCTATGGATGGCGAACTGGTGGCATCAGCTAGGTCTTTTGGGGTGTATCCCTTGCCCCCAAGGAGCCAGCCCTAAAATAGCTGATGCCCCTAAAAGACCTCTGGCACCTTGGATTGAGTCATGAGAGGTTCCTGGGAACCGAGCATAAACATGCAGCATTTGCCTTCTGTGATCATATATCAGCTGTTCATTCAAAGAGTTGAAATCTTTCCTATTGATGAATGTGACTAGCTGTTGCCAGGGAGCTCTGAAGGCCACACGTATGCAGTCAATAGCTCCTTATACTTGTGGGTACCTGAGATTGCTGCAAAACCCAACAGTGTTTTGGGATCCAGGTGGAATTGGACAAATTGATGCACTCTCCTGAATAGGGCATCTGCAACCTTCCAAATGCACTTGTGTGTTGCTGACTGGGAGGTGCTGCACAGGTCCCCAGTGGAGCCCTCGAAGTTTAGGGCAGCGGTAACCTTTAATGCCACTGGCATAGGATTGTCTCCAAGTCCTTGCAGCCGCAGGTCATTGTGGACAAGCTGGCAGGTGTGTGCAACTACATTCCAGAACCTTCTAATGCATCCCTGTCATTGTCTTTCACTCATCTGTAGATAGCTGCACCACCTAAGATATACCCATGGTCGGGCCAGTACTCGAGGTCGCACTGGCACCTGGTCGCCAGCATCCTTAACCTCTTGAGGCTCCGCTGTGTCTTCCTGTTCAGGCCGTTACTCCTCCTGGCCTGTGCCAACCTGTGCCTGTCCCCCCTCCTCCTCATATAGTTGAGAGCCGGTAGAAAGGCAAGGTTGCCTGGAGCCTGCATGATCCAGGCCTCAGTGGATCTCCGAATGAATTGTAGTAGTCAATCTAGTGAGCATATTCTATTCAGATTTGCCTCCACCTCAGAGCCACCAGGCCAGTGCTAAGACCTGTGCTTGGCTTCCGTCCAGACATGGCATCCCCATACCATTCCTTCCAGGTGAAGGATATCCTGGAGGAACAGAGATGAGTGTTCCTACCATTCATACATGACTGTGCATGGAGACATTGCTTCTTGACCAGGGTGATAAGAGCCATGTGCGAGATCTCTCCCCCTAACATTATTCAGCTTGCCTCCATTACCCTCGAAACTCTATAGAGAGACCATTGCCTTGGCAGCGTAGAAAGACTTACCACATGAATCCTTGTCAGTCATGACCCTGGAGGTTGGAGCATCTACCAGCCATGCCCCTTGGAGGCATCCATCTCCCTCCCACCCTTTACCCCTGACTCTGACAGCATTTGGCAAATTGCATTGAATGACCAGGAGATGGCAAACTGCACAGAATGAACAGCAGCTCCTGACCTTGCTGGGATCTCAATGTAATGAGACCCATGCATCAGGGAGCAAAGCTGCTGCCTTGTGGGATTCACCATGGAGAAAAGAACACAATTGAGCACGGTTCTCATCAAGTTGCTTCATGATTGTGCTCAACTTGAACTTGGCCGACCCAAAAATACCCTCATCACACTTTGAGGTATCACAGTTTTACATCGACTGTGTTGCATTGTTGAGAATCAAAAGACAGTGCGTGTTACCTTTGAGATTCGCTCCACCAATCTCCACTCATCCCCTCAACCAACAACTTCCCCCCATCACCCATGACACACCCAATATAACCATTCCACTCCCCTCTGTCACCATTAAACTGCCCCACCAATACCCTTATACCTATTACTATCACCCTCCACATGCCTTCCCTCCCCTGCACCTATTACCATCACCCTCCACATGCCTTCCCTCCCCTCTGAGCCTACACCCATGACCGTCACTATTTCCACTCTGACCCTGACCCACCCCGTTATCCAAGCCACCTGTTTCGTCTGCTTCCGTGGCCCTTCCCCCATTCCCATGAAATCTTCAGCTACCCAAATATCACCCTGACCTGCCACCCTACCGCATCCCACTCCATCATCTCACTGTGACTGTTCCCTCCGCTGACCAATACCCTCAGTTCAACCCCCAGAAGCCAATTGTGGACAGTACCAACTCCACCCTCTCGGACCATTTCTCTCCCACCATCCTTGCCTGGAAACCCAGCCAGCCACAGGAACCCCAGACCAACAATCAAGGGTTTTCCCTCCATCCCACGTTGCTGCACCCTCACATTATCTCTATGCCTCCCTTCCCGCCCTGGACAGTCTCTTCCTTCCCCGGACAGCCTCCCCCTTTGCTCCACCCCCCTTTGCCTGCCTGCCTGCCTTGTCCAGCCTTCACACAGCTTGTCCTACCAGCCCCTGATATGAGTCAAGTTGTGAGTGGTCCACAAGAAACCTGAAGCAGCATCTACTCTCCTCAAAGTTGTGAAAGAAGTCAAGCTCAGCAGGTGTACGCCACTTATATACATTTGTAAACGTGAATGTGAATGTTTTAATTTCTGACCTAATTTGGACAGGGAACTTAATTTTTGATAAGGTGGCCCTTTAATGAGCATGCATGACATGCTAATACATGCAAAAGGGCTTCCCAACATTGTTCATCAGAAGCTCAACCCATCTTTAACCTGCCTTTTTCATCCTGAGAACAGAATTCGTAAAGTTCATCCTAACATTGGGAAACTCATTTTTGGCCTCACACCAAATTAAGTTTCTCCTACGAATGAAAACTGTACACAGTACTCTAGGTGTGGCCTCACCAAGGCCTTGTGCAGATGCAGTAAAACATCCCTACTTTTATAAAAGCAAAAAACTGCGGATGCTGGAAATCCAAAACAAAAACAAAAATAAAAATACCTGGAAAAACTCAGCAAGTCTCACAGCATCTGCGGAATAATACAGTTAACGTTTCGAGTCCATAGGACTCTTCAACACTTCTGTTGAAGAGTCATACGGACTCGAAATATTAACTGTATTCCTCTCCGCAGATGCTGTCAGGCCTGCTGAGTTTTTCCAGGTATTTTTATCCCTACTTTTATATTCCATTCTCCTCGCAATAAACAACAACATTCCATTTGCCTTCCTAATTGCTGCATTTGCAGACTAACTTCATGTGATCCATGTTCTAGCACACCCAGATCCCTCTGTACCACTAAGTAAAAAGGGAGCAAGGGATAGACTGAATAGCCAGTCAGTCTGACCTCAGTGGTCAGCATAATTATTGGAATCAATTCTGAGGATAAGCTGTCACTTAGAAAGGCATGGATTAATCATGGACAGTCAGCATGGATTTGTTAAGGGAAGGTTGTGTCCGACAAATGTTAGAACCATATCCCTCAAGACTGAATGTTTTGTTTACAAAATAGAAGGACATGGCTTTTGGATGCTATCCTAGGAATTTTTTTTTAAAAAGGTTCACCTTGGAACTTTCAACAAGCTGGCCTCTTCCAAGAAATCAGCTGGCCTTTCTGGTACTTGAGGAAGATCCGGTTGTTTGTTTTGAACAGCGATCACTTTAATTTACGGGGAAAAAGATTGGAAAGGCAAAGGTTGGTAACTTGCTGGAAATCACATGGGAGAGAGAAAAAAGCTGTGAACCTGCTGGTTTCAAAGGCATTCTTGTTGAGGAACAAGCTGGGAAGGAAGGCTACCCTAACTGGCTCCATCTCTCTCTCTACCTTGCCTAAATTGAGTGTGGCTATCAACCTGCAACCAGAGAGCCTCCATCTAAGTGTGATGAGTCTGCATTCGGTGAGAATTTTCAGACGTCCACTGGGACCAGCAGCCTGTCTTCACACAAGGGAACTCCAGGCCAACAGCATTGAGATCCACAGAATGGTTACGATGCAGAAGGAGGCCACTCGGCCCATCATGTTTGCACCAGCTCTCTGAGCATTTTAACTTAGTACCAATCTCCTGCATTTTCCCTGTAACCCTGAACATTGTTTCTATTTAAATAATCATCCAATGCCCTCTTGAATGCCTCAATCAAACCTGCCTCCTCCACACTTCCAGGTAGTGCATTCCAAACCCCAACTACTCGCTGTATGAAAAAGTTTTTTCTCACCTCACATTTGCTTCTTTTGCAAAACACTTTAAAACTGTGCCTTCTGGTTCTCAATCCGTTTACAAGTAGGAACAGTTTCTCCCTATCTACTCTGTCTAGACCCCTCATGAATTTGAAGACTCCTGTGAAGTCTCCTCTTAGCCTTGTCCTCTCCAAGAAAAACAGTCCCAACTTCTCCAATCTTTCCTCATAATTGAAGTTTCTGATCGCTGGAACGATGTAAACGTCTTCGGCACTGTCTTCAACGTGTTCACATCCTTCCTATAGTGTGGTGCCCGGAATTGTACACAATATTCCAGCTGAGGTCTAACCAGTGTCTTACATAAGTTCAGCATAATCTCCCTGCCTTTATACTCTATGCCCCTATTAATGAAGCCGAGAATACTGTATGCTTTAGAAACAGCTCTCACTACCTGCCCTGCCGCTTGTGGACTTTATCCTTTATTTTATAATACCCACCCTCTAAAGCCAATCTCTGCAGAGAGATTCTGTTTGTTAGTCCTTTGTTTGCCTGTGTGTGTGCTGGGGGAATTCTTTAGTTTTATTCCCCAAATACAACTGTCTGCTAACCAGTACTTGCAACTTGTTAAAAAGAAGTTTTGTTTTATAATAAACAATCATTCTGAATTTTTTGAATGATACCTTTTATTCTGGGCACCAGTAGGGGAAATAGACAATTGTCCATTTTGGTGAGAAAATTAAACTTTTAAATGAATATGGCCTGCGGAGTAGTGGGGCTGGATCATACGCGCACTCTTCCCATCCCGGTTGTAACACTAGTTTGATTAAATTTTTTGAGGCAGTAACAAGGAAGATTGATGAGGGTAGTACAGTTGATGTAGTCTACATGGATTCTAGCGAGGTTTTTGACAAGTCCCACGTGGCAGACTGGTTAAAAAAACAAAAAGGATCCAGGGGAATGTAGCAGGATGGATACAAAATTAGCTCAGTGGCAGGAAACAAAGGGTAATTGTTGACGGGTGTTTTTGAGACTGGACGGCTGTTTCCAGTGGGGTTCCACAGGGCTCAGTACTCGGTCTCCTGCTTTTTGTGATTTATATCAATGATTTGCATGTAAATGTAGGAGGAATGATCAAGAAGTTTGCAGACCACACAAAGAATTGACCATGCAGTAGGTAGCGAGGAGGATAGCTGTAGACGGCAGGAAGAGGTCAATGGAGTGGTCAGGTGGGCAGAAAAGTGGCAAACGGAATTCAACCCAGAGAAGTGTGAGGTGATGCATTTGGGGAGGTTCACAAGGAAAAGGATTATAAAATAAATGGGAGGTACTGAGAGGTGTAGAGGAAGTGAGAGACCTTGGAGTGAATATCTATGGATCCCTGAAGGTAGCAGGAGATGCTGATAAGGTGGTTAAGAAGGCAAATGGAATCATTTCCTTTATTAGCTGAGGCATAGAATATAAGAGCAGGGAGGTTATGCTGGAACTGTATAAAACATTAGTTAGGCCACAACTTGAGCATTGTGTGCAGTTCTGGTCACCTCACTAAAGGATGTAATTGTATTAGAGAGGGCACAGAGGAGATTTACGAGGATGTTACCAGGAGCATGAGGCGTGAGTGCTAGAAGGCCTAAAATGTAAGCAAACGATGGGATGCCGTCCCAGGGAACCGAGGCTGGCCTTTTAAATACCCCGCCTCAACACTTGGCCACCACTGTGGCTGCGTCCAATCTGCCTCCAGGGAGGCATGCCACGCCACCCCATCTCTCCAGAGCAAAAATTGGGTCCACCGAGGCGGGCCTGCTGAGTTGGGAAATCTCCTGACTTGAGCTTCCACCTCATTATTGAAAATCTGGCCTGTTAAGTACAAAAGCAGGGAAATTATGCTGAACTTTTTAAAAAGCTCTGGTTAGGCCCCAACTAGAGTATTGCATTCAGTTCTGGTCACCACACTTTAGGAAGGATGTGAGGGTCCTTGAGAGGGTGCAGAGGAGATTTACCAGAATGGTTCCACGGTTGGGGAATGAGAGATTTAGCTACAAATTAAGTTGGAGCAACTTGGATTTTTCTCCTTGGATAAAAGGGAATTGAGGCAAGATTTGAATGGGGTGTACAATATTATGACAGGTTTGGATAAAGTTGACATGGAAAAAAATGTTTCCGTTAGCTGATGGTACAATGATTAGTGGTCGCAGATTTAAAGATTTGGGCAAGGTCCGCAGGAGGGATGTGAGGAAATATATTTTTATGTAGGAAGTTGTAATGTCCTGGAACTCGCTGCCCACGAGGGTGGTGGAGGCAGAGACACTGAATGATTTCAAAAGGAAATTGGATGGGCACTTGAATTGCTATGGGATAGAACGGGACAATGGGTCTGACTGGATTACTCTAGGGAATGTTGGACTGAATGGTTTCCTTTTATGATCAGGGTGGGAGGGTGTGCCTGTTGTTTCCTGACTTCCACTGATTAAGTCTGGGCCAATTAAGGTTCCACATACAGACTTTATCCATCGCTACTGGTATTCTATCACTGGCTGGGAGGCCTGGGTGGGCCTTCTGCTTGGTCATTCTGCACCTAATGGAGGGCAGAACTGCGGGAGTAACCCCCTACCATCCAAACTGACGCATCTCACCCACCTTGCTTGGACCTGTCCCACTGGCCCTGGCAAGGCCACCCATGTTCTGGGGCCTCTATGGCTGTTGCCTTTTCCAGGCCCTCTGCACTACCAGCTGTGGCCCACACTCCCAGTGGCGCTGCTGGTACAGAATAGCCGCCTGCTTCTGATTGGCTGGCATATCTTGGAGGCGGGATCTTTGCCCAGGAAACCCAATGGCGGGCAGCTATGTGCCTGATTGGGATTAAATCCTATTGTGGGGTCCCAGGTATGGTTGTGGCTGGGTTGCTGCCAACTCTTTGACCAGTGGACAGGGCCACGTCCTCGGCCATTAAATCCAGCTCTATGGCTCAAAACTTGGAAATTGGTTAATGAATAAAACAACAGAAAGTCAGTGGGAAGTGTTCGAAAAACAAGTTAATGTACTGAACCAGAAACCTGTTGCCAAATAGGAACATCCCTGGGCAACTAAAGAGGTAAGCGACAGCATAAAACTAAAAGGGAAAAAAAACATACAAAAATGCAAAATTTAATACAGATCCTGGCAACTGGGAGAGCTACAAAGTTCAGCAACGGGGGTCTGGAAAGAAACTTGCAACTGATATCAAAATCAACAGAATAGTCATTTTATGGTCATTTTTTGAAAAAAAAGGATAGTCAGGAGAAATGTGGGCCCCTTAACCGCTAAATGTGATATTGTCAGTGAAAATAAGGAAATGATGAACATTTTGAATGATTATTTTTCATCAGCATTTACAACTGAGGAACAGGATGTCAGACATCCCAAGGAAACAAACATTGAATCAGGGACATGAACTCTCAACATTAACTTCATCAAAATTACAGTAATACAGAAAATAATGGCACTCATGGCAAATCCCCAGGAGCAGGTAGTTTTCAGCCAATGGTTTTAAAGAGTTGGAACATTGCAGATATCCAAAATATAATCTTCCAAAGTCCTCTCGATTCAGGAACGTTCCTTCAGTTCAGAACACAAAAGCTAACAATGAAATATTTTATAGGCACATCACTAAAAAGAAGGACCGTGTGGAAATAGGACCATTAAGCCATAGATAGGAAATTAACACAGGTAGTGACAGAGAGGTGGAAGAAATAGTTATTAGCGCCGGTGTTTACAGGGAGATAGAACAGCTAGATATGTTATTGTATGATGAGAAGGGCAATAAGTGCATCTGAAATAAAAAAGGGTATGTACTGAATAAGCTGGACAAACTTAAAGAGCATAAAGCATCCTCTATTTTAAATGAAACTAGGGAAGAAATAGCAGAGGCATTACTACTCACATTTAATAATCCATTAGAAAAAAGTGTACTGCGAGAGGACTGGTCGATAGCTGATGTAATTCCTATATTTAAAAAAGGGGTCGACCAGTCAGCTTAACATCTGTGGTAGGAAGAGTAATGGAATCTGGACAAAAGGAGAGAATAGAACATCTAGAAATGAGAAATATGATAATGAATAGTCAGCATGGATTTCAAAGAGAAAATCTTTCTTGACAAACCTTATTGAATTTTTGAGGTTACTGAGAGAGTTGACAATAGTAATGTTGTAGATGTAATTTATCTGGATTTTCAAAAGGTCTTTGATAAAATGCCCCATAATCAACTAATGAATAAGGTCACAGAATGTAGTGTCAGGGGACAAGTGACAGAATAGATTGCTAGCTGGCTTCAATACAGGAAGCAGAGAGTGGGAGTAAAGGGTCGTTATTCAGAATGGCAGAAGGTGGGAATTGGTGTTCCACAAGGATCAGTGCTTGGATCACTGCCATTCACAATTTACTTTAACCATTTGAACTTTGGAATGAAAAATGCAATTTCTAAATTTGCGGATGACATTGAATTGGAGGATGGTCAATACTGAGCAGGATTGTAACAAGTTACAGGAGAACATTAATAGATGGACAGAGTGGACAAATAATTGGCAAATGAAGTTCAAAACAGATAAATGTGAGGTAGTACAGTTTGGTGGGAAAAATAGGGAGGTCTCTTATTACTTGGAAGGTGTGACTCTATGTGGGGGTAGAGAAACAGAGGGATGGCAGAGTACAAATACATCAATCACTAAAAGTTGCCCCACAGGCTGACAGGGCCATAAAACTAGCAAGCACTAGTTTTTATTTCTAGAGATAGAATTGAAAAGTAGAGAAGTTAGGGGATCTGTATTGAACCTTCGTTAGGTCACATTCAGAGTACTTCTTGCAGTTCTGGTCACCATATTATAAAGGGAAGATTTACAAGGATGATACCAGAAATGCCTCGGTATACACATCAGGAAGGGATTGACAAGTTGTATCTTGTGAAGAAAGGATGCTGAGGGATGACCTCATTCTGAAAGGTTTTGATGGAGTGGATACAGAGAGAATGTTTCCTCTTGTGGGGAAGAGCAGGACTAGAGGCCATCAATGTAAGATAATCACCAAGAAATCCAATAAGGAATACAGAAGAAACTTCTTTACACAGAGAGTGGTGAGAATGTGGTTGAAATGAATAGTTCAGATGCATTTAAGGGGATGCTAGACAAGCAGATGAGGGAGAAGGGAATGGAGGGTTACAATGGTAGATTTAGATTGAGAAAAGGTGGGAGGAAGCATAAACATAACATGGACATGGACATCCAATGTAATCCTGTGAAAATTGGGCATGTCACTCCGTCACATAAGAATGGTGACAGAGGGAGACCAGGGAATTATAGCCCAGTCAGCCTAAGATCTGTTGCCATGAAATTATTAGGCTGTATAGTTAAACATAGGATGACAGAGCATAAATTGAGTAATCGAGTACAAAATGCAGGAAGTTATTCTATACTGAGATAATGCGAAAATGTTTCCAATTTTAGGCACTACAGTTTATGAAGGATTTGAATACATTACTGAAACGATTTACTAGAATAGTTCCAGAGATGAGGGATGACAGTTACATGGATAGATTGGAAAAATTGGGGCTGTCCTCTTGAGAACAGAGCAGGGTAAGGGGATGGAGCTGTATAAAATCATGAACCACTTCATAGAGTAAATAAATAGAAACCATTTCCAGTGGATGTAAGGTCAATAATCAGAGGACATCATTTAACATGTTTGATCATCTATGGAGAAGCTTTTTTATGCATCAAGTAGTTCAGATTGTGATACATTTCCTTATAGGGTGATAAAGACAGTAGTAACTTTCAAAAAGAAATTGGATAAATGAGGGAGAAAAAAATGCAAGTAAAAAGGAAAAGAATTGGGGAGTGGGATAAACTGGATTGTTTACAAGTAGCAGTCAATGCACCAAATGGTCTCCTTCAGTGCTGCACTATTTTAGAATCTGAGAGTGTGCCATGAAACATGCTCAGTGCTGCTACATCATAGGTTAGATACAGAGTAAAGCTCCCTCTACACTGTCCCCATCAAACACTCCCAGGACAGGTACAGCACGGGGTTAGATACAGAGTAAAGCTCCCTCTATACTGTCCCCATCAAACACTCCCAGGACAGGTACAGCATGGGGATAGATGCAGAGTAAAGCTCCCTCTACACTGTCCCCATCAAACACTCCCAGGACAGGTACAGCACGGGGTTAGATACAGAGTAAAGCTCCATCTACACTGTCCCCATCAAACACTCCCAGGACAGGTACAGCACGGGGTTAGATACAGAGTAAAGCTCCCTTTACACTGTCCCCATCAAACACTTCCAGGACAGTACAGCACAGAGTTAGATACAGAGTAAAGCTCCCTCTACACTGTCCCCATCAAACACTCGCAGGACAGATACAGCACGGGGTTAGATACAGAGTAAATCTCTCTTTACATGTTCCCATCAAAAAATCCCAGAGTAGGTACAGCACAGATTAACTACACAGTAGAACTCTCATTACAAAAATAAAAATAGCTGGAAAAACTCAGCAGGTCTGACAGCATCTGCAGAGAGGAACACAGTTAACGTTTCAAGTCCGTATGACTCTTCAACAGAACTAAGGAAAAATAGAAAATAGGTGAAATATAAGCTGGTTTAAGGGGGTATGGGACAGGTAGAGCTGGATAGAGGGCCAGTGATAGGTGGAGATTGCCAAGAGATGTCATAGACAAAAGGACAAAGAGTTGTTGAAGGTGGTGATATTATCTAAGGAATGTGCTAATAGGTGACATTAAGGGTAGAAAGCAGGACGAGCAAGGTACAGATAGCCCTAGTGGGGGTGGGGTGGGGGGAAGGGATTGAAATAGGCTAAAAGGTAGAGATAAAACAATGGCTGGAAATATATTTAAAAATAATGGAAATAGGTGGGAAAAGAAAAATCTATATAAATTATTGGAAAAAAAGGGGATCGGAAAGGGGGTGGGGATGTTCATTAAACTCTCATTAAACTCCCTTTCTTCTGTTGCAGCTCCTGTGGGGTTCCCTGATGTCTGGTGGCACATTGAAGATTCTGCTCAAGATGAAAATATGTACATTCGGCTTTTTTGGAAGGTGAGTATATTTGTGAGATAGTTTATTCATGTTTTGCAGCTGTAGGGTCTGTGTGGTTTGTAGGGACCAAAGTTATATTTTTAAAATTCATTCCTGTGTAACTAACCTGGCAGTGCCAGCATTTGTTGCCCATCCCTAATTGCCCTTGAGAAGGTGGTGGTGAGCTGCCTTCTTGAACCGCTGCAGTCCATGTGGTGTAGGTAGACCCACAGTGCTATTAGGAAGGGAGTTCCAGGATTTGGATCTAGAGACAGTGAAGGAACGGCGATGTAGTTAACTTGCTGGTAAAGGTGTTCCAAAGCATCTGCTCCCCTTGTTCTAGGTGGTAGAGATTGTGGATTTACAAGATACTGCGAAATGACACATGGCAAGTTATTGCAGTGCATTTTTTACATAGTACACAGTGCATCAGTGGTGGAGGGAGTGAATATTTAAGAAACTGGATGGGGTGCCAATCAAGCAGGCATCTTTGTGCGAGATGTTGTCGAGCTTCTTGAGTGTTGTTGGAGCTGCACTCATCCAGCCAAGTAGAGAGTATTCCATCTCACTCCTGCCACATGCCTTAAAGATAGTAGACAGGCTTTGAGGAATCAGGAAGTGAGTTACTCTCCACAGAATTGCCAGCCTCTGACCTGCTCTTGTAGTCACAGTATTTATGTGGCTAGTCCAGTTAAGTGAAGTTAAACTAAATAGCTGCTGAAATCGTTGATGCATTGGTTGTAATTTTTCAAAATTCCCTGGATTCTGGAAAGGTCCCATCAGATTGGAAAGTAGTGAATGTAAATCAGAAGACAGAAAGCAGGAAACTATGGGCCAGTTAGTTTAACATCTAGGGGAATAGGGAAATTGTGAGAATCCATTATGGAGGAGGTTATGGCAGAACACTTGGAAAATCAGAATGCAATCAGTCAACATGGTTTTGTGAAAGGGAACTCATGTTTGACTAATTTATTTTTGACTAATTTATTAAAGTTCTTTGAGAAAGTAATAAGTAACATGGATAAAGGGGAACTTGTAGATGTGGTGTACTTGGACTTCCAGAGGGCATTTTAGGTGCCACATCAAAGCTTACTACACAAAATAGGAGCCTGTGGTATCATGCAGAGAGGATTAGTTAGCTGACAGGAAGCAGAGAGTAAGGGAAATGGGTTTTTTTAGGTTGGCAAGAGGTAACTAGTGAAGTGCCCCGGGGTTCAGTGCTGGGGCATCAATGATTTATAATCTATATAAATGACTAGGGTGAAGGGACTGAAACCTTAAAACTATTCAATGACCTAGCCTCCATCACACTCTGGGGAAGAGAATTCCACGCATTAGCAACCCTTAGAGGAAAAATATCTCCTCATCTCCATCTTGAGACCCTGTATTTTTAAATTATGTCCCCTAGTTCCAGCCACTCTAAAACATCCTTTCAGCATCCACCCTGTTAGTCCCCTCAGGATTGTATCTGTTTCAATAAGATCACCTCTCATTCTTCCAAACTCCAATGGATACAGGCCCAACCTGTCCAACCTTTCTTTATAAGATAACTCCTTCATCCCAGGAACCAGTTGAGTGAACCTTCTCTGAACTGCTTCCAATGCAAATATATCCTTCCTTAAGTAAGGAGACCAAAACTGTACACATACTCCAGGTGTGGTCTCACTAATGCCCTGTACAACTGTAGCCAAATCTCCCTACTTTTATATTCCATTCCCCTAGCAATAAACAACAGCATTCCCTAATCGTTTGCTGCACCTGCATACTAAATTTTTATGATTCATATACCAGGACACCCAGGTCCCTCTGTATTCTTCTCTATATATATGTTTAAATAATGTCCTGCTTTTCTTTTCTTCCTTCCAAAGTGTACAAGTTCACTTTTTCCTACATTGTACTGCATCTGACAAATTCATGCCCAATTGTTTAACTTATCTAAATTGCAGACTCTTTATGTCCTCCTCATAACTTACTTTCTTACCTATCTTGATGTCATTAACAAATTTAGCAACCATGCATTCAGTATGGTATCAGGATTAGACAGTCTTATGTATTGTCTTATGATTGAACAACTCCATGAATGGGTTGCCCGACTGAGGCCTGATGCTGATGTAGAAACAACAGTGGCAGGTTGGACAGATGCAAATTAGCTGGGCAGGTTTGGTCAAGGTCACTTTGCTTTCTCCACTGAGGTCTTGAATACATTTTTGATATCTCAACAGGAACTGAAAGATTCAGAAGCGAATGGGAAGATCAGAGGCTACAGGGTGACACACAGACCTGAACCTGAGACCAATCATCCTGAGATCACTTTGTGCAACACAACTAGTCTGAGCTGCAGGATCTCAGTGCCAAAAGGAGATGGCAACATCTGTGTCCGTGCTTACAACAGTGCTGGGGAATCACCTCCAGCACAGCTGGCAGTGAAGGCTCTGCATCAGACAGGCAAGTTTCATACAGGACCCTGCAGCACCTCAATCAGCAAGGGAATAGATACATTGCAGCATCTGGATTCCAGACTAGTCGAGTAAAATAGCAGCCACCACAAAATAGAGAGCCTGGGCCTAGCAAAGAGAATAGTGGAGAGGGAGAAAGAGATGGAGAGAGCAAGAGGGTGAGAGAGGGGGCGATATCAAGGGTGTTCCTTTTCAATGAACAGTCTAATTGCCTTTTGAAAGCCTCAATTGAACCTGCCTCCACCACACTCTCAGGCAGTGCATTCCAGACCTGAAGCATGCACTGTATGAAAAAGTTTTTTTCTTAGATCACTTTCACTTCTTTTACTAATTACTTTAAATCTGTGCCCTCTCATTCTCGATTCTTTCACAAATGGAAACAGTTTCTCCCTATCTACTCTGTCCAAACCCCTCATGGTTTTGAACACCTTCATTGAACCTCCTCTCAACCTTCTTTCCTCTCAGGAGAACAGCCACAACTTCTCCAATCTATCCTCGTAACCAAAGTTTTTCATCCCTGAAACCATTCTAGTGATTTTTTCTGCACTTTCTCCAATGCCTTCACATCCTCCCTAAAGTGTGGTGCCCAAACTCATATGCTTTCAACATAACCTCCTTACTCTTGTACTCTATGCCCCTATTAATAAGGCCCAGGATACTGTATGCTTTATTTAGCCTTCTCTCAACCTGTGCTGATTCCTTCAATGATTTATGCACATACTCCCAGGTCCCTCTGCTCCTGCACCCCCTGCAGAATTGTGTCTTTTATTTTATATTGTCTCTCCATGTTCTTCCTACCAAAAAGAATCACTTCAAATTTCTCCAGATTGCACTTCATCTGCCACCTGTTCACCCATTCCACCAACTCGTCTGTGTCCCTTTACACTATCCTCCTCACAGTTCACAATGCTTTCAAGTTTAGTATCATCCACAAACTTTGAAATTGTGCCCTGTACACCAATGTCAATGTCATTAATATATATCAGGAAAAGCAAGAGTGCCAACACTAAGCAAGAGTGCCAACACAAACCTTCCACCAGCATGAAAATCATCCATTAACCACTACTCTGTGTCCTGTCGTTCAGTTAATTCCATATCCATGTCCCTTTTATTCCATGTGCGCTAACTTATCTCACAAGTCTGTTGTGTAGCACTGTGTCAAAATCTTTTTGAAGTCCATGTTAGGGATAGATGGTGGTGTCGTGATTTTGCCTCTGGACTGATAATCCATAATGCTCTGGGGGTCACTGATTCAAATCCCACCATGAAAGCTTGTGGAATTTAATTTCAATAAATAAATCTGGAATATAAAGCTAGTCTCAGCACTGGTGACCATGACAACTATCATCAATTGTCGTAAAAAAACCATCTAGTTCACTAATGTCCTTTAGGGAAGGAAATCTGCCATCCAGACCTGGTCGAACCTACATGTGACTCCAGACTCACAGCAATGTGGTTGACTCTTAATTGCCCTCTGAAATGGCCCAGCAAGCAGTTCAAGGGCAATTAGGGATGGGCAACAAATGCTGGCCTTGGCAGTGATGCCCACATCACATGAAATAATAAACAAAAAAACGTACACCACATCAACAGCATTGTCTTCATCAGCTTCTCCGATACCCCTTAAAAAAAACTCCAGCATGATCGTTAAATATGATTTTCCGTTAAGAAATCCACATTGGCTTTCCTTAATTAACCCACATTTGTCCATGTGACTCTTAATTTTGTCCCAAATTATCATTTCTAGAACCTTCTCCTTCACCAAAGTTAAACTGACTGGCCTGTAGTTTCTGAGCTTATCTTTACACCCTTTTTTGAACAAGGGCATAACGTTTACAATTTTCCAGTCCTCTGGCAACCCTGAATCTAAGGAAGACTGAAAACTTATGGCCAGTGCCTCTGCAATTTCCACTCTCACTTCCCTCAGTATCCTTGGATGCATCTCATCTGGTCCTGGTGTCTTATCACTTTGAAGTATGGACAGTCTATCCAATATCACATCCTAATCAATTTTAAACCTATCAAGTGTCTGAACTACCTCCTCTTTCACAATGGACTGGGTAGCATCTTCTTCCTTGATAAAGACAGATGCAAAGTATTAATTTAATACCTCAGCTATGCTCCCTGCTTCCATGCACAAATCCCCTTTTTATCCCAAAGCAGCCCCATTCCTTCTTTTACCACTCTTTTACTATTTATATGCCTGTAGGAGACTTTGGGATTCCTTTTATATTGGCCTAAACTCTTCTAAACCCTTCTAGTTCTTCTAAGCTCCAGAGAATACAAGGCCAATTTATTCAGCCTCCCATCATAGAACCATACCCTCATCCCGGAGACCAATTGAGTAATCCTTTGCTATATGCCTCCAGGGCTAGCATATCCTTCCTTAAATGCGGAGACCAAAACTGCACACAGTGCATAGAAACACGGAAAGTAGGAGGAGATGGCCATTTGGCCCTTTGAGCCTGCTCTGCCATTCATTATGATCATGGCTGATCACCCAACTCAACAGCCTACTCCCACTTTCTCCCCTTATCCTTTGATCCCTTTCGCCCCAAGAGCTATATCTAACTCCTTCTTGAAAATTACAATGTTTTGGCCTCAACTACTTTCTCTGATAGCAAATTCCACAGGCTCACCGTTCTCTGGGTGAAGAAATTTCTCCTCATCTCAGTCCTAAATGGTCTATCCCGTATCCTCAGACTGTGACCCCTGGTTCTGGACTCCCTCACCATCGGGAATATCCTTCCTGCAACTACCCTGTCTAGTCCTGTTAGAATTTTATAGGTTTCTATGAGATCCCCCTCATTCTTCTGAACTCCAGCGAATATAATCCTAACCGACTCAGTCTCTCCTCTTATGTCAATCCCGCCATCCCAGGAGTCAGTCTGCTAAACCTTCACTGCACTACCTCTATAGCAAGAACATCCTTCCTCAGATAAGGAGACCAAACCTGCACACAATATTCCAGGTGTGGTCTCACCAAGGCCCGGTATAATTGCAGCAAGACATCCCTGCTCCTGTACTTGAATCCTCTCGCTATGAAGGCCAACATACCATTTGCCTTCTTTACTGTCTGCTGCACCTGCATGCTTACCTTCAGCGACTGGTGTACGAGGACACCCAGGTCTCGTTGCACATCCCCCTCTCTCAATTTATAGCCATTCTGATAATAATCTGCCTTCCTGTTTTTGCCACCAAAGTGGATAACCTCACATTTATTCACATTATACTGCGTCTGCCATGCATTTGCCCACTCACTCAGCTTGTCCAAATCACACTGAAGCATCTCTGCATCCTCCTCACAGCTCACCCTCCCACCCAGCTTTGTTTCATCTGCAAATTTGGAGATATTACATTTAATTCCCTCATCTAAATCATTAATATATATTGTGAATAGTTGGGGTCCCAGCACCGATCCCTGCGGCACCCCACTAGTCAGTGCCTGCCATTCGGAAAAAGACCCGTTTATGTTTCCTGTCTGCCAAGCAGTTTTCTATCCATCTCAATACACTACCCCCAATCCCATGCGCTTTAATTTTACACGCTAATCTCTTATGTGAGACTTTGTCGAAAGCCTTCTGGAAGTCCAAATAAACCACATCCACTGGCTCCCCCTCATCAACTCTACTAGTTGCATCCTCGAAAAATTGCAGTAGATTTGTCAAGCATGATTTCCCTTTCATAAATCCATGCTGACTCTGTCCGATTCTGCCATTGTTGTCCAAGTGCTCAGCTATTAAATCTTTTATAATGGACTCTTTTTAAATAGTGGGGTTACATTAGCTACCCTCCAATCTGTAGGAACTGTTCCAGAATCTATACAATCTCAGAAGATGACCACCAATGCATCCACTGTTTCTGGGGCCACTTCCTTAAGTACTCTGGGATGTAGATTATCAGACCCTGGGGATTTATCGGTCTTCAATCCCATCAATTTCCCCAACACCATTTCCCTACTTATACTGATTTCTTTCAGCTCCTCCCTCTCACTAAACCCTGTGTTCCCCAACATTTCTGGTATGCTATTTGTGTCCTCCTTTGTGAAGACAGGACCAAAGTATGTATTTAGTTGGTCAGCCATTTCTTTGTTCCCCATTATAAGTTCCCCTGTTTCTGACTGTAAGGGACCTACCTTACAAGTAGGTCCCTTACCAATTTGTCTTCACCAATCTTTTTCTCTTCGCACACCTATAGAAACTTCTACAGTCAGTTTTTATGTTCCCCGCAAGCTTACTCTTGTACTCTATTTTCTCCTTCTTAATCAATCCCTTGGTCCTCCTTTACTGAATTCCAAACTGCTACCAATCCTCAGGTCTGTGGTTTTTTTCTGGCCAATTTGTATGCTTCTTCCTTGGATCTAATACTATCTCTAACTTCCCTTGTAAACCATGGTTTGGCCATCTTTCCTGTTTTACTTTTGTGCCAGACAGGAATAAACAATTGGTGCAGTTCAACCATGCGCTCTTTGAATGTTTGCCGTTGCCTATCCACCGATATCCCTTTAAGTAACGTTTCCCAATCCATCATAGCCAACTTGCGCCTCATACCATTGTAGTCTCCTTTATTAAAATTCAGGACCTGAGTCTCAGAATCAACTACGTCACTCTCCATCTTGTTGAAGAATTCTATCATATTATGGTCGCTCATCCCCAAGGGGCCTCGCACAACTAGATTGCCAATTATTCCTTTCTCATTACACAATACACAGTCTAGGATGGTCTGTTCTCTAGTTGGTTCCTCAACTTATTGGTCCAGAAAACCATCCTGTATACACTCCAGGAATTCCTCCTCTACGGTATTGTTACTAATTTGATTTGCCCAATCTATATGCATATTAAAGTCACCCATAATTACAGATGTTCCTTTATTACATACATCTCTAATTTCCTGTTTAATGCCATTTCCAACATCACCACTGCAGTTCGGGGGTCTATATACAACCCCCACTAACATTTTTTGCCCCTTTGTGTTTCTCAGCTCTACCCATACAGATTCCACATCGTTGGAGCTAATATCTTTCCCCACTATTGCGTTAATTTCCTCTTTAATGAGCAATGCAACTCCACCACTTTTTCCTTTTTGTTTGTCCTTCCTAAATACTGTATACCCCGGATGTTCAGTTCCCATTCCTGGTCACCCTGCAGCCATGTCTCCGTAATCCCGACTATATCATACTTGTTTACATCTATTTGCACGGTTAATTCGTCCACTTTATTGCGAATGCTCCTCGCATTAAGGCACAAAGCCTTAAGGCGTGTCTTTTTAACATTACTTGTCCCATTCCCACTATTTTTCACTGAGACTCTGTTTGATTCTTGCCCTTGATTTCTCTGCCTATCATTTTCTTATTCCTCTTTCCATCTTTTGTTCTTGTCCTTGATTCTCCCTCCTCTGACTCCTTGCATAGGTTCCCATCCCCCTGACATTTTAGTTTAAACCCTCCCCAACCACTCTAGCAAATGTTCCCCCCAGGACATCAGTCCCAGTCCTGCCCAGGTGTAATCCGTCCAGTTTGTACTAGTCACACCTCCCCCAGAACCGATCCCAATGCCCCAGGAATCTGAAACCCTCCCCCTCACACCATCTCTTCAGCCACATATTCATCCGATATAGCCTGCTATTTCTACTTTGACTAGCATATGGCACTGGTAGTAATCCTGGGATCACTACCTCTGAGGTCCTATTTTTTAAACTCCCTACTTTCCCTTACTTCCTAACTCCCTATATTCTGCTTTTAGGACCTCATCCCTTTTTTTAACCTATGTTGTTTGTACCAATGTGTACCACGACCACTGGCTGTTCACCCTCCCACTTCAGAATGTCCTGTAGCCATTCTGAGACACCCTTGACCTTAGTACTCTAGCTGTGGCCTCACCAATACCCTGTACAATTGCAACTGGACTTCTTTATTCTTGTACTCCAATTCCCTTGGAGGAACGAAAAACTCACCAACTACTAAAAGGTTTTTAAGCTTTAGAAAAACTCACCAGAGCTTACCACATAAACCAAATTCCCAACTCCACACTCTGTCTACGCCTCACTCAGGCGTAGTCTCCTGTCCCCTCCTGCGCTTCTTACTGTTTGATTTGTAAAAGGCAGATTGTGGTTAACAAATCCAATTGAATTTTGTGTTGGAGTTACAGAGAAGGTTGATGAAGGGAATGCAGTGGATGTTGTTTATATGGATTTTAAGAAAGCAGTTGACAAAGTGGCACATAAAAGGCTGGTTAACAAAATTGAGGGTTATCGTGCAACTGGATAAAATTGGCTTAAGAGCAGAAAACAGTGTGTCATGAATGGTTAATGTTTCAAGTCCATATGACTCTTCAGAGCTCTGAAGAAGAGTCATACAGACTGGAAACGTTAACTCTGTCTTTCTCTCCACAGATGCTGTCAGACCTGCTGAGTTTTTCCAGCATTTTCTGTTTTTGTTTCAGATTTCCAGCAACAACAGTATTTTGCTTTTATCTTAGTGCCATGCATGGTAACTGGTTATTTTTAAGACTGAGGTGTTCCCCAGTAGTCAGAGCTAGAGCTGCTGCATTTTCTGCTACATGTAAATGACTTTGATATTGGAAAACAGAGTAGAATTTCAAGATTTGCCCCTAATACCAAAACTTGGATGAGTTGCAAACTGTGAGGATTACACAAATTGTCTACAACATGACATATAGGCTAGCAAATGGGCAGGCAGGTGGCAAATAGAATTTAACATAGATAAGTGTGAGGTGATATTTTTGGCAGAAGGGATGGGAAGAGGCAATCTAGATTCGGTGTCAGAGTTCTAAAGCGTGCACAGGGACAGACAGAGCTGAAGGTGCATGAGCATTGATCATTGAGGGTGGGAGAGTGGTTAGAGCAGCATATAGGATGCTTTGCATACTTGTCTCTCTTTGAATATAGGCCATCTGCAGAGGTTTAATTATCCCTGGAAAACGGAGCTAGGATTACATTTGTGATTACATAATTCAGACCAAACAGCTTGAAATTTGTGCAGTATTATTTTAAAAGCCAGGCCAGAGCTACAGTTAATCCTCAGCAGCCGTATGCATGTACAGCAAGGAGCAGAGCATTGAGGAGCATTGGTGCAGGGAGAGGGAAAGTGTAGCTGCAGAAATTGCACAGGCACATGGGAACTTGAGTTCTCTTGTGCCTACAAACTGGTGCTGCTATTGTGCTATGCCAATTGAATTCATTGAAGTGAAAGGTAGAGACAGGTCAAACAATGGAAACAAATAAGGGACACTTGGTCGTGTGATGCTGCCAACAGTGACCAGGTGGACTGAGCATTTGGGAAATCAGCCAGACCCCTCAACCCACATACCCAGGCTGGCTGGACCCACCACTACTGCACCCCAGCCTGCCAGACATGCCGCTTCTCCAGGTCTGCCAGACACCCCGCTCCTCTAGGCCTGCCACAACCCCCCCACACCCCTGCCTGCCAGACACCCCACTCCTCTGGGCCTGGTGAAACGACCCCCCTTCGCCATGTTCCCACCCACTCACCCTTATCGCTGCTGTCTGGAACTTGCAGCAGGAACACAAGTTCCGGGACAATCCTGTAAAATACAGGGCAATTGTTCACCCTGGGTGGAGGCTCAGGAAAGAGTTTTTGCAATCTGATAAAGCAAAACCTGGCAAAATGTGATAACTAGAGCATGGGTAATAGTATAAAAACCTATCCCATGAGAATGGGGAACACTAGTCTGACATCAGGCATATGTGACAATGCAGAGGACCATACAGAGAATAAGTGTCTAGACTTTAGCCAGTCGGGTCAGTCAACTGATATTTGGTTAGATTTCCCAGTTGTTCTAGTTGCTTCCGCTGCACATGCGTTATCCTGGTTAGACACAGGTTGCAGTTTTTGACTGATTTGTTTTTCTTCTGGGGCTTGGGCTGCACAATTCAGGCCTCATGAACAAAAGCAGGGAAGTTATGCTGAACCTTTCTTTAGCTTTGGTTTGACCATGACAAGAGTAGTGTGTTCAGTTCTGATCATCACACTTTAGGAAGGATTTGAGGGTCCTAGGGAAGGTGAAGAGGAGATTTATCAGAATGGTTCCAGGGTTGGGGGATGTTACAAATCTAGGCTGGAAAAGTTGTTCTCCTTGGAGGAGAGGAGATATTGAGGAGAGATCTTCCAGAACTGTGCAAGATTATGACAGGTTTGGATCAGGTAAGGAGAGGCTCGATGTTTTATCACAAAAGTAATAGAATATCAAGCCAAATGGTATTTATAAGTTGTTATAAACTGAAAAAAGTCCTTGGTTAGAATACTCAGCACTTTTGGAAAGATATTATGGCTTCAGAAAGGTTCCAAGATACTAGAAACTTCCTGCTGTGAGTCCAGCCCAATGTTTGAGCTTTGCTTTGATTTGTTGAAGAGAGAAATTGTTAAAATCTCTCTCTACTGATCATGGTGTCAGACTCATCTAATCATTACATGCAGGAGACTATTCAGCCCATAAGCCCATACTAACTCTCTGTAGACCAATCCAGTCAGTCCGGATTCCCCATAGCCCTACAAGTTCATTTCATTCAAATTCCCATCCAGTTTCCTTTTGAAATCTTTCATTGTATCCACTTCCACCAACCCCCTAAGCAGCAAGTTCCAGGTCATTACCACATGCTGCATTACAAGGCTCTTATTACTTGCACAAAAACCTTAAATCTTCAAACCTTAAATCCCTCGATCTTGTACCATCAGCTAATGAGAACAGCTTTTCTTTGTCCAAACCTGTCAATGTAAATATCAAACCCAATCTCTACTCCAATTTTATTCTTTCATGGGATGTGGGTGTCACTGGCAAGGCCAGCATTTGTTGCCTGCCCCTAACTGCCCTTGAACTGAGTGGCTTGCTAGGCCATTTCAGAGGGAAGTCAAGAGTCAACCATATTGCTGTGGGTCTGGAGTCACATGTAGGCCAGACCAGGTAAGAACTGCAGATTTCTTCCCTAAAGGACATTAGGCATTAAAAGGTAAAATTAAACAGTTCTCAACTGAACCTTTTAACTTTAAATATCCACAATCTGTACAACTGGAATCTAATTATAATCTAACATATTTCTTGCAGTAGGCAGTTAATAATTCGAGTTGGTCTATTGCTTATTAATGTCTATTGTGGGTTGTTCGCTTTTTCTCTTTTTTCAGACATTGCCCTTCTTCCTCCAAGCTTAAGAATTATTCCAATTACTGAGCACAGTCTCCAAATGAATTGGACTTCCCCGAGCACTGAGGTTATTGGTTATGTGATAGAATGGTGTGACATTTCCACAGCATTTTCTTGTGAAATCAACTGGAAGAAGGTTTCAGCTGACAGCACCAGCCGCATTCTACAAGGTAAGAAATCATTATCTCTCATTATAGACTCAAACTGAACTGAAGCAGGCCATTCATTCCACCAGGCCTGGTCCACATCTTTGCAAGAGTTTTCAATTTGTAGCACTCTCCTTTTCTGCCCCCAAAGCCCTTGAAATATTATCCTTTTCAACTATTTCTCCAATTCTTGTTCAGGCTGTGCATTCCAGGTCATAACATCTCACTCAACAACTCTTGTTCTGCTCATCTCCCCTGTTTTATTTCGCAATTATCTTAAATCTGCACCATCTGGCTACTGTCCCTCCTGCTAATGGAAACAGCTTCTCACTACCTGCTTTATCAAAAACCATGAGGCGTTGAATCTTTATTACACCACCTCTTGACATTTACTTAGCTGAAGTGAGAATCTCAGCATCTTCAATCACTGTGGTTCAATTCCCCCAGCCCTGGTGCCATTCTAGTAAATCTACTTTGCACCCCCTCTAAGACTTTCACATCCTTCCCAAAGTGTGCTTCACAGAATTGGATGCAATATTCCAGCTGAGATGTAACCAGTGATTTATAAGGTTTAGCATAACTTCCTTGGCTCCGATTATAACTTAGATGCATGTCAGGAGCAGAGGGGATGCGATATCAATAGCATTTTTAATGTATTTTTTACATTTGTTCATGGGATGTGGGCTTCGCTGGTTGGGCCAGCATTTATTCCCATCCCTAGTTGCCCTTGAGAAGGTGGTGGTGAGCTGCCTTCTTGAACCGCTGCAGTCCATGTGGTGTAGGTACACCCACAGTGCTGTTAGGAGGGAGTTCTAAGATTTTGATTCAGCGACAGTGAAGGAACGGCAAGATAGTACTGAAGACTTGTGCTCCAGAACTTGCCACGCCGCTAGCCAAGCTATTCCAGTACAGCTACAATACTGGTAACTACCTGCCTATGTGGGAAATTGCCCAGGTATATCCTGTACACAAAAAGCAGGACAAATCCAACCCGGCCAACTACCGCCCCATCAGTCTACTCTCCATCATCAGTAAAGTAATGGAAGGGGTCATCAACAGTGCTATCAAGCAGCACTTGCTTAGCAATAACCTGTTCACTGATGCCCAGTTTGGGTTCTGCCAGGGTCACTCAGCTCCTGACCTCATTACAGCCTTGGTTCAAACATGAACAAAAGAGCTGAACTCCCGAGGTGAGGTGAGAGTGATTGCCCTTGACATCAAGGCAGCATTTGGCCAAGTGTGGCCTCAAGGAGCCCTAGCAAAACAGGAGTCAATGGAAAAAAGGGGGGGAGAAATGTCCACTAGTTGGAGTCATACTCAGCACAAGGAAGATGGTTGTGGTTTTACATTATTTAATTAATTAAATCACGAGATGGGGGAGATCTTAAACAGTTTTTTTGCATCAGTATTTACTCAGGAAACTGGAATAGTGTATATGGAAGGAAGGGAAACAAGCAGTAGTGTCATGGAACATATAGAGATTAAAGAGGAGGAGGTGCTTGCTGCCTTACAGCGAATAAAGGTAGATAAATCCCCGGGGCCTGACATGATATTCCCTCAGGCCTTGAGGGAGACTAGTGTAGAAATTGCAGGGGCCCTGGCAGAAATATTTAAAATGTCCTTAGCCACGGGTGAGGTGCCGAAGGATTGGAGGGTAGCTCATGTTGTTCAAAAAAGGCTCCAAAAATAAACCAGGTAATTACAGGCCAGTGAGCCTGACGTCAGTAGTAGGTAAATTATTGGAAGGTGTTCTGAGAGATCGGATATACAATTATTTGGACAGCCAAGGGCTGATTAAGGATAGTCAGCATGGCTTTGTGCGTGGTAGGTCGTGTTTAACGAACCTTGTAGAGTTTTTCAAGGAGGTTACCAAGAAAGTAGATGAAGGAAAGCCTGTGGATGTTGTCTACATGGACTTTAGTAAGGCCTTTGACAAGGTCCCACATGGGAGGTTAGTTCAGAAGGTTCAGACACTTGGTATCCATGGAGAGGTTGTAAACTGGATTCGAAATTGGTTGTGTGGGAGAAGACAGAGAGTGATAATGGATGATTGCTTCTCAGACTGGAGGTCTGTGACTAGTGGTGTGCCTCAGGGATCTGTGCTGGGACCATTGTTGTTTGTTGTCTATATCAATGATTTGGATGATAATGTGGTAAATTGGATCAGCAAGTTTGCTGATGACACTAAGATTGGAGGCATTGTGGACAGCGAGGGAGGCTTTCAAAGCTTGCAGAGGGATCTGGACCAACTGGAAAAATGGGCCAAAAAATGGCAGATGGAATTTAATGCAGAAAAGTGTGAGGTGTTGCATTTTGGAAGGACAAACCAAGGTAGGACATACACAGTAAATGGTAGGGCACTGAGGAGTGCGGAGGAACAAAGGGATCTGGAGTTCAGATACATAATTCCCTGAAAGTGGTGTCACAGGTAGAAAGGGTTGTAAAGGAAGCTTTTGGCATACTGGCCTTCATAAATCAAAGTATTGAGTATAGGAGTTGGGATGTTATGGTGAAGTTGTATAAGACATTGGTGAGGCCAACTTTGGAGTATTGTGTGCAGTTCTGGTCGCCTAACTACAGGAAGGATATCAGTAAGATTGAAAGAGTGCAGAGAAGATTTACTACGATGTTGCCGGGTCTTAAGGAGTTGAGTTACAGGGAAAGATTAAACAGGTTAGGACTTTATTCCTTGGAGCGTAGAAGGATGAGGGGAGATTTGATAGAAGTTTACAAAATTATGAGGGGTATAGACAGAGTAAATGCGAGTAGGCTCTTTCCACTTAGATTAGGAGAGATAAACACGAGAGGACATGGCTTTAGGGTGAAAGGGGAAAGGTTTAGGGGGAACATTAGGGGGAACTTCTTCACTCAGAGAGTGGTGAGAGTGTGGAACGAGCTGCCATCTGACATGGTAATTGCGGGCTCACTCTTAAGTTTTAAGAATAAATTGGATAGATACATGGATGGGAGAGGTCTGGAGGGTTATGGACTGGGTGCAGGTCAATGGGATTAGCGGAATAATATTTCGGCACAGACTAGAAGGGCCGAATGGCCTGTTTTCTGTGCTGTAGTGTTCTATGGTTATACGGTTGTGGGAGGTCAGTCATCTCAGTTCCAGGACATCACTGCAGGAGTTCCTCAGGGTAGTATCCAATCATCTTCAGCTGCTTCATCAATGACCTTCCTTCCATCATTGGGTCAGAAGTGGGGATGTTCGCTCATGATTCTACAATGTTCAGCACCATTTATGACTCCTCAAAAACTGAAGCAGTCCATGTCCAAATGCAGCAAGATCTGGACAATATCCAGGCTTGGGCTGACAAGTGACAAGTAATATTCACGCCACACAAGTGCCAGGCAATGACTATCCCCAACAAGAGAGAATCTAACCATCACCCCATGACATTTAATGGCATTACCATCACTGAATCCCTCAAAATCAACATCCTGGGGGTTACCATTGACCAGGAACTGAACTGGACTAGCTATATAAATACTGTGGCTACAAGCAGGTCAGAGGCTAGGAATCTTGCAGCGAGTAACTCACCTTCTGACTCCCCAAAGCCTGTCCACCATAAGGCACTGGACAGGGGTTTGATGGAATACTCCCCACTTGCCTGGATGAGTGCAGCTCCAACAACACTCAAGAAGCTTGACACCATCCAGGACAAAGAAGCCTTCTTGATTGGCACCACATCCACAAATATTCGTTCCCTCCATCACCAACACACCGCAGCAGCAGTGTGTACCATCTACAAGATGCACTGCAGAAACAAAATCCTGGAACTCCCTCCCTAAATGCTGTGTGTGTGTACCTACACCACATGGACTGCAGCGGTTCAGGAAGGCAGCTCACCATCGCCTTCTTAAGGGCAATTAGAGATGGGCAAGAAATGCTGGCCCAGCCAGCGAAGCCCATTCCCCATAGAAGAATGAAAAAAAGATCATTCTGTACTGCATCAGCAGTCACATCTTCATCTTCTCTGTTTTCTGAATTAACTACTTGTGACATCTTTTTCAATGTTCTAACTACTTCCTGCATTTGGATGGTTATTATCTGATCCTCCCTTAACCCATCTGTTTCAGGTGTAATGCTTTGCTTGAACATTTCCTTCAGCCTAATTTTAAGGTAATTAAGTTGTACCTGTAGCTGGACATTATCAAAACTGTTAACTATCGAAGTGCCTGAATTAAAAACAGTGGCTGCATCAGTTATTACACCTCATTTCTCCCTGTCATGTTCCATGGTGTTCCCATTATCCTTACTTTCCCCATACCAATTCTCAGGGAATTGCATAAAGACTTGCTGCAATAATTTCTCATACAATTGTTCAGTTTGAGGTTTACACATTGCAGGCAAATGTACTCTGGTAAGGTTCAGCATTACCAGTACCGCTTCATAATATACCCCATAATACAATTGTGGTCTAATGGGAATCATTACTAATTCGTTAGGTGGTATGGGAATTTGCTTTGCCCTGTGTAACTGAGACGATTTTGGAGGAGGTTTGCCTTAACTCTTAGTTCTATTCCCTTCAAGCTCCCAGGCGGTCTGGTTGTTATACATGAGTCACCTGAAGTGGCCCAATTAATACCATTCCCTTCACTATCCTGCCACCATTGTTTTATGGTTATGGCAGTAGTGGTAGTACATCAGGCATTACTTCCCTTAATATACAAATATGTCCCTTCCTTTCCCTTCCACCCCTTTGTTCAACAAAACTTATTCCATTCTGCTCTTGTGTTATTGGTATTCCTCACCCATTCCCATGGTGAAGTATAATTCAATTTCGCATCAACCCCTTTCATCAGCCAGATATGATGACCAATATCTTCAGGACTATTGGAGCATTGAATACATACTCCATTCCCTTCCTCTACGTTGAATGTGACGGCTACTATGGTAATGTTGGTATCACAGTTCACACTTACATCTGAGACTATTAGTTGTTTTTGACTACTTTTACTGCCCACCCATCCCTGCCACTCACCCTGATGTACATATTTGGTGGTCCCATTACCCATCAAAGATTTTCCCATTTGGCTTACTTGAGGTGTACTGTGACCATAGCAGGGATATACTTTAAGCTCTTCAGTATTTTTCGGTGTTGCCTGGGTAACTAATACATTACTCCAAAGTCCAATTGTCCAGAGTGGCTTCATTCTTCCATCCTAATTGATCCTGCAAGAGAAACATAATGACTCTGTGAGGCTTCCCATCACAGGTTGAGTGATTCATTTTCAAGCATTTTCTTCTTGGCTAGTCAACTGTATGGGTGAGGGCGTGGTGCTAGGAGCTGCTGTTTTCCACACAGGAATACCCATAGGTGGTGTATTCCTTGGTGGTCATCCCAGAGGGATGGTGAGATAGAAAGCGCTTTGGCCTTGCAATGTCTTTTACTCCTCCTGACATCATTATCATCCCAGACACAAGGCATCGCCCACCCATTCACAAGAACTTCCAATAGTACCCTCCATTTTGTTCTGTTTCAACTGAATATTCTTCTGGTACAATTTTGCGTTGATGAATGTGGAACCATTTTACCTTCTTTTCCATCTGCACAGCTTACACCTAGAGGGCTGTGGTGTAGGGCCCCCATACAGTGGTTCAAACATACCCAGCTAGGCATAGCTCCTCACCATTACTTGGTCTCACATATCTCACCTTAAATTTTCAGAGGTTCCAACCTCAGTTTGTTGTCGCTATGCCTCTTTCCCATCTGGCCCGCGGCTGCTAAATGCCACTGCTGCAAGTGTTTGTGCAATTCCTTAACAAACCTGTCTTTTTCACACACGCCCCCACATCCCACCGCCTCCCCCCCCCCCCCTCCCCCCCCCCCCCCCCCCCACCCCCCCCACCCCATCCCCCCCACCCCATCCACCCTCCGTTCCCTCATCCTGGGCACCACCAAATGTGTAGTAGTTTTCGTTGGTTGACTGGTGACCAGCTCATGTGGGGAATATCCTGTAGCCTTTGATTCTGTGACTCTAATATTCATTTGGATTAGGGGTGGGGCTCATCCCATTTTTTTTTGATGGGCCTCCCCTTGCTCCTTCCACAATCATTCCTTTAATGTCCTGTTCATTCTTTCCACAATCCCAGAGGATTGAGGATGATGGGCCATGTGCCATTTCCCTTTGATTCCAAACAATCTTCACATTTTTTGCATGGTTTGCCCCATGAAGTGGGGCCCCTGAACTGATTCCATTATGGCTGCTAATCCCCATCTTGAGAACACCTCCGTGACTAAGGTTCTTGCTGAAAATAAAGCTGTTGCAGCTTTACGAGGAAAGGCTTCTACCCATTTTGTAAAATTGTGTACCAGTACTAGGCAGTACTTGTTACTTCTTAATAGTGAGGAGGGGTCCTATAAAGTCTATATGAGTATTCCGCCAGAGTCCCTCCACCCGACCTGTGTGCCTATTGATACCTTTCCTCAATGTGGATCAGGATTATTCATAACACACACAAGACAGTTCTTAACTGGGCAATAAATGCTGGCCTAGCCAGCGAAGCTCACATCCCATGAATGAATAAAAAACAATGCCCCTCCATGTCCTTCTGTAATGTGGGCCACCAGGCTGAACCCTCTATCCTCTCAACTGTCATGTTGATCCTAGGGTGTCCAGACCCTGGTTCTCTTTGGGCTAGTTGGATAAATTCCTTTTGGCATCTCATAGGAACTATCTATTTATCCCCTTTCCACAGTATGTACTCCTTTACCGTTATATCACCTGCTCCTTCAATAGGAAACCTAGAATTCTGCAGTTTATTTTGTATTTCTGTTTTGAGTGTTACATCCCCATGTTGGCAGTTTCTAGGTCAAGAGAGAGTGGCTCTGCTTCTGCTGCCACATGCGTGTGTGTCTGTACAATTCCTGATTCACAAGTGTTCCATGGGTCTCCTTCCCTTGCCCCATCTTTAGTGAGTTCATCTGCCTTTTTGTTACCTTCCCACAGGACTTTAAACTAGAAAGTGGAGGGGGGAGAGGGAAGGGTAAAACTCCAAGAAGTATGAATAATGGGAAACAAAGCAGCAGGTTAGCACGTGGAGTGGTGGATTCAACTTCATGGAAAATTATGAAAAAACTGAAAAGAAAGGAGAGCCCAGGAGAGGCTATTATAATCCCCAGAACACAAAATAGGACAGAGTGTTTGGAAAGGGCTAGGAATCTAACTTCAAGCACATCAGATAAAGGGACGACAATGAGAAAGGGGATGGGAAATACAGGACTGAAGGTGTTGTATCTGAATGCATGCAGTATACGAAGAAAGGTAAATGAGCTTGTGGTGCAGATTGAAATTGGCAGATATGATGTGGTGGGCATCACGGAGACATGGCTGCAAGGGGATCAGGACTGGGAGCTAAATATCCAAGGATATATATCCTATCGAAAAGATAGGCAGGTTGGCAGTGGGAGTGGAGTTGCTTTGTTAGTAAGAAATGAAATTAAATCGATAACTAGAAATGACGTAGGGTCAGATGATGTAGAATCTGTGTGGGTAGAGTTGAGGAACCGCAAAGGTAAAAAAACCATAATGGGAGTTATGTACAGGCCTCCGAACAGTAGTCAGGATGTGGGGCACAAGATACACCAGGAGCTAGAAAAGGCGTGTAAGAAAGGCAAGGTTACAGTGATCATGGGGGATTTCAACATGCAGGTAGACTGGGAAAATCAGGTTGGTAGTGGAACCCAAGAAAAGGAATTTATAGAATGTCTACGAGATGGCTTTTTTGGAGCAGCTTGTGGTGGAGCCCACTAGGGAACAGGCAATTCTTGATTTAGTGATGTGTAATGAGGCAGATTTGATAAGGGAGCTTACGGTGAAGGAACCTTTAGGAGGAAGTGACCATAATTTGATAGAATTGATGCAATTTGAGAGGAAAAAGCTGGAATCAGATGTAACGGTATTACAGTTGAATAAAGGCAACTACAGAGGCATGAGGGAGAAGCTGGCCAGAATTGACTGGGAGATGAGCCTAGCAGGAAAGACAGTGGAACAGCAATGGCAGGAGTTTCTGGGAGTAATTTGGGAGACACAGCAAAAATTCATCCCTAGGAAGAAGAAACATACTAAAGGGAGGACGAGGCAACCATGGCTGACAAAGGAAGTCAGGGACAGCATAAAAGCTAAAGAGAAAGCATACAATGCGGCGAAGAACAGCGGGAAACCAGGGGATTGGGAAGCCTACAAAGACCAACAGAGGACAACTAAAAAAGAAATAAGGAGGGAGAAGATTAAATATGAGGGTAAACTAGCCAGTAATATAAAAGAAGATTGCAAGAGTTTTTTTAGATATATAAAGGGTAAGAGAGAGGCAAAAGTGGACATTGGGCCGCTGGAAAATGACGCTGGAGAAGTAGTAGTGGGGAACAAAGAAATGGCGGAGGAACTGAATAGGTACTTTGCGTCAGTCTTCACGGTGGAAGACATGAATAACATCCCTAAAGTTCAAGAAAGTCGGGGGTCAGAGGTGAGTATGGTGGCCATTACCAAGAAGAAGGTGCTAGGAAAACTGAAGGGTCTGAAGGTGGATAAATCACCTGGGCCAGATGGATTACACCCCAGAGTTCTGAAAGAGATAGCTGAAGAGATAGTGGAGGCGTTAGTGGTGATCTTTCAGGAATCAGTGGAATCAGGGAGGGTCCCAGAGGATTGGAAAATCGCTAATGTAACCCCCCTGTTTAAGAAGGGAGTGAGGCAAAAGACAGGAAATTACAGGCCAATTAGCCTGACCTCGGTCGTTGGTTAGATTTTAGAGTCCATTATAAAGGATGAGATTTCAGAATACTTGGAAGTGCATGGTAAAATAGGGCAAAGTCAGCATGGTTTCATCAAGGGGAGGTCATGCTTGACAAATCTGTTAGAATTCTTTGAGGAGATAACGAGTAGGTTAGACAAAGGAGAGCCAATGGATGTTATCTACTTGGACTTCCAGAAGGCCTTTGACAAGGTGCCGCACAGGAGGCTGCTCAGTAAGATAAGAGCCCATGGTGTTAGAGGCAAGGTACCAGCATGGATAGAAGATTGGCTGTCTGGCAGGAGGCAGAGAGTAGGGATAAGGGGGTCCTTCTCAGGATGGCGGCCGGTGACTAGTGGAGTTCCACAGGAGTCAGTGTTGGAACCACAACTTTTCACTTTATACATTAATGATCTAGATGAAGGAACTGAGGGCATCCTGGCTAAGTTTGCAGATGATACAAAGATAGGTGGAGGGACAGGTAGTATTGAGGAGGCAGGGAGGCTGCAGAAGTATTTGGACAGGTTAGGAGAATGGGCAAAGAAGTGGCAGATGGAATATAACGTGGGGAAATGTGAGTTCATGCACTTTGGTAGGAAGAATAGAGGCATAGACTATTTTCTAAATGGGGAGAGAATTCAGAAATCTCGAGTGCAAAGGGACTTGGGAGTCCTAGTTCAGGATTCTCTTAAGGTTAACTTGCAGGTTGAGTCGGTAGTTAGGAAGGCAAATGCAATGTTGGCATTTATTTCAAGAGGACTAGAATATAAAAGCAGGGATGTGCTGCTGAGGCTTTATAAGGCTCTGGTCAGACCACATTTAGAATATTGTGAGCAATTTTGGGCCCTGTATCTCAGGGAGGATGTGCTGGCCCTGGAGAGGGTCCAGAGGAGGTTCACGAGAATGATCCCAGGAATGAAAGGCTTAACATATGAGGAACGTTTGAGGACTCTGGGTCTATCCTCGATGGAGTTTAGAAGGATGAGGGGGTATCTGATTGAAACTTACAGAATACTGAAAGGCCTGGATAGAGTGGACGTGGGGAAGATGTTTCCATTAGTAGGAGAGACTAGGACCCCAGGGCACTGCCTCAGAGTAAAGGGAAGACCTTTTAGAACAGAGATGGGAAGAAACTTCTTTAGCCAGAGAGTGGTGAATCTATGGAATTCATTGCCACAGAAGGCTGTGGAGGCCAGGTCATTGAGTGTATTTAAGACCGAGATAGATAGATTCTTGATTGGTAGGGGGATCAAAGGTTACGGGGAGAAGGCGGGAGAATGGGGTTGATATCAGCCATGAATGAATGGTGGAGCAGACTCGATGGGCCGAATGGCCTAATTTCTGCTCCTATGTCTTATGATATGGGATTCACTTTTAGCGTTTGCTCTGACCTTGCGGCTGTAGTACCCTTGATTAGTCTCTTCAGCTACTCATAGTATAGTTTACAACAGGAGCGCTATCCTCAGAGGCTTACAATCTGCCCAGGTAAATCCCCGCCTGGTCCAGATGGCCAGCTACTCAGTGTGGGAATTACAGGTGAAAAATGCAATCTGAACATTGGTGCCTGGCCCTGGAAACTCTAAGAAGTACGCAACTACATCTGCTATTTCAGTCTGCTCAGCGGCCAGTTGGGTGAACTCACAGGAAAAGCCACGGTTCCCAGGACTCCCTGTTCCAGCAAGGAATTTAGCAGCCCCTCAACATCCTGGTCTGCTTCGCAGCTATATTGATACTGTTTTTGTGGTTCACTCACGGGCTCTCTCTCTCTATTTGCATTTCTACTCCTTCCATTCCCCCACAGATACGTTTATGCTCAGCATGAGCTTCCGTCCGTGCCTCCCTTACTGACCCAAAATGATCCGGTACCTGTTGTGACTCAGTATGGCTCAGTCATACTTCCCATATTGCCGGGAATAACTACCACATCTTCCGTTTCTCCCGCTGCCTGCAGAAGTCCGCAATGGTCTGAATGCCGCGTGAATCTGCCCCTGAACCCCTTGTCCCAGAGCCCCGGCATTGGACAGCTCCCCACTCTCAGCTTCCCCTGTCAGCCCTTCAAGCTCTCTGCTTTCTTGCTTGACCATGATGATCAATGGGGATCCTTCACATGGATGACTGTCCGGGAGGTTCCCGTATCTGCCAACACTGTCAAGTCTATCCCGCTAATACTGAGGGCAACACACGGTCTGCCCCAATGGGAGCACAGGTACTGGGCGTGGGTGCGGCTCTGTCAGATTGTGAATCCTCCCTTTTGGAGGCTCACTCATCTCTCTCTCCCTCTCCCATATTCATGGGCCCTCTTTCTGCTCTAGTTTCCCTCATTATTTCGGAAAAGACATATTTCACTTCAGCTTTTAGCTCACCCCATGTTATCCCCACTGACTGATTCTTTCCTCTGACTCCCAATTCATCAGGTCCTTCTATGGGGCTTTAGAATCATAGGCAACATGCCCTGCCTTACCGTAGTTATAACAACCCTTCTCCTTTTCTTTCTTTACCCCTGTATTAGTATCCTTGGGTTTTGCCCCTTCATGCCTCCATGTTGGTGGTCCCTTTACCTGTGGGCATCCTCCAGGTTGATAAGAATGGACCCTTCCTGACTCTCCCCTATTTTCTGTTCTGGTGGATGTTAGTTGCTTTCCTTCACACCTGTTGTTCTATAGTGCTGTATTCCTCAACATCACACCACTCTTCCATCCTTTCCCTAAATCCTGTTCATCGCCCTGATAGCAAATACCTTATCCACCAGAATTTGGCTGTAAACCCATTCTCAATGTTCTTTATTGAGTACAAATACAATAGACAATATTTCCAGACAGTGTACGGGTATGCTCCGTATCACCTGCCTGGTCAGTCTCCCGTCAGTGAAGTGGGTTCTCCAGCAAATTTCCTCTTCCTGCACCCGTCTGCAGATCAGCTGTTTTCTTGCTTCTTCCTCTCTTCTCCTGTTTTTGGCTTAAAGCTGTGATGATTTTAGACCCTTCCTTGCTGCAGGGTTCCTTTCTTCATGTAGCAGGACTTCCAGTGACCACAGTGATCAGATCAGTTGGTGGGTGACTTCGTGCATTGTGGCCACAGTTCACTGTGATCTCATTAGTTCCTTACTTCTTGGCCACAATTTACTGTGATCTAATTAATTCAGCACCTTATGCCCTCGCCTTTGTTGATTGTTTTGGTTTTTTAAAATTCATTCACGGGATGTGGGCTTTGCTGGCTAGGCCAGCATTTATTGCCCATCCCTAATTGCCCCTTGAGAAGGTGGTGGTGAGCTGCCTTCTTGAACCGCTGCAGTCCATGTGGTGTAGGTATATCCACAGTGCTGTTAGGGAGAGAGTTCCAGGATTTTGACCCAGCGACCGTGAAGGAATGATGAAATATTTCCAAGTCAGAATGGTGAATGACTTGGAGGGGAACTTCCAGGTGGTGGTGTTCCCATGTGTCTGCTGCCCTTGTCCTTCTAGATGGTAATGGTCGCGGGTTGGGAAGGAGCTGTTGACGGAGCCTTGCTGAATTCCCGCTGTGCATCTTGTAGATGGTGCACACAACTGCTACTGTGTGTCGGTGGTGGAGGGAGTGAATGTTTGTGGATGGGGTGACAATCAAGCGGACTGCTTTGTCCTGAACAGTGTCCAGCTTCTTGAGTGTTGTGGGAGCTGCACTCATCCAGGCAAGCGGGGAGTATTCTATCACGCTCCTGACTTGTGCCTTGTAGATGGTGGACAGGCTTTGGGGAATCAGGAGGTGAGTTACTCGCTGCAGGATTCCTAGCCTCTGATCTCTTGTAGCCACAGTATTTATATGGCTAGTCCAGTTCATATTCTGGTCAATGGTAACCCCCAGGATGTTGATTTTGGGGGATTCAGTGATGGTAATGCCATTGAACATCAAGGGGCGATGGTTAGATTCTCTCTTGTTGGAGATGGTCATTGCCTGACACTTGTGTGACACGAATGTTACTTGCCACCTGTCAGCCCAAACCTGGATATTGTCCAGTTCTTGCTGCATTTGAACATGGACTGCTTCAATATCTGAGGAGTTGCGAATGGTGCTGAACATTGTGCAATCATCAGTGAACATCCCCACTTCTGACCTTATGATTCAAGGAAGGTTATTGATGAAGCAGCTGAAGATGGTTGGGCCGAGGACACTACCCTGAGGATCTCCTACAGTGATGTCCTGGAGCTGAGATGACTGACCTCCAACAACCACAACCATTTTCCATTGTGCTGGGTATGACTCAAACCAGTGGAGAGCTTTCCCTCTGATTCCCATTGACTCCAGTTTTGCTAGGGCTTCTTGAAGCCACACTTGGTCAAATGCAACCTTGATGCCAAGGGCAGTCACTCTCATCTCACCTCGGGAGTTCAGCTCTTTTGTCCGTGTTTGAACCAAGGCTGTAATGAGGTCAGGAGCTCAGTGCCACTAGCTGAACCCAAACTGAGCGTCAGTGAGTAGGTTATTGCTGAGCAAGTGCTGCTTGATAGCACTGTTGATGACCCCTTCCATTACTTTATTGATGATCGGGAGTCGACTGATGGGGCGGAAATTGGCCAGGTTGGATTTATCCTGCTTTTTTGTGTACAGGATATACCTGGGCAATTTTCCACATAACTGGGTAGATGTCAATGTTGTAGCTATACTGAAACAGCTTGACTAGGGGCGCAGCAAGTTCTGGAGCACAAGCCTTCAGTATTATTGCTGGGATATTTAACTTATGTAGAGAGGTTGGATAGACTTGGGTTGTTTTCATTGGAGCAGAGAAGACTCAGGGGTGACCTGATCGAGGTGTACAAGATTATGAGGGGCGTGGACAGGGTGGATAGGGAGCAGCTGTTCCCCTTCGTTGAAGGGTCAGCCACAAGGGGACATAAATTCAAGGTGAGGGGTAGGAGATTTAGGGGGGATGTGAGGAAAAACTTTTTTACCTAGAGGGTGGTGACGGTTTGGAATGCACTGCCTGGGAGGGTGGTGGAGGCGGGTTGCCTCACATCCTTTAAAAAGTACCTGGATGAGCACTTGGCACGTCATAACATTCAAGGCTATGGGCCAAGTGCTGGTAAACGGGATTAGGTAGGTAGGTCAGGTGTTTCTCACATGTCGGTGCAGACTCGATGGGCCGAAGGGCCTCTTCTGCACTGTGTGATTCTGTGATATTGTCAGGGCCCATAGACTTTGCAGTACCCAGTGCTTCAGCCGTTGCTTGATATCACGTGGATGAAGACTGGCATCTGTGATTCTGGGGACCTCCGGAGGAGGCCGAGATGGATCATCCACTCGGCACTTCCGGCTGAAGATTGTAGCAAATGCTTCAGCCTTATCTTTTGCACTGATGCACGGGGCCCCTCCATTGTTGAGGATGGGGATATTGTGGAGTCTCCTCCTCCAGTGAGTTGTTTAATTGTCCACCACCATTCACGACTGGATATGGCAGGACTGCAGAGCTTCGATCTGATCTGTTAGCTCTGGGATTGCTTAGCTCTGTCTATCACTTGCTGCTTATGCTGTTTGACACGCAAGTAGTCCTGTGTTATAACTTCACCAGGTTGACAGCAAATTTTTAGGTATGCCTGGTGCTGCTCCTAGCATGCCCTCCTGCACTCCTCATTGAACCAGTGTTGATCCCCCTGGCTTGATGTTAATGGTAGATTGGGGGGTACGCTGGGCCATGAGGTTACAGATTGTGGTTGAGTAAAATTCTGCTGCTGATGATGGCCCACAGCACCTCATGGATGCCTAGTCTTCAGATGAAGAACAAAGAACAAAGAGAAGTGCAGCACAGGAACAGGCCCTTCGGCCCTCCAAGCCTACGCTGATCATATTGCCTGTCAAACTAAAATATTTTGCACTTCTGGGGTCTGTATCCCTCTATTTCCATCCTATTCATGTATTTGTCAAGCTGTCTCTTAAACACCACTATTGTACCTGTTTCCACCAGCTCCTCTGGCAGCGAATTCCAGACACTCACTACCCTCTGCATAAAAAACTTGCCCCGCACATCTCCTCTATAGTTTTCTCCTCTCACCTTAAATCTATGTCCCCTAGTAATTGACTCTTCCACCCTGGGAAAAAGCTTCTGACTATCTACTCTGTACATGCCATTCATAATTTTGTAAACTTCTATCAAGTCGCCCCTCAATCTCCATCGCTCTAGTGAGGACAATCCGACTTTCTCCAACCTCTCCTCATAGCCACTAACCTCCAGACCAGGCAGCATCCTGGTAAACCTCCTCTGCACCCTCTCCAACACCTCCATATCCTTTTGGTAATGTGGCAACCAGAATTGCATGCAATATCCCAAGTGTGGCATAACCAATGTTCTATACAGCTGCAGCAGGACTTCCCAGCTTTTATACTCAATACCCCTGCCGATGAAGGTAAGCATGTCATATGTCTTCCTGACTACCTTATCCATCTGCGTTGCCACTTTCAGTGTCCTGTGGACCTGTACACCCAGATCCCTCTGCCCGTTGATGCACTTAAGTGTTCTGCCATTTACTGTATAATTCCTACCTGTATTAGACCTTCCAAAATGCATTACCTCGCATTTGTCCGGATTAAACTCCATCTGCCATTTCTCCGCCCAAGTCTCCAACCAATCTATATCCCATTGTATCCTTTGACAATCCTCTTCACTATCTGAAACTCCTCCAACCTTAGTGTCGTCTGCAACCTTACTAATTAGCCCAGTTACATTTTCCTCCAAATCATTTACGTATACTACAAACAGCAAGGGTCCCAGCACTGATCCCTGCAGAACACCACTAGTCACAGCTCTCCATTCAGAAAAGTGCCCTTCCACTGCTACCCTCTGTCTCCTAAGACCAAGCCAATTCTGTATCCATCTTGCCAGCTCACCTCTGATCCCGTGCGATTTTACCTTCTGTACCAGTCTGCCATGAGGGACCTTGTCAAAGGCCTTACTGAAATCCATGTAGATTTCATCCACTGCCCTTCCATCATCAATCATCTTTGTCACTTCCTCGAAAAACTCGATCAAGTTAGTGAGACATGACCTCCCCTTCACAAAACCATGCTGCCGCACACTAATACGCCCATTTGGTTCCAAATGGTAGTAAATCCTGTCACGAAGAATCTTCTCCAATAATTTCCCTACCACTGACGTAAGGCTCACCGACCTGTAATTTCCTGGATTATCCCTGCTACTCTTCTTAAACAATGGAACAACATTGGCCATTCTCCAGTCCTCTGGAACCTCACCCGTAGCCAGTGAGGATACAAAGATTTCTGTCAAGGCCCCAGCAATCTCCTCCCTTGCCTCCCTCAGTACTCTAGGGTAGATCCCAACTGGCCCTGGGGACTTATCCACCTTAATACTCTTCAAGACGCCTAACACCTCCTCTTTTTTGATCTCAACATGATCCAGGCTATCTACACACTCTTCCCTAGACAAATCGACCGCTAAGACCTTCTCTTTGGTGAATACTGATGAGAAGTACTCATTTAGTATCTCTCCCATTTCTTCTGGCTCCACACACAGATTCCCACCTCTGTCCCTGAGTGGGCCTACCCTTTCCCTGGCTACCCTCTTGCTTTTTACATATGTATAAAAGGCCTTGGGATTTTCCTTAATCCTGGTTGCCAGTGACTTTTCATGACCCCTTTTAGCCCACCTGACTCCTTGCTTAAGTTTCTTCCTACTTTCTTTATATTCTCCATGGGCTTCATGTGTTCCCAGCCTTCTAGCCCTTACGAATGCTTCCATTTTCATTTTGACTAATCTCACAATATCCTTCATTATCCAAGGTTCCTGAAACTTGCCATACTCATCCTTCATCCTAGCAGGAACATGCCGGTCCTGAATTCTTATCAACTGACGTTTGAAAGCCCCCGACATGTCAGTTGTTGATTTGCCCTCAAACATCCACCTCCAGTCTAGATTCCTCAGTTCCTGCTAGATCTGTTCGAAATCTATCCCATTTAGTATGGTGGTAGTGCCACACAACATGATGGAGGATATCTTCAATGTGAAGGCAGGATTTCGTCTCCACAATGACTGTGCGGTGGTCACTCCTACCGATACTGTCATGGACAGATGCATCTGTGGCAGGCAAGTTGGTGAGGATGAGGTCAAGTATGTTTTTCCCTCTTGTTGGTTCCCTCACCAATTACCACAGACCCAGTCTAGCAGTTATGTCCTTTAGGACTCAGCCAGCTCGGTCAATAGTGGTGCTTCGGAGCTACTCTTGTTGATGGACATTGAAGTCCCCCACCCAGAGTACATTCTACACCCTTGCCACATTCAGTGCTTCCTCCAAGTGATGCTCAACATGGAGGAGCGCTGATTCATCATCTGAGGGAGGGCGGTACGTGATAATCAGCAAGAGATTTCCTTCGACCTGATGATATGGGACCTCATGGGGTTGGGAGACGATGTTGAGGACTCCCAGGGCAACTCCCTCCTGACTGTATACCACTGTGCTGGGTCCTCTGCTGGGCCCGTCCTGCCAGTGGGATAGGACATACCCAGGATAGTGATGGTGGCGTCTGGGGCATTATCTGTAAGGTATGATTCCGTGTGGATGACTATTTCAGGCTGTTGCTTGACTAGTCTGTGACACAGCTCTCCCAATTTTGACACTAGCCGCCAGATGTTAGTAAGGAGGATTTTGCAGGGTCAACAGGGCTGAGATTGCCGTTCTGATACCTAGGTCGATGCCAGGTGGTCCATCCGGTTTCTTCCTTTTTTGTGACTTTGTAGCGGTTTGTTACAACTGAGTGGCTTGCTAGGTCATTTCAGAGGGCATTTAAGAGTCAACCACATTGCTGTGGGTCTGGAGTCACAAGTAGGCCAGACCAGGTAAGGATGGCAGATTTCCTTCCTTAAAGGACATTAGTGAATCAGATGAGTTTTTACAACAATTGACAATGGTTCCATGGTCTTCAATAGACTTTAATTCTGGATTTTTATTGAATTCAAATTCCACCATGTGCTGTGTGCTCTGGTTTACTAGTTCAGCAACAATACCACTACACCATTGCCTTCCCAGATTATGATAGGGCACAGGAATTGGTGAAACAGTACAAATATTAATGTTTAATAATGCTAAATCACTCAGCAAAGCCCACTTGTTCCAAGGTCAAATTTCCTCTGCAGTTTGTTGAGGCCCAGCTAAATTGCCCCAGGTCAATGGCCTCCTACAACTCAAGACCAATTGTAAAGTGCGTCTGGTTATGGACCAGCATCTGAATGGGATATCTAAGGGTGTGCACAACTGATTGGTGCTTTGGTCTTTGTGTTATGTGAATACCTTAAAATTGTTTTCACTATTTCAAATCCAAACTCCAAAATGAGACAGTACCGTATTCTGCTGTTGATAGGTTAAACTTGTATTTGCAGTCACTTGAAATATGTACCATTAGGTTAAACCTTACCTACAATGTATCTCATCCCTGCAGGGAATATCAAGCCCATGAGACGTTACAGCATCTCCATCCACCCTCTGCTTTGGAAGGGAGTTGCACTTCCACTTTTTACAGAAGCATATTCCAAGCAAGGAGGTAAGTGATCCACTAACTTCCCACTCATCCATTTCTCCATCACGCACACTTCAACTCTTTGATCTGTGTATCACTGAATTGCTTCAATTAATGGCCAGCCAGCCTGAAGCAAGCATTGAAATGCTAAGCACTGCCGGGATGGTGGTGGGAGGAGGGCGGGTGCTGACATAAGCACGGGCGCAGGCGAGCGTGGAATGAAAGCTTCCTGAAGGCAGAGAGCTGCCTCAGGGTACTGAAGACTTGAAAACATTTAAATAAAGATTTTAAAATCAGGAAAAAATGTCCAAGCCCATGTCACTTGAACATATTTATGATAAAAACAAAAAGCTACTGCGGATGCTGGAAATCCAAAACAAAAACAGAATTACCTGGAAAAACTCAGCAGGTCTGGCAGCATCGGTGGAGAAGAAAAGAGTTGACGTTTCGAGTCCAACATGACCCTTCAACAGAACTGAAGTATAGTTAGGAGAGGGGTGAAATATAAGTTGGTTTAAGGTGGGGGGCGGGGGGAGAGAAATTGAGGGTGGGGTGGTTGTGGGGACAAGCAAGCAGTGATAGGAGCAGATAATCAAAAGATGTCACAGACAAAAGGATGAAAGAGGTGTTGAAGGTGGTGATATTATCTAAGAAAAGTGCTAATTAAGAATGGATGGCAGGACACTCAAGGTATAGCTCTAGTGGGGCTGGGGTGGAAAGACTGACTGACAAGGTATTAGTTGTAGATTTAAAAATAATGGAAATAGGTGGGAAAAGAAGAATCTATATAAATTATTGAAAAAAAAGGGAGGGGGAAGAAACGGGCTGGGGATGGGGGGAGGGGGAGTTTAAGATCTAAAGTTGTTGAATTCAACATTCAGCCCGGAAGGCTGTAAAGTGCCTAGTCGGAAGATGAGGTGCTGTTCCTCCAGTTTGCGTTGGGTTTCACTGGAACAATGCAGCAAGCCAAGGACAGACATGTGGGCAAGAGAGCGGGGTGGAGTGTTAAAATGGCAAGCGACAGGGAGGTTTGGGTCTTTCTTGCGGACAGACCGCAGGTGTTCTGCAAATCGGTCGCCCAGTTTGCGTTTGGTCTCTCCAGTGTAGAGGAGACCGCATTGGGAGCAACGAATGCAGTAGACTAAGTTAGGGGAAATGCAAGTGAAATGCTGCTTCACTTGAAAGGAGTGTTTGGGCCCTTGGACGGTGAGGAGAGAGGAAGTGAAGGGGCAGGTGTTGCATCTTCTGGGGAGGTGCCAGAGGTGGGGGTTGAGGAGTAGGGGATGATGGAGGAGTGGACTAGGGTGTCCCGGAGGGAACGATCCCAACGGAATGCCGCCAGGGGGAGTGAAGGGAAGATGTGTTTGGTGGTGGCGTCATGCTGGAGTTGGCGGAAATGGCGCAGGATGATCCTTTGAATGCGGAGGCTGGTGGGGTGATAAGTGAGGACAAGGGGGACCCTATCATGTTTCTGGGAGGAAGGAGAAGGCGTGAGGGCGGATGCGCGGGAGATGGGCCGGACACGGTTGAGGGCCCTGTCAACGACTGTGGGTGGAAAACCTCGGTTAAGGAAGAAGGAGGACATGTCAGAGGAGCTGTTTTTGAAGGTAGAGTCATCAGAACAGATGCGACGGAGGTGAAGGAACTGAGAGAATGGGATGGAGTCCTTACAGGAAGCAGGGTGTGAGGAGCTGTAGTCGAGGTAGCTGTGGGAGTCGGTAGGCTTGTAATGGATATTGGTGGACAGTCTATCATCAGAAATTGAGACAGGGAGGTCAAGGAAGGGAAGAGAAGTGTCAGAGATGGACCATGTGAAAATGATGGAGGGGTGGAGATTGGAAGCAAAATTAATAAATTTTTCCAGGTCCCGACCAGAGCATGAAGCAGCACCGAAGTAATCATCGATGTACCGGAGAAAGAGTTGTAGGAGGGGGCCAGAGTAGGACTGGAACAAGGAATGTTCCACATACCCCATAAAGAGACAGGCATAGCTGGGGCCCATGCGGGTACCCATAGCCACACCTTTTATTTGGAGGAAGTGAGAGGAGTTAAAGGAGAAATTGTTCAGTGTGAGAACAAGTTCAGCCAGACGGAGGAGGGTAGTGGTGGATGGGGATTGTTTGGGCCTCTGTTCAAGGAAGAAGCTAAGGGCCCTCAGACCATCCTGGTGGGGGATGGAGGTGTAGAGGGATTGGACATCCATGGTGAAGAGGAAGCGGTTGGGGCCAGGGAACTGGAAATTGTTGATGTGATGTAAGGTGTCAGAGGAATCACGGATGTAGGTGGGAAGGGACTGGACAAGGGGAGAGAGAAGGGAGTCAAGATAACGAGAAATGAGTTCCGTGGGGCAGGAACAGGCTGACATGATCGGTCTGCCAGGACAGTTCTGTTTGTGGATTTTGGGTAGGAGGTATAAGTGGGCCGTCCGAGGTTGGGCGACTATCAGGTTGGAAGCTGTGGGAGGAAGATCTCCAGAGGAGATGAGGTCAGTGACAGTCCTGGAAACAATGGCTTGATGTTCCGTGGTGGGGTCATGGTCCAGGGAGAGGTAGGAGGAAGTGTCTGCGAGTTGACACTCAGCCTCCGCGAGGTAGAGGTCAGTGCGCCAGACAACAACAGCACCACCCTTGTCAGCGGGTTTGATGACAATGTTAGTGTTGGACCTGCCAACCATTCTTAATTAGCACTTTTCTTAGATAATATCACCACCTTCAACACCTCTTTCATCCTTTTGTCTGTGACATCTTTTGATTATCTGCTCCTATCACTGCTTGCTTGTCCCCACAACCACCCCACCCTCAACTTCTCTCCCCCCGCCCCCCACCGTAAACCAGCTTATATTTCATCCCTCTCCTATCTATACTTCAGTTCTGTTGAAGGGTCATGTTGGACTCGAAACATCAACTCTTTTCTTCTCCACCGATGCTGCCAGACCTGCTGAGTTTTTCCAGGTAATTCTGTTTTTATATGATAAAAATGCTGCCCATAGATTTTTTAAAAATTTAATAATGGAAACCTCATCCCGCCCTTGGATGAGGCTTCATGAAAAATGCAAAGTCTGCCTGGCAGATTTACCTGTTGTTGTGACACAGCAGATGGTAAATCCTGAGCTGTTCAAAGCCCAGGAGGAAACTTGAAACAACTGTCACAACTAATTTTCAATTTGTATGTTTTGAGGTGCAGGCATTGAAATCCATAATAATACCATTGAGTCTTAAGAGGTTTTTATAAAAATAAATTAAACATTTATTAATAAAAGAAAAGATTGTAAGCACATACATATATATATATATATATATATATATACATGACTTATATATATTACTACAGTAATAACTTCTAAATCCCCTAACTAATTTAACTCCCAGTTAAATTTTTGTTAAAGCAACAGTAAGACACATAGATTTTAAAAGACCCAGCAAAGTAAGCAATACCTTGAACAGTCAGGTTCAAAGTGAGTTCTCTTAACTTCAGTCCATGGAGACAGCAGTTTGGTACATATAGGCTGCAGACTTTTCACACTTGTTGGCTCTTAAACTGCCTCCCTTACAAACAGCCTTCTCTCCTTTACACATATTTTCCTCTCTGAATACAAATTCGCATTGTTTCAATATGTCTTTTGAACTTTACCTCTCTACTAATAAAAACGTCTAACATAGTACCAATTCCACCATTAATCTTTGGGAAAAAAATAAACACATTATTCCTTGCTACTTCTGCTGGCTAGGTATACATTACACCCCCTCCTATGAATTCAAGTCACTATAGTTTGTTTAAAAATGCAAATGTTCCCTTTACACTTCACATTCTGAAACTTCCCCATGTTTACCTAATTAACATTTCAAACCTAACTTCTCTTTTTACACCAAAGCACCCAGAGTAACTGCCTCTAATTCAATTAAGTCTCTCTCACATATACACACATATACACACACATAGGCACATCCCACTATTACTCTATTTTACAATAAATTCCAATAACATAATGGAAATTATTATATCTTCCTGACTCCCATCTGCCAACCATAAGGTTGGACGGACTACAAAAAATCAGAGACAATTGCAATTTTAATTACACTAATTGGCCTCTTAATAGTAAGACTTCTGACTTTTGCACGAGCCCGCCAACCAAAACATCACGCGAGTGCGGGATGACATCAGGACGCTCGTCCAACGTCATTTAGGTTGGGCGCGGACCCTCACGCAACCAAAATATTCTGCCCTATGGGTTTGTCATCAGCCTTCCCCACTGAGATAGTAATTTCTGGAGGGACAACATGCAATCTTACAAATGCTACAGTTTGCTTTTTAATTTCCAACATTCCAACTTTACATCCGTTTTAAGACAAGATACCATGTCACTACTGTTAAATCAACCTTAGCCTCTGGACTAAGATAAAAGCAAAATACTGCAGATGCTGGAAATCCGAAACAAAAACAAAAATAGCTGGAAAAACTCAGCAGGTCTGACAGCATCTGCGGAGAGGAACACAGTTAACGTTTCGAGTCCGTATGACTCTTCATCAGAAGTAAAGAAAAATAGAAATGAGGTGAAATATAAGCTGGTTGAGGGGGTGGGACAGGTACAGCTGGATAGAGGGCCAATGATAGGTGGAGGCAAAGAAGAGATTGCCAAAGATGTCATAGACAAAAGGACAAAGGGGTGTTGAAGGTGGTGATATTATCTAAGGAATGTGCTAATGGGGACATTAAGGGTAGAAAGCAGGACGAGCAAGTGACAGATAGCCCTAGTGGGGGTGGGGTGGGGGGAAGGGATCGAAATAGGCTAAAAGGTGGAGATAAAACAATGGATGGAAATAAATTTTAAAATAATAATAGAAATAGGTGGGAAAAGAAAAATATATTAAAAACATATATAAATTTTTAGAAAAAAGGGGGAACGGAAAGGGGGTGGGGATGGAGGAGATAGTTCATGATCTGAAATTGTTGAACTCAATGTTAAGTCTGGAAGGCAGTAAAGTGCTTAATCGGAAGATGAGGTGCTGTTGCTCCAGTTTGCATTGAACTGGAGGAACAGCACTTCATTATCCGATTAGGCACTTTACAGCCTTCCGGATAGAGCAGGGGGTTTTCCCTGGTGTCCTGGTAAATATTTATCCCTCAATCAACATCACAAAAACAGAGCACATTACTGTTTGCTGAGGCTGCTGTCTTTCTGACATGATAACAGTGACTGCACTTGAAAAGTAAGTAGTTGGTTGTAAAGCACTTAGAGATGTCTGGTGGTTATGAAAGGCGCTTTACAAATGCAAGTCTTTCTTTCCCACCTTCATCATTCCGTTCACCCTCTCATTCTCTTCCCCCTTCCTTACCCCCCACATCTTGCCTCCCTCACCTCTCACCCTCAGTTTCATGCTTCCTCTTCCTCCCTCCACCCCTGTGCTCCCCCTTTCTCTCTGTCTCACCACGTCCATCTGTCCTCCTCCAATCTTCTTCCCTCCTTTGTCCTCATTGTATAGCTCCTCCTCACTCTTCTTCTATCTTCCCCACCCTGTCTTCTTCGCACCTTCTCCAACTTCCCCCTCCTCCATCACCCCCTCTCACCATTCTCTCTTCTCTCCCCGTGTACTTTCTCTCCCCCTCTTCTTCTCTTCTTCCCCCTCTCCTCCTCTCCCCCCATCCTTACGCTCACTTCCCCTCTTTTCTTCTGTCCCTCCCCTCCCCTTCTTCTTTTCCCTATCACTCTGACTTAGAAAATGATAGTAAAGTTGCCTCTTCAATAACTGATGTTCTGTTGCAGAATTTAAAATTCAAAAATTCATTTATTTTGAAATGGCTCTAAGAATTAAAATGACATGGTAAGCTGATTCCTGCCCTCCCTGAGTCAGATTAATCAGCATTCATTAGTAACTGTCTCATTTTGATTTCTGCTGTCTCAGCCCCACTGATTGGCCCTAAAGTAAGTGGAAACCGTATTTGGAAATCACAGGCCGAGGTGATCTGGGAGGAGATTCCAATCGACAAATGCCAAGGTTTTATTCGGAATTACACAATATTCTACAGCGATAAGAAGGGACCTGTTCAATGTGAGTATCGGAGTCAGCAATACAGAGCAGTATAATAAGTCTTTCCACCTATCACAGAATTAAATTAATTAATAAACTGGATCCCGAACCCTCGTTTTCAGCCCAGGTGTGCAACATTCACTGATCTCCAGAGGAACATAAGACTGGAGGCCATTCAGCCCCTTGAAACTGTTCTCCCAATTAGTGAGATAATGGCTGATCTGTGACCAAAACCACTGTTTGCTCCATATTCCTGAATACCTTTGAATAATAAATATGTCAATCTCAGATTTCAAATTACAAAAGAGAGTCCCAAACAATTGCCACCCTTTGTGTGTAGAAGTCTTTCCTAACTTCATCCCAGAAGATAAAAGCAAAACACTGCGGATGCTGGAAATCTGAAACAAAAACAGAAAATGCTGGAAAAATTCAGCAGGTCTAACACCATCTGTGGAGAGAAAAAAAAAGAGTTAACGTTTTGAGTCCGTATGACTCTTCTTCAGAGCTAAAGGGAAGTAGAAATGTGATGAAACCTATACTGTTTAAGGGGAGGGGCATGGGGCAGGTGAAGCTGGATAGAAGGCCAGTGATAGGTGGAGGCAAAGGAGAGATTGCCAGAGATGTCATGGACAAAAGGTCAAAGGGGTGTTAATGATAGTGGTACTGGCTAAAGGAGGTGCTGATGGTGGCATTAAAGTAAGAAAGCAGAATGTGATAATAGCAGGGTAAGCACTCTGGAAAGAACAACATGAACAAGTGGCCGATGGCCCTAGTGAGGGTGGGGTGGGGGGAGGGGACTGTGGTGGGAAAAAAGATTGAAAATAGGACAAAAGGTGGGGATAAATAATGAGTAAAAATGAATTTAAATAAAAATAAGTGGATAAAAAATAAAAATGAAAAAATAAAAATTAAGAAATGAGAATGAATATTGAATAAAGGGGATATAAAGTGGGTGAGGATGGAGGAGAGAGTTCATGGTCTGAAGTTGTTGAACTCAATGTTGTTACGAAGGCTGCAAAGTACCTAATTGAAAGATGAAGTGCTGTTTCTCCAGTTTGCATTGAGCTTCACTGGAACAATGCAGCAGGCTAAGGACGGACATGTGGGCATGAGAGCAGGGTGGTGTGTTGAAATGGCAAGCAACAGGAAGGTCTGGGTCATGCTTGCAGACAGACCGAAGGTGTTCTGCAAAGCGGTCACCCAGTCTGCGTTTGGTCTCTCCAATGTAGAGGAGACCACATTGGGAGCAGCGAATGCAGTAGAGCAAATTGAAGGAGGTGCAAGTGAAATGCTGCTTCACCTGAAAGGAATGTTTGGGCCCTTGGATGGTGAGGAGGGAGGAGGTAAATGGACAGGTGTTCCATCTTCTGCGATTGCATAGAAAGGTGCCGTGGGATGGGGTTGAGGTGTAGGGGGTGATGGAGGAGTGGACCAGAGTCTCCTGGAGGGAACAGCCCCTATGGAATGGTGACAGGTGGGTTGAAGGGAAGATGTGTTTGGTGGTGGCATCATGCTGGAGTTGGTGGAAATGGCGGAGGATGATCCTTTGAATGCAGAGGCTGGTGGTGTGAAAAGTGAGGACAAGGTGGACCCTATCATGGTTCTGGGGGGGAGGGGAAGGTGTGAGGGCGGATGCGCAGGAGATGGGTCGGACATGGTTGAGGGCCCTGTCAACCACAGTGGGTGGGAAACCTCATTTAAGGAAGAAGTAAGATATGCCAGAAGTGTTGTTTTGGAAAGTGACATCATCGGAACAGATGCGATGGAGGCGAAGGAACTGAGAGGATGGGATGGAATCTTTAAAGGAAGCCGGGTGTGAGGAGCTGTAGCCGAGGTAGCTGTGGGAGTCAGTAGGCTTGTAGTGAATTTTGGTGGACAGACTATCACCAGAAATTGAGACAGAGAGGGTAAGGAAGGGAAGGGAAGTGTCGGAGATGGACCATGTGAAGGTGATGGAGGGGTGGAAATTGGAAGCAAAATTGATAAGTTTTTCCAAGTCTAGTCGAGAACATGAAGTGGCACCGAAGCAGTCATCGATGTACCGGAGAAAGAGTTGTGAGAGGGGGCCTGAGTCGGACTGGAACAAGGAATGTTCCACATACCCCATAAAGAGACAGGCATCACTGGGGCCCATGCGGGCACCCATAGCCACACCTTTTATTTGGAGGAAGTGAGAGGAGTTTAAGGAGAAATTGTACAGTGAGAGAACAAGTTCAGCCAGATGGAGGAGAGTGGTGGTGGATGGGGATTGTTGGGGCCTCTGTTCAAGGAAGAAGCAGAGAGCCCTCAGACCATCCCAATGGCGGATGGAGGTGTAGAGGGATTGGACGTGTATGGTGAACAGGAGGAAGTTAGGGCCAGGGAACTGGAAATTTCTGATATGATGTAGGGCATCAGAGGAATCGTGGATGTAGGTGGGAATAGACTGGACAAGGAGAGAGAGAACGGAGTCAAGATAGGAAGAAATGAGTTCCATCGGGCAGGAACAGGCTGACATGATTGGTCTACCAGTACAGTCCTGTTTGTGGATTTTGGGAAGGAGGTAAAAGCGGACTGTCTGGGGTTGGGAGACTATGAGATTGGAAGCTGTGGAGGGAAGATCTCCAGAGGAGATGTGGTCGGTAACAGTTCTGGAAACAAAGGCTTGATGTTCAGTGGTGGGATCATGGTCCGGGGGAGGTAGGAGGAAGTTTAGCCTCTGGCGATTAGCCTCTGTGAGGTAGAGGTCAGTACACCAGACAATAACAGCACTATCCTTGTCAGCAGGTTTCATTCCTGAAGATCTGGTTTAATTTTTAGACTCTGCCCCCTAGTTCTAGACCCTCCAACCAGCAGAAATAGTTTATCTCTATCTAGCCTAATTGGCCCCCCTTAATGTCTTGAAAAATTCTATCAAATCACCCCTTAACCTTCTAAATTGTCTAAACCTTCTAAGAGCTTGAGTAGTCTTTTCTCATAATTTAACCCTTGGAGCCCAGGTAACATTCTGGTAAAGAAATGATCCACTCCTCCAAGGTCAGTCTACTCTTCTTAAGGTGTGGTTCCCAGAATTGCACTCAGTTACTCCAGGTGAGGTCTAACTAAAGCTTTCTATAGTGAAGCATGACTTCTACCTCCTTGTATTCTAGTCTTCTAGATATAAAGTCCAGCATCCCATTAGTCTTTTTGATTAGTTTCTGTAAATGTTTGTGATGCTTTAATGTTCTGTACACCTGGAACTCCATGGCCAGGATCTGACGGCTCCGATGTGATGTGTCTCCCCCTAGCAGATACAGTGAGCCATTTAAATCCCCATGCAGCTCAGCAGCACCGTAATATCCCACTGGGTGGGAGGGGCCATAAAATCCTGGCCCATGTTTTTTTGGATCTCCTCAGTTTCTAGCTTTTCACCATTTGGAAAGTAGTTCTATCCTTGTTAGGATCAGTTGCCAGTTTTTGTTCATTAAAAGAAACAGAAAATAAGAGTAGAAGGCCATTCAGCCCTTCGAGCCTGCTCCGCCATTCAATATGATCATGGCTGATCCTCTATCTTAACACCATATTCCCGCTCTCTCCCCATACCCCTTGACTCCTTTACTGTCCAGAAATATATATATTTCCTTCTTAAACATATTCAGTGGCTTGACCTCCATTGCCTTAGGAACAGGAGAAGGCCATTCAGCCCATCGAGCCTGCTCTGCCATTCAATAAGATCATGGATGACTGAACACTTCAATGCCTTTTACTCACACTGTCCCCGTAACCCTTTATGTTATTGTTAATCTGAAATCTATCAATCTCTACCTTAAACATACTCAGTGACTGAGCTTCCACAGCCCTCTGGGGAGAGAATTCCAAAGATTCACAACCCTCTGAGTAAAGAAATGTCTCCTCCTCTTGGTCCTAAGTGGCTTCCCCCTTATTTTGAAATTGTGTCCCCTGGTTCTAGACTCCCCAACCAGGGGAAACATCTTACCTGCAATTCCCCTGTCTATTCCTTTAAGAATTTTGTAGGTTTTGATGAGATCACCTCTCTTTCTTCAAAACTCTAGAGGATACAGGCCCAGTTTCCCCAGTCTCTCTTCATCAGGCAGTCCCACCAACCCCAGAACAAGTCTGGTGAACCTTCATTGCACTCCCTCTATGGCAATAATGTCCTTCCTAAGGTAAGGGGACCAAAATTGCACACAGTACTCCAGGTGTAGTCTGACCAAGGTTCTACACAACTGAAGCAAGACTTCACTACTCCTGCACTCAAATCCTCTTGTGATAAAGGCTAACATTCCATTAGCCTTCCTAATTGCTTGCTGCACCTGCATGTTAGCTTTCAGTGACTTATGGACAAGGACACCCTTTGTACATTTACACTTTCTAATCTCTTACCATTTAGGAAATACTCTGCACATTTGTTCCTCCTACCAAAGTGGATAACCTCACATTTTTCCACATTATATCCCATCTGCCATGTTCTTGCCCACTCACTAAGTCTGTCCAAATCTTCCTGTAGCCACTTTACATCTTCCTCACAACACATTCCTGTCGAGCTTTGTATCATCTATGAACTTGGAAATATTACATTTGGTCCCCATATCCAAACCATTGATATATATTGTGAACTGCTGGAGCCCAAGTACTGATCCTTGCAGTACCCCACTAGTCACAGCCTCCCAACACGAGAATGACTCATTTATTCCTACTCTTTGTTTTCTGCCTGTTAACCAATCCTTAGTCCATGCCAGTATATTACCTCCTATCCCACATGCTTTAATTTTGCTAACCAACCTCCTGTGGGAGACTCCACCAACGGCCTTCTGAATATCCAAATATAGTATGTCCATTGACTCCCCTTTATCAATTTTGTTAGTAACATCCTCAAAACTTCAACAAGTTCGTCAAACATGATTTCCCATTCGCAAATCCATGCTGACTATGCCCAGTCAGATCGTGATTATCCAAGTATCCATTTATCACATTCTTTATAATAGATTCTAGCATTTTCCATAACTACTGATGTAAGACTAACAGGTCTGCAGTTCCTTGTTTTCTCTCTCCCTCCCTTCTTAAATAGTGGGGTGACATTTGCTACCTGCCAATCTTCAGGAAGCACTCCAGAATCTATAGAATTTTGGAAAATGATCACCAATGTATCCTCTATCTCTATAGCTACCTCTTCCAACACTCTGGGATGCAGAAAACCTGGTCCTGGGGGTTTATCAATTTTCAGTCCCATTAATTTCTTCAATACAACCTTCTTACTTATACTAATTTCCTTCAATTCCTCATCCTCGCTAGTCCCTTGGATCTCTAAATCTGGGAGATTTCCTGTATCTTCCTCAGTGAAAAGAGACACAAAGTAATCATTTAGCTTCTCTGCCATTTCTCTATTCCCCATTATGAATTCTCCTGACTCTGCCTGTAATGGACCCACATTTGTCTTAACCAAATGCTTCCTTTTTACACACCTATGGAAGCTTTTACAGTCCATTTTTATGTTTTTTGCTAGGTTGCATATTCCATTCATATTCATATTCATATTCCATTCTCCCTTTCTTTACCAATTTCTTGGTCTTCCTTTGCTGTATTATAAAATCCTCCCAATCCTCAGGTTTACAACTACTTCTGGCAAATTTATAAGCCTTTTCTTTTAATCTTATACAATCCTTAACTTCCTTTGTCAGCCACGGTTGACTGACTTTTTTGGGGTTTTTGCACCTTGAAGGAATGTATAGGTGCTGTAAGCTATGTAATAGTTCTTTGAAGACTATCCATTGCCTATGTACAGTAATACCTTTTAATGTATTTTCCCAATCCACCTCAGTCAATTTGCCTCTCATACCTTCTTAATTTCCTTTATTCAACTTTAACACCCTTGCTTCAGAGTGAACTACCTCACTTTCAAACATAATATAAAATTTTATCATATTATGGTCACTCATCCCTAAATGTTCTTTTACAATAAGATTATTAATTAGCCCTTTTTCATTACATAATACCAGATCTAAAATAGCGTGTCCTTTAATCAGCTCCTCAACATACTGCTGTAGGAAACCATCCCTAACATATTCCAGAAACTCGTCTTCCACAACATTAGTGGAATTAGAAGTTAAAATGCTTGTACGTGAGTCTGGAAGGCAGACAAAACTTAGGCTAGATAAGAAAGAAGTGAGTTTAGCAAGGCTAAATGGAATATATCTTAATGCAAGGAGCCTGAGGAATAAGACAGATGAGCTGAGGGCATAGATAGGTATGTGGATGTATGATATCATAGCTATGACCTTTGGCTAAAAGAAGAGCAGGATTAGCAGCTCAACATTCCTGGCTACAAGGTATTCAGATGAGATAGAGAGGGGGATGGAAGAGGAGGGGGGTTGCAATATTGATCAAGGAATCAATTATAGTAGTGAGGAGGGATGATATCGTGGAAGGATCATTAAATGAGGCCATATGGGTAGAAATAAAAAACAAAAAAGGAGCAAACATGCTGTTAGGTGTGTACTATAGGCCCCAAACAGTCAGGGAGAGATAGAGGATCAAATATGTAATCAAATTTCAGAGAAGTGTAAGAATAATAGGGCAGTAATAGTAGGGGATATTAACTACCCAAATATTAACTGGGATAGTTTTACTGTGTAAGGTAGGGAGCGAGCAAAATTTTAAAGTTGCATCCAGGAGAACTTTTTTAGCCAGTACGTAGAGAGCCCAACAAGGGAGGGGGCAGTTCTGGACCTAATATTCGGAAATGAGCCTGGGCAGGTGGAAGGGGTATCAGTAGGGGAGCATTTTAGAGATAGTGACCATAACTAAGTTAGATTTAGGATAGTTATGGAAAAGAATGAGATAAAAACAAAATACTACTGCGAATGCTGGAAATCCAAAACAAAAACAGAATTACCTGGAAAAACTCAGCAGGTCTGGCAGCATCGGCGGAGAAGAAAAGAGTTGACGTTTCGAGTCCTCATGACCCTTCAACAGAACTGAGTAAAATTAGGAGACTTCTCCCACCACCCCCACCAGCCCCCCCCACCGCCCACCTTAAACCAGCTTATATTTCACCCCTCTCCTAATTTTACTCAGTTCTGTTGAAGGGTCATGAGGACTCGAAACGTCAACTCTTTTCTTCTCCGCCGATGCTGCCAGACCTGCTGAGTTTTTCCAGGTAATTCTGTTTTTGTTATGGAAAAGAATGAGGTTGGACTGGGGATAAAAGTTCTAAACTGGGGAAAGGCTAATTTTACTAAGATGATATATGATTTGGCCCAAGTGGACTAGGAGCAGCTACTTGCTGATAAAACTGTGTCAGAGCAGTGGGAGGCATTTAAGGAGGAAATAGTGAGAGTACTGGGCAAATATGTTCCAGTAAAGACAAAGGTGGGGACCAAGTCTGGAGAACCCTGGATGTCAAGGGGCATAAAGGTTAGGATTAAGAATAAAAGAGAAGCTTATGGCAGATACTGAGGGCTCAATACGGTAGAGTCCTTAGAGGAGTATAAAATGTACAGAGGGGAACTTAAAAAGGCAATTAGGAAAGCTAACAGAATGCATGAGAAAGCATTGGTGGGTAGAATAAAGGAAAACCCAAATGGGTTTTTAAAAAATATATAAAGAGCAAGAGAATAACTAGGGAAAGAGTAGGGCCAATTAGGGACCATAGAGGTAATCTCTGTGTGGACCTGGAAGATGTGGGTATACAATGAATACTTTGCATCGGTCTTCACAATGGAAAAGAACGACACAAGTATAGACATCAGGGTGGAAGACTGAAATATTAGAGGAAATTAACATAAAGAGAGGAGGTACTAGTGGGTTTAGTAGCCTTAAAAAATCTGTAAGCCCGGATGAGATGTATCCCAGGCTGTTGAGGGAGGCAAGGGAGGAGATATCAGGAGCCCTGGCAGTAATTTTCAAATCCTCTCTGGCCACAGGTGAGGTGCCAGAGGACTGGAAGACTGCTAACATTGTCCCATTATTAAGAAAGGAAGGAAGTGATACACCAGGAAATTACAGGCCAGTCAGTGGTGGTGAGGAAGTTACTGGAAAGGATTCTGAGGGACAGAATATATTTGCACTTGGATTAATCAGGAATAGTCAGCATGGATTTGTTAAGGGGAGGTTGTGTTTGACAAATTTTATCAAATTTTTTAAGGAGGTAACCAGGAGTGTTGATGAGGGTAATGCATTTGAATGTGGTCTACTTGGACTTTAGCAAGGTTTTTGATAAGGTCCCTCATGGCATGGTCAAGAAAGTAAGAGCCCATGGGATCCAAGGCAAAGTGACACGTTGGATCCAAAATTGGCTGAGAGGCAGGAAGCAGGGGATGATGGTAGAGGGATGTTTCTGTGAGTGGAAGTCTGTTTCCAGTAGGGTTCCGTAGGGCTTGGTGCTAGGGTCCTTGCTGTTTGTGGTATACATAAATTATTTGGACTTAAATGTAAGGGGTATGATCAAGAAGTTTGCAGATGACACAAAAATTGGTAGGGTGGTAAATAGTGAGGAGGATAGCCGTAAACTGCAGGAGGATATCAAGGGACTGGACAGGTGGGCAGAGCAGTGGCAAATGGAAGTCAACCCGGAAAAGTGTGAGGTAATGCACTTGGGAAGAGCTAACAAGGCAAGGGAATACACTAGGAATGGTAGGACCCTGTAAAGTGCTGAAGATCAGAGGGACCTTGGTGCGCATACCCACAGATTCGTGAAGGTAGCAGGGCAGTTAGATAAGGTGGTTAAGAAGGCATATGGGATACTTGCCTTTATTAGCCGAGGCACAGAATACAAGAGCAGAGAGGTTATGCTGGAACTGTATAAAATGCTGGCTAGGCCACTGGAGTACTGCGTGCAGTTCTGGTCACCACATTATGGGAAGGATGTGATTGCACTGGAGAGGGTGCAGAGAAGATTTACCAGGATGCTGCCTGGGCTGGAGGGTCTGAGCTATGAGGAGAGATTGGATAGGCTGGGTTGTTTTCCTTGGAGCAGCAAAGGTTGAGAGGGGACCTGATAGAGGTGTATAAAGTTATGAGGGGCATAGATAGGGTGAATAGGAAGGCACTTTTTCATTAGTAGAGGGGTCACCAACCAGGGGGCATAGATTTAAGGGAAGAGGTAGAAGGCTAAGAGGGAAGTTGAGAGAAATTTTTTCACCCAGAGGGTGGTGGGAGTCTGGAACTCACTGCCTGAAAGGGTGGTTGAGTCAGAAACTCTCGTAACATTTAAGAAGTATTTAGATATTCACTTGTGTTGCCATTGCCTCCAGGGCTATGGGCCAAGTGCTGGAAAATAGGATTAGTGTAGTCAGATCTTTGTTGACAGGCGCAATCACGGTGGGATGAATGGCCTCCTTCTGTGCTGTAAACATCTATGAGTCTATGAACCTGAGTGCTCAATTGGTTTACCCAGTCTATATGCAAATTGAAGTCACTCATGATTACTGTATTGCCCATGCCACATGCTTCTCTCATTTCCTCACTAATACCATGCCCCACATTACCACTACTGTTTGGTGGCCGATAACCAACTCCAACCAATGTCTGCTGCGCTTTGATATTTCTTAGATCCACCCAAACATATTCTACACATTGTTCTTCTGATCTGAGATCCTCCCTTACTAATGCACTGATCCCATCCCTTATTATCAGAGCAACTCCACCTCCTTTCCCTTCACGTCTGTCCTTCCTAAACATCGAATATCCTTGAATATTCAGTTCCCAGTCTTGATCACCATGCAGCCATCTTTCCATAATGGCAGTTAGATCACGCCCATCACACTCTATTTGTGCCTTTTGATCATCTACCTTATTGCGAAAGCTGCGTGCATTCAGGTAGAGTGAACTTAACTTTGTCTTTTTGACATCATTCCACATTCAAAGCATACTCAATGCTCTGCTTTGTTTCTCCTGCCTTTTAGTCTCACTACTACTTCCTGTTACCAACTTTATTTCTTTCCAATTTGGGCCACCCCTCAGACAAGCTAGTTTAAACCCACCGGAACAACACTAGCAAACCTCCCTGCGAGTATATCAGCCCCAGTCCTGTTAAGATGTAACCTGTCCAGCTTGTACAGGTCCCACCTGCCCCAGAACAAGTCCCACTGGCTCAGAAATCTGATGCCCTCCCTCCTACATCAGTTCTCCAGCCACGTATTTATTTGATCAGTCCTCCTATTCCTATGCTCACTAGTACATGGCACTGGGAGTAATCCTGAGATTACTGCTCTTGAGGGCCTACTTTTTAATTTCCTTCCTAACTCCCTGATATCTGCTTTCAGGGCCTCATCCCTCTTCCTACCTATGTCGTTGTTACCAATCTGGACCACGGCTTCTGGCTGATCCCCCTCCCTCTGAAGGATGTCCTACAGCCGCTCTGTGACACCCTTGACCCTGGCACCAGGGAGACAGCAGACCATCCTGGAGTCATGTTTACTGCTGCAGAAACCCCTGTCTGATCCCCTGATTATGGAATCCCCTATCACTATTGCTCTTCCATCCTTCTTCCCCAGCCCCCACATCCCCCCGCCCCCCACCTCCCAACTGTACAGCTAAGCTGCCCGTGTGCTACAGGCTTGGCTCTGGCTACACTCCCCTGAGGATTCATTGCCCTCATCAGTATCCAAAATGGAAAACCGATTAGACAAACAGGATAGAGAATTATACAGGCTCAGCACCCTCTGAGTGAAGATGTTTCTCCTCGTCTCAGTCCTAAATATCCTGTCCCATATCCTGAGTCTGTGACCCCTTGTTCTTGATGCCCTGGCCAGAGGAAACATCATCCCTGCATCCAGTCTGTCCAGCCATGTCAGAATTTTATATGTTTCAATGGGATCCCTTCTCATTCCTCTAAACTCCAGTGAATACAGGCTTAGTCGACCCCATTTGCTTCTATATTCCCTACTTACCTGGATGAGTGCAGCTCCGACAACACTCAAGAAGCTTGACACCATCCAGGACAAAGCAGCCCGCTTGATTGGTGCCACATCCACAAACATTCGTTCCCTCCACCAGCGACGCACAGTGGCAGCAGTGTGTACCATCTACAAGATGCACTGCAGGAATTCACCAAGACTCCTTAGACAGCACCTTCCAAACCCATGACCACTAACATCTAGAAGGACAAGGGCAGCAGATTGATGGGAACACCACCACCTGGAAGCTCTCCTCCAAGCCACTCACCATCCTGAATTGGAAATATATTGCCGTTCCTTCACTGTTGCTGGGTCAAAATCCTGGAACTCCCTTCCTAATAGCGGTTCAAAAAGACAGCTCACCACCACCTTCTCAAGGGCAATTAGGGATGGGCAATAAATGCTGGCCCAGCCAGCAAAGCCCACATCCCATGAATGAATAATAAAAAAAATACTCTCCTCATACGCCAATCCTGCCATCCCAGGAATCAATCTAGTGAACGTTCGCTGCACTCCTTCTATGGCAAGTCTATCCTTTCTTAGGTAAGGAAACTAAAACTGCACACAATACTCCAGGTGTGGTCTCACCAAGGCCCTGGACAGCTGCAATAAGACATCCTTGCTCCTGTATTCAACTCCTCTCTCAATGAAGGCCAACATAATATTTGCCTTCTTAACTGCATGCTTGCTTTCAGTGACTGGTGTACAAGAACACCCAGGACCCTTTGTACATCAATATTTCCCAATCTATCACCATTTAAATAATACTCTGTTTTTCCTACCAAAGTGTATAACTTCACACTTATCCACATTGTACTGCATCTGCCATGTACTTGCCCACTCACTCAACTTGTTTGAATTGCCTTGAAGCCTCTAAACCTCCCCCTCACCACTCACATTCCTATCAAGTTTTGTGTCATCAGCAAACTTGGAAATATTACATTTGGTTCCCTCATCCATATCATTGATATATATTGTTAATAGCCGGGGCCCAAGCACTGGTCCCTGAAGAACCCCACCAGTCATTGCCTGCCGCTATGAAAAAGACCCATTTATTCCTACGCTCTGTTTCCTGTCTGCTAATCAATTCTCAATTCATGCCAATATATTACCCCCAATCCTGTATGCTTTAATTTTACACACTAACCTCTTATTTGGGACTTTATTAAAAGCTTTCTGGAAATCCAAATATCCCACATCCACTGGTTCTCCCTACCTATTCTGCCCTCAGAAAACTCTAGTAGGTTTGTCAAACATGATTTCCTTTTCATAAATCAATGTTGATTTTGTCTAATTCCATTGATATTGTCTAAGTGTCCTGTTATCACATCCCTTATAATAAACTGTAGCATTTTCCCTACTACTGATATTAGGCTAACCAGCCTGTAATTCCCTGTTTTCTCCCTCCCTCCTTTTTTAAATAGTGGGGTTACATTTTTCACCCTCCAACCTGCTGGGACTGTTCCAGAATCTATAGCATTTTGGAATATGACAACCAACGCACCCATTATTTCCATCGTCGCCTCCTTTAACGCCCTCGGATGTAGGTTATCAGGTCCTGGGGATTTATCAACTTTCAATCCCATTAATTTCTCCAGTACTATTTTTTTGCAAATAATAATTTCCTTCAATTCCTCCTTCTCACTAGACCCTTGGTTCCCTAGTGTTTCTGGGAAGTCATTTATGTCTTCCTCCATGAAGACAGAACAAAGTAGTTGTTTAATTGCCCTGCTATTTCCTTGTTCTGCATTATAAATTCTCCCCTTGCAGTCTGTAAAGGACCCAGATTTGTCTTCACTAATCTGTTTCTTTTTATATACATATAGAAGCTTTTACAGTCCGCTTTTGTGTTCCTTGCAAGCTTACTCTTATACTCTATTTTTCCATACTTGATCAATCTCTCTGTCCCCCTTTGCTGAATTCTAAACTGCTCCCAATCCTCAGGATTTTCTAGCAACTTTATAAGATTCCTCTTTGGATCTAATAATATCCTTAATTTCTTTTGTTAGCCACGGTTGGCCCACTTTTCATGTTGTGTTTTTGTGCCAGGAAGAAATGCATTGCAATGCATACATTCGCTCCTTGAATATTAGCCATTGTCTATCCACCATCAACCTTTTTGTGAAGTTCCCCAATCTATCTTAGCCAACTCACCCCTCATACCTTCGTAGTTTCCTTCGTTAAGATTTAGGACCCTAGTTTTGGTCTGGACTACTTCACTTCCCACCCTAATGAAGAATTCGATCATGTTATGGCAAGATGATTAGATTGTCTTGTTGGAGATGGTCATCCCCTGGCACTTGTGAGGTGCGAATGTTACTTGCCACTTGTCAGCCCAAGCCTGGATATTGTCCAGTTCTTGCTGCATTTGGACATGGACTGCTTTAGTATCTGAGGAGTCACAAATGGTGCTGAACATTGTGCAATCATCAGCGAACATCCCTACTTCTGACCTTATGATGGAAGGAAGGTCATTGATGAAGCAGCTGAAGATGGTTGCGCTTTGGACACTACCCTGAGGAACTCCTGCAGTGATGTCCTGGAGCTGAGATGACTGACCTCCAACAACCACAACCATCTTCCTTTGTGCTCGGTATGACTCCAACCAGCGGAGTGTTTTCCTTCTGATTCCCATTGACTCCAGTTTTGCTAGGGCTCCTTGATGCCACATTCGGTCAAATGCTGCCTTGATGTTGAGGGCAGTCACTCTCACCACACTGTGGGAGTTCAGGTGTTTTGAATATGTTTGGACCAATGCTGTAATGTGGTCAGGAGATTAGTGGCCCTGGTGGAAATGAATCTGAACATCAGTGAGTAGGTTATTGCTGAGTAAGTTCCACTTGATAGCACTGACAATGTATTTACAATCATGAGGATGATAACCAGCAGGAGGTTCCTTCTCAGTGTTTGACCTGATGCCATGAGATTTCATGGGATCCAGGGAGGTGATGGCATTGTGGTATTGTTGCAGAGCTGATAATCAAGAGTCCCAGGGTAATGCTCTGGGGACTGGGGTTCGAATCCCAACACGGCAGATGGTGGAATTTGAATTCAATAAAAATCTGGAATATAAGTCTAATGATGACCACGAAACCATTGCTGATTGTTGTAAAAAACCACTTAGTTCACTAACGTCCTTTCAGACTGACCCAGACTCATTGCTTCAAAGCTCAACATCCATACTGAACCCAAGAGATGTCCGGGGGAAAGAAAAATCAATAAGATCCTCCACATTTCAAGATTCAAATAGATTCTGTGAGACAGACCATATCAGATGCTTTGGATTTTCAGCTGGACGGTCTTAAATTTGTCTCTTAAAGTGTGAATGGTGACTGGATAGCCTTCAGAGATCTGGTGCACTCCACCACCCAAGAACATCTGTAACCCGCCATCCTTAAGCACCAGGACCAGTTTGATGAATGCGATGAGAACATCCAGTGGATGAGAAACACTATCTTCTTAGGGATGACCATTCAACCTGCTTCAAAGAAAACCACCTTCGGCAATATCTGTAAGAGCATCCAATCAGAGCTTAGAATGGTGCAGGATCCCTGGTGAAGCAAAAGGACAGGAGAAATATGCAGACAGAAACAATACTAAATACATCACTTGCTGACGTCCCCTACAACGTTGAGACCATGAAAGCAATCAGTCTTCTGCCACGTGGCGATATACCAGGGTCAGATAGAATAGTGGGTGAAATATGCAGGATACAACACACAGATCTTATGGACAAACTCACCAAACTATTCCAGATAATGTAAGTCACTCACCATCTTGACTTGGAACTATATCGCCGTTCCTCCACTGACGCTGGGTCAAAATCCTGGAACTCTCTCCCTAACAGCACTGTGGGTGTACCTACACCACAGGGACTCAAGGCGGCAGCTCACCACCACCTTCTCAGGGCAATTAGGGATGGGCAACAAAAATACTGGGCTCACCAGCGACACACACATCCCATGAAAGATTAACAAAAAAGATAATTTGGAACTCAGAAATTCAAAGATGAATCAATTTGTCTACCTTTACAAAAGAAAGAGAAATTGTCAAGCTTGCACAACCAGTGAGAAAGTTCCCTAGTACACACTGCTGAGGAAATACTTGAAAGAGTCCCTGCTAATTTGCTTGACACTGCATCTTGAACAGAGCCTGCTACCAGAGAAGCAGTCCAGTTTCATTATGAAGGTTATGACGCCGTTGACGTAGTGCTTGCTACACATCAGCTCCAGGAAAAATACCAAGAAAACAGAACTTCAATTTGTACTCAATGTTTACTGATTTTACAAAAGCCACTCAAGGGATATCATCCTGAGGGCCTATGGGAAATCATGGCAAAATGCGGCAATCCAGAAAAAATCATTGTCATGGTACGGTGGCAGGCTTGCCCATGTCCTGGGTTGGCCCTCCCAGTCACAAATGGAGTGAGGCAGGGCTGTGTATTGTCTCCTACCCTGCTCAGTGAGCTTTCTCCCATGCTTTCTGAAGAATTCTATGTGAGTGAAAGTGCCTTCTGCATTAGATATCAAACTGAAGGCAAAGTCTTCAATTTGTGGAAACTATAAGCTGATGTCAAAGTGTATGAAGTGTGGTTTGTGACATTTTGCCCTAAACACGAGTTCAGAACAAGAAATACAACATTGCACAAACTGCTTCTCATCTGCACATCATAGCTTCAGTCTCACCATCAAGGCCAAAAAGAATGAAATCATGAAGCAACCTGCCCTAAAAGCAATACCTGAAGCCAGTGATTATAGTCGATGTCAAAGACTTGAAACAGTCAACAAATTTACCTAACTTGGCAGCACCCTCTTCAGAGTCATTCATAGTGATGACAAAGTCCACATCAGAATAGCTAAGGCCAGTGCCTGCGAGTGAAGAGGGATTCATCTTTTAACAAAATTGAATGTATTCAGAGCAGTTGGCCTTCCGGCTCTTGTGTGACATGTGGGGTGGACTCATCCCAGATTTGCATTGAGTGCGGTAGTGGGCGGGTAAAACAATGTTTTACCTGTCGGCCGTGATGGCGGGTTTCACACCGTATCGGCCCAAGCCCGGCGCATTAATTATGCAATCTCGGGATACACGCTGTTTCCATGGTGGGCGGGCTCCGATTCGCCTGCCACGCCATCACCTCGCTGCTTCATCAGCCCAGGCACCACATTTAAAGTACAGCCACACTCAGTGCTTCCAATCCAGGGCTGCAGCAAAGAAGACAGGGCCCCAAAAGGTAAGATACTGCAGCCCTTGAGTGCCTTTTGGATGCATGGAGGCCAGCGGTGATGTCCTTTACCCCCAATCTGGCTGCAGGAGGGGCAGCGACATTACCACTCCAGCTTGGTAGGTGATGGCAGTGGTGATCAGTGCCAATGCTGCACAGAAGAGGTTGGCCATCCAATGCAGATAGAGGTTGAATGATCTCATCCATGCAGCCAGGGTATGGCAGCCATCTCATCACTCTAAACTCACACACTCAAGCCCATCACACATTTACTGGCATCTCACTCACTGCCAGCTCAAGGGACATCACCACCCATTCTTACACACATACCCTCACATCTCCATCTGGCCTCATCTCCTCTGGAGACTGCCTCCTCAGCCCTCACCATCTTGAGGCCACTTGCACAGATCAACATGTGCCCCCGCACACACTCTGGGGCACCCTCCTTCCCCAGTACAGCCCTCATCCTGCAGCCTCTTCCCTTGCCTGAGGCCACTTCTCCCCCTTCCCCAAGAAAGCCCTAGCCCTACAGCCATTGAAAGGACACCCACATATGGCTGATCTGGTAGGTAGAGATGTGCCCGTGGGCCCCCATAAAATTGATGTGGTGCTGTTTGTGAAGCCTGGCGCTGATGACTGCGAGTGCTGCCCAAAGCAAGGTAGGCAAACAAACCTTGAAATCCCGAGGAAAGTGCAGCCTGCCAGGTGCACGTTGCTTATGTGCTGTTGTGAAGCACATCGGCGTGTTTTCCTGCCAATGTGGGCAAATGATCCAGCGGCAGGGGTGATGAGTGCGGTGGGCTGGCCTTATAATGATATGCTGATATATTACAATGAGGTTCCCGATGTCCAATGACAGGAAACGCGGCCCGCCATCGGCTGACTGAGTGGACGATCGCAAACTTTCACACCGTTGTGAAACCGATTGCGTCATACTGTCTGCTCACGCCACTGAACACACCCGACACTGGCGGGCATGGAAAATCCCAGCTGTGGACAGATATTCAAGGCATACAAATAAGCTGCATTACTTTCACATGATCTGCTTGCAGAGACTAGCCAAGATTAGAAGGCAAGACAAGGCTCCTAACACTGAGATTATCTCCCTGACCAACATGCTGAACATCCACACTCTACTGAAAAGAGCTCATATATGATGGGGAGGATATGTTGCCAAAAAGCTCTTCTACTATGAGCTAATAGGAGGGAAATGTTTACATGGAGGCTAGAAAAATGTTTCAAGGACACCCTGAAGGTCTCACTGAAGAGTTTCAACATTGTCCTTGGGACATGGGAGAACCTTGCACTGGATCTCTCTATCTGGTACAGTCTTATCAGCAAAGGCACCAATAAACAGAACAAAATCACACTAACCAACAGGAAACAGGAGCGTTACAAGTCGAGAGATACAAGCGCCTCCTCTGCACCAACAATACAAGACACAGCAGATCATTTTGTGCTCAAATTGGACTGATTATTCATCTTTGATCACCTGAAACTCAACTCAATGAATTCTAGCTGATGTCAAAGTCTTCTTCAACTGTAAATGTTGACCACATCCTACAGCTCCTGGTAGTCAGCAGCAGGATCTCTTGCTTTCTCTTCTCTATGTTGTTAGTCCCAACATGGATCACAAGATCTGGATCCTCCCACACCCTCTCCAGCATCCATTCGAGCCAGTTCAAGATGTCCTTCACCTTGGCACCAGGGGAGGCAGTGGCATCATGGTAATGTCACCAGGCTAGTAACCCAGTAGCCCAGGCTAACGCTCAGGAGATATCAGTTTGAACCCCACCACAGCAGGTGGGTGGAATTTAAATTCAATTAATAAACCTGGAATTAAAAAGTTAGTCTTGGTAGCATGTCTCATAGCATCATGAAACCATTGTCGATTGTCATAAAAATCCATCTGGTTCACTAATGTCCTTTGCTGTCCTTCAATGTGATACCAGACCCAGGGAGGTTGACTCTTAAATGTCCTCTGAAAGTCACTCAGTTGTATCAAACCACCAAAAAACCTACAAAAAGGAATGGAACCGGACGGATCACCTATCATCAACTGAGCTGTGGTGGCATTTGAACCGGTATCTCCTGAGCATTAGCCTGGGCCTGCTGGATTACTAGTCTGGTGACATTACCACTACACCACTATCTTCCCTGGTACCAAGGTGAGGGACATTTCGAAAACTGGACAATGACTCTGCAAAGTCCTTCTTACCAACATCTGGGGGCTTGTGCAAAATTTGGGAGAGCTGTCTCACAGACCAGTCAAGCAACATCCTGACATAGTCATCCTCACGGAATCATACCGTGCAGATAATGTCGTAGACATCACCATCTCATTAGAGATAGTGGCAGAGTGGTATATAGTTGGAAGGGAGTTGCCCTGGGGGGCCTTCAACATCGACTCCGGACCCCATGAAGTCTCATAGCATCAGGTCAAATACGGGCAAGGAAACCTCCTGCTGATTACCACATACCACCCTCCTGATGATGAATGAACAAAGAACAAAAGAAGAACAAAGAAAAGTACAGCACAGGAACAGGCCCTTCGGACCTCCAAGAATGCGCCGATCATATTGCCCATCAACTAAAACATCTTGCACTTTCGGGGCTGTTGAACATCACTTCGAGGAAGCACTGAGGGTGGCAAGAATGTTCTCTGGGTGGGGAACTTCAATGTCTATCACCAAGAGTGGCTCCGAAGCACCAATACTGACTGAGCTGGCTGAGTCCTAAAGGACGTAGCTGCTAGACTGGGCCTATGGCAGGTGATGAGGGAACCAACAAGAGGGAAAAACTTACTTGACCTCATCCACACCAACCTGGCTGCTGCAAATGCATTTGTCCATGACAGTATCGGTATCAGTATCAGTATCAGTGACCCTACAGTCCTTTTGGAGACGAAGTTCCACCTTCACATTGAGATACCCTCCATCGTGTTGTGTGGCACTACCGCCATGCTAAATGGGATAGATTTCGAACAGATCTAGTAACTCAAAAAAAAGGACATCCATGAGGTGCTGTGGGCCATCAGCAGCAGCAGGATTGTATTCAATTACAATCTGTAACCTCATTGCCCAGCATATACCCCACTCTATCATTAACATCAAGCCGGGTGATCAAGCCAGCTTCAATGGAGAGTGCAGGAGGACACCAGGCATACCTAAAAATGAGGTATCGATCTGGTCGAGCTACAACACAGGACTACTTGCATTCCGAACAACGAAAGCAGCAATAGTTAGACAGAGCTAAGCAATCCCACAACCAATGGATCTGATCTCTAAGCTCCCAAGAAATGGCTGAAGGCATTGGACACTGCAAAGACTATGGCCCTGAAAATATTCTGGCAATAGTACTATAGACTTGTGCTCCAAAACTTACCAAGCCCCTAGCCAAGCTGTTCCAGCACAGCTACAACACTGGCATCTACCCAGCAACATGGAAAATTGCCAAATATTGCGTGTACACAAAAAGCAGGACAAATCCCAACTGGCCAATTACCACTCCATCAGCCAACTCGCGATCATCAACAAAGTGATGTAAGGTGTCATCGACAGTACTATCAAGCAGCACTTACTCAACAATAATCTGCCCACTGACACTCAGTTTGGGCTCTGCCAGGGCCACTCAGCTCCTGAGCTCATTACAGCCTTGCTTCAAACATAGACAAAAAAGCTGAACTCCCGAGGTGAAGTAAGAGTGACTGCCCCTGACATCGAGGCAGCATTTGACCGAATGTGGCACCAAGGAGCCCTAGCAAAACTGGTATCAATGGGAATCAGAGGGACAATTCTCCATCAGTTAGAGTCATACCTAGCACAAAGGAAGATGGTTGTGGTTGTTGGAGGTCAGTCATCTCAGCTCCAGGACATCACTGCAGAAGTTCCTCAGGGTAGTGTCCTCAGCCCATCCATCTTCAGCTGCTTCATCAATGACCTTCCCTCCATCATGAGGCTAGAAGTGGAGATGTTTGCTGATGATTGCACAATGTTCAGCACCATTCGTGACTCCTCAGGTACTGAAGCAGTCCATGTCCAAATGCAGCAAGAACTCAGCAATATCCAGGCTTGGGCTGACAAGTGGCAAGTAACATTCACACCACACAGGTGTCAGGAAATGACCATCTCCAACAAGAGAGAATCTAACCATCACCCCTTGATGTCCAATGGCATTACCATCACTGAATCCTCCACTATGAACATCCTGGGGCTTACCATTGACCAGAAACTGAACTGGACTAGCCATATAAATACTGTGGCTACAAGAGCAGGTAGAGGCTAGGAATTCTGTGACGCGTATCTCACCTGCTCACTCTCCAAAGCCTGTCCACCATCCACAAGGCACAAGTCAGGAATGTGATGACATACTCTCCACTTGCCTGGATGAGTGCAGCGCCAACAACACTCAAGAAGCTCAACACCATCCAGGACAAAGATGCCCACTTGATTGGCACCACATGCACAAACATTCAGTCCCTTCACCACCAACGCACAGTAGCAGCAGTGTGTACCATCTTCAAGATGCACAGCAGGAATTCACCAAGGCTCCTTAGACAGTACCTTCCAAACCCATGACCACTACCATCTAGAAGGACAAAGGCAGCAGATACATGGGAACACCACCACCTGGAGACCCCCCTCCAAGTCACTCACCATCTTGACTTGGAAATATGTCGCCGTTCCTTCACTGTCACTGAGTGAAAATCCTGGGACTCCCTCCCTAACAGCACTGTGGGTGTACCTACACCACACGGACTGCAGCGGTTCTAGAAGGTGGCTCACCACCGCAAAGACAATTCGGGATGGGCAGTAAAATTGCTGGCCAAGCCAGTGACACCCACATCCCGTGACAGAATAAAAAAACAGGTAGGCAACATAGCATGTGGGATTCTCTATTTGGCTTAGAAAGGATGTTAACTGTCCCATTAATTTTTTAATCCTCTACAACTGCAACTCCCCATTTTGGACATCTGTGTATTCCAAGGTACAATATTCTTTATTTTGGCTGTCCTGACACTGTTAACTCTATCCTCACTGGTAAGAAGTGTATTATATCTGTTGGATACGGTCAGCTTCTGTGGATCCCTACTTTCTATCTTACCTCAGTTTTCCTTATCCTATGCACTATTGATTAAACCAACCCTGTCCTGAAGCCGTCCTTGCACAAAAAATGTGACTGACATCTGAAGCAAACTGGCCAGATACTGCTCCCCCAATGCTTATGGAATGAGAGGGCAGTCTCAGTGACAGTGACCATGAAACTACCAGGTTGTTGTAAAACACACCTGGGTCTCTCTGTTCTTTAGGGAAGGAAATCTGTTTTTGCTCATCCTGACTTGTTCTGGCCTGAAAGTGACTCCAGGCCCCCAGCAATATGGTTAACTCTGAAGTGTCCTCCAAAATTGTCTGGCAAGCCATCGGTTTGTACCAAACCACTACAGAAAATGATATAAGAATAAAACAGAACAGGCCGCTCTGCAACGCCCCAGGCACCGGACACACCAAAGGCAGACCCAGCCCGATCAACCCTGCTAAGACTTTGCCATTGTCGTCTGGGGATTTGTGCTAAAATTGGGTGACTGTCTCACAGACTAGTCAAACAATGGTCATCGTCAAAGAATCATACCTGACAGCAAATGTTCCAGACTCATTACAGTAATTTGATGTGTAATATACCTTTAAGACAAGGATTGTAATGTAAGGTCACATGATCTTAATATCCGATATCAGAGTAGTGCGGGCTACCTCTATGTGGAAGGGCCTTGAGTTAGTCACTGATGGGTGAAGACAGAGTTTTATGTAGTGAGCACACAAGTGGAGCTGCAGAGTTTAGTTTGTAAATAAACAGCATTTGTTTATTCTAACAATAATCTCTGGATGTTTTTCTCTGTCTCTGTACCAACTCAGTCAACTGGAAACAAGCATGCAACCCAGATCCTTTAATCCCAACAAACCAAGGACACTGGACCCAACATTCATCCATCTCCATTCCTGGAAATGTTCAGACCCATGCACAAGACAAACCCACTTGAGGTGCTGGCACATTGATACACTGCATGGAGAAAGAGGCCATGCAGTAATCATGGCACAGCCCTTGTGGAGACCAAGTCCCATCTTTATACTGAGGACACCTTCCATCATGTTGTCTGGTGCTGCCACATTAATAACTCACTGTTCTCCTTACAGCAAAGGAGGTTGAAGGAAGATTTGATAGAGCTATAAAAGATTATGACAGCTTTTGATAAGGTAGACAAAACAGCTGTTTTTACAAACTGATTGTACAGACCTAGCAGCTCAAAACCAAGTATCCAATGACCCACTGTGCATCATCATCAACAGCAGAATAGTATTCTACCACAATCTGTCACCACCCAGTATATCTCTCAACCCACGTTATCATCATTAGGGTGACCACATAAAGTTTTCAGGAATTTGTCACTAAATTGATCTGATTAAAAAAACCACATTCACCAGATAGTCACCAATCAGCTCCTTTGCTTCTGCTGACATCACTTTGTGTTTTTTTTTACCTCCTTGCCTGACACTTTCTCCCTACTCCAGACACTCCCTTACCCCTTAGAAACAGACCCCTGAAAGACTGCTGCTCACCAATCATCGCTCTCCACAACAGTGGTGTCATTGTTGAATCTCTTTCTCAGTGTTCCATGTTCCACTCATTTTCTCTCTCTTTCTCTCCTGTTTCCCCTGTTTTACCTGTTGGCCTCTCACACTATTTCCGCTTAGACTTGCTCTCTCTGCTCTCATTTAAGTTATTCCCTGTGCATGTCAATTTCAATTATCCATAATGGTTGTTACTTATTCACAATCCATCTTCATTATTCACTGTCCATGTTGATTTCCTTAAAGCATGCCAATTATCCATATTTAACTACACTCCTTGTTAATTATCCACATTCCATATTAATTATGCCATTTCCCTCTTCCCTTCCCAATTACTCCCTCTGTGACTTTCCCTGTTCTGACTGACTCTTCAGCCTGTTCCTGCCCCACGGAACTCATTTCTCGTTATCCTGGCTCCCTTCTCTCTCCCCTTGTCCAGTCCCTTCCCAGCTACATCCGTGATTCCTCTGACACCTTACGTCACATCAACAATTTCCAGTTCCCTGGCCCCAACCGCTTCCTCTTCACCATGGATGTCCAATCCCTCTACACCTCCATCCCCCACCAGGATGGTCTGAGGGCCCTTAGCTTCTTCCTTGAACAGAGGCCCCAACAATCCCCATCCACCACTACTCTCCTCCGTCTGGCTGAACTTGTTCTCACACTGAACAATTTCTCCTTTAACTCCTCTCACTTCCTCCAAATAAAAGGTGTGGCTATGGGTACCCGCATGGGCCCCAGCTATGCCTGTCTCTTTATGGGGTATGTGGAACATTCCTTGTTCCAGTCCTACTCCGGCCCCCTCCCACAACTCTTTCTCCGGTACATCGATGATTACTTCGGTGCTGCTTCATGCTCTGGTCGGGACCTGGAAAAATTTATTAATTTTGCTTCCAATCTCCACCCCTCCATCATTTTCACATGGTCTATCTCTGACACTTCTCTTCCCTTCCTTGACCTCTCTGTCTCAATTTCTGATGATAGACTGTCCACCAATATCCATTACAAGCCTACCGACTCCCACAGCTACCTCGACTACAGTTCCTCACACCCCGCTTCCTGTAAAGACTCCATCCCATTCTCTCAGTTCCTTCGCCTCCATCTCATCTGTTCTGATGACGCTACCTTCAAAAACAGCTCCTCTGACATGTCCTTCTTCTTCCTTAACCGAGGTTTTCCATCCACGGTCGTTGACAGGGCCCTCAACCGTGTCCGGCCCATATCCCACGCATCCTCCCTCACGCCTTCTCCTCCTTCCCAGAAACATGATAGGGTCCCCCTTGTCCTCACTTATCACCCCACCAGCCTCCGCATTCAAAGGATCATCCTCCGCCATTTCCGCCAACTCCAGCATGATGCCACCACCAAACACATCTTCCCTTCACCCCCCCTGACGGCATTCCGTAGGGATCGTTCCCTCCGGGACACCCTGGTCCACTCCTCCATCACCCCCTACTCCTCAACCCCCACCTATGGCACCTCCCCATGCCCACGCAGAAGATGCAACACCTGCCCCTTCATTTCCTCTCTCCTCACCGTCCAAGGGCCCAAACACTCCTTTCAAGTGAAGCAGCATTTCACTTGCATTTCCCCTAACTTAGTCTACTGCATTCGTTGCTCCCAATGCGGTCTCCTCTACACTGGAGAGACCAAACGCAAACTGGGCGACCGTTTTGCAGAACACCTGCGGTCTGTCTGCAAGAAAGACCCAAACCTCCCTGTCGCTTGCCATTTTAACACTCCACCCTGTTCTCTTGCCCACATGTCTGTCCTTGGCTTGCTGCATTGTTCCAGTGAAGCCCAACACAAACTGGAGGAACAGCACCTCATCTTCCGACTAGGCACTTTACAGCCTTCCGGGCTGAATATTGAATTCAACAACTTTAGATCTTAAACTCCCCCTTCCCCCATCCCCACCCCGTTTCTCCCCCCTCCCCTTTTTTTTCAATAATTTATATAGATTCTTCTTTCCCCACCTATTTCCATTATTTTTAAATCTAAAACTAAAACCTTGTTAGTCTTTCCACCCCACCCCCACTAGAGCTGTACTTTGAGTGTCCTGTCTTCCATTCTTAATTAGCACTTTTCTTAGACAATTATCACCACCTTCAACACCTCTTTGATCCTTTTGTCTGTGACATCTTTTGATTATCTGCTCCTATCACTGCTTGCTTATCTCCACAATCACCACACCCTCAACTTCTCTCTCCCCCCCACCCCACCTTAAACCAGCTTATATTTCTCCTTTCTCCTAACTATGCTTCAGTTCTGCCGAAGGGTCGTGAAGGCTCGAAACGTTAACTGATTTCTTCTCCGCCGATGCTGCCAGACCTGCTGAGTTTTTCCAGGTAATTCTGTTTTTGTTTTGGATTTCCAGCATCCGCAGTAGCTTTTAGCTTTTTGTTTTTATCTACATCTTCCCATCCCATTGTCCCTATCTTTCTCCCTATCTCTGCCCTTGTCCCTTCCCCAGTCCCTCTCATCCTGTCTTACTCCCTCTTCCTCTTAATCTCGCTCTCCCCCTCTCAAAATCCCTTTCACTCTCCCTCTTACCATCTCCAATTCCCACTCTCCTACTTCCTCTGTGCCTTGCCCACTCCTTTTCTATGAGTTATGCTTGTTCAGTCCTTTGATGTTGGAGATATAGTATTATAAATGTCTGCAACATCATTTCTTATATAGGCTCTATGGTGAAATAAAAACAGACAATTCTGGGAAAAATCAAGCAGGTCTGACAGCCGCTATGGAGAGAGAAAGAACTAATATTCTGAGTCTGTATGACTCTTCTTTGGAACTGAAAAGAGGCAGAAATGTGATGGGTTGTATGTTGTTGAAAAAGAGGGCAGGGTCAGGTGGAGCAAAAGGGAAGGTCAGGAGTAGGTTAGAGAGAGGGGAGGTTAAATGACAAATATATTATGGAACAAAAGAGAGTTATTATGGTCATAGTGAAGGAACAAAGCATTGGTCTAGAGTAGATGTTATTAGCAGAATAAAGGTCAGTGCTGTCAGAAAGCAAAACATGAGAACATACAGATTGGTAATAGGGGAAAAAAAACAAAATGGAGGACAGGGCTCATGGTCTGAAGTTGTTGAACTCAATGTTAAGTTCAGAAGGCTGTAAAGTGCCTAATCAGAAGATGAGGCGCTGTTCCTCCAGTTTGCGTTGGGCTTCACTGGAACATTGCAGCAGGCCAAGAATAGAACAATGAGCCTGAGAGCAAGGTGGAGAGTTTAAATGGCAAGTTAACTGGAGGTCGGGGTCATGCCTGTGGACTGAGCGGAGGTGTTCCACAAATTGATCACCCAGTCTGCGTTTAGTGACCCCAATGTAGAGCAGACCACATTGTGAGTAGCAAGTACAATAGGCTAAATTGAAAGAAGTACAAGTAAATCACTGCTTCACCTGGAAGGAGTGTTTGGGGCCTTGGACTATGAGGAGAGAGGAGATAAAGGGGCAGGTGTTACACCTCCTGCAATAGCATGGGAAGGTGCCGTGGGAAGGGGATGGGGTTTTGGGGTGATAGAGGGTGATAGGGGGTCATGGAGGGAACAATCCCTACAGAATGCTGATGGGAGGCGGTGAAGGGAAGATGTGTTTGGTGGTGGCATGATGCTGAAGTTGGTGGAAATGGTGGAGGATGATCCTTTGAATGCAAAGGCTGATGAAGTGGAAAGTGAGGACAAGGGGGACCCTATGATGGTTCTGGGAAAGAAGGAAGGGGTGAAGACAGAAGTGCGGGGCATAGGTCAGACACAGTTGAGGCCCCTGTCAACCACAGTGGGGAGAAACCTCGGTTGAGGAAAAAGGAAGACTTGTCAGAAGCGCCATTCTGGAAGGAAGCATCATCAGAACAGATGCGATGGAGATGGAGAAACCAGAAGAATGGAATGAAACCCTTACAGGAAGCAGGGTTTGGGAGGGTTGCTATGGGAGTCAATGGGTTTGTAATGAATATTAGTAAACAGTCTATCCCCAGAAATGGAGACAGAGAAGTCAAGGAAGGGAACGGAAGAGTCAGGGATGGACCATGTGAAGGTGAGAGAGGGGTGGAAATTGAACTCAAAATTGATTAATTTTTCCAGTTCTGGGCGATAGCAGGAAGCGGTACTAATATAGTCATTGACGTACCAGATAAAGAGTTCTGGGAGGGGGTCTGAGTAGGACTGGAACAAAGAATGTTCCACATACCCCACCAAAAGACAAGCATAACTAAGGCCCATGCCCTAAAGACAAGTTAAAAGAGAAATTATTTAATGAGAGAAGAAGTTCAGCCAGGCAGAGAAGAGTGGTGATGGATGGGGATTGTTCAGGCCTCTGTTCAAGGATGAAGCAGAGCCCTCAGACCCTGATGAGAATTGGGGTGAAAGTTCCTACTCTTGAGCGAATTACCCCAGGGTTGATGCTCTATATGAGCCATTCAGTGAGGTTTTACTGCTGGTTCTCCCAAAGTCCAATGGTTATCAGTTTCTTTCAGACAGTCTCTGCTCTTTCAGTACAAAATAAAAACAGAATTACCTGGAAAAACTCAGCAAGTCTGGCAGCATCGGCGGAGAAGAAATCAGTCAACGTTTCGAGCCCTCATGGCCCTTCAGCAGAACTGAAGCATAGTTTCAACAAGGGAGAAATATAAATTGGTTTAAGGTGGGTGGGGGGGAAGAGACACATTGAGGGTGTGGTGTGAGCAGATAATCAAAAGATGTCAGAGACAAAAGGGTCAAAGAGGTGTTGAAGGTGGTGGTCTTTGTCTGAGAAAAGTGCTAATTAAGAATGCAAGACAGGATATTCAAAGTACAGCTCTAGTGGGGGTGGGGTGGAAAGACTAAAGGTTTTAGTTTTAGATTTAAAAATAATGGAAATAGGTGGGGAAAGAGGAATCTATATAAATTATTGAAAAAAAAGGCGGGTGGGGGGGGAAAAGAAACGGGGTGGGGATGGGGGGAGGGGGGTTTAAGATCTAAAGTTGTTGAATTCAATATTCAGCCCAGAAGGCTGTAAAGTGCCTAGTCGGAAGATGAGGTGCTGTTCCTCCAGTTTGCGTTGGGCTTCACTGGAACAATGCAGCAAGCCAAGGACAGACATGTGGGCAAGAGAACAGGGTGGAGTGTTAAAATGGCAAGCGACAGGGAGGTTTGGGTCTTTCTTGCGGACAGACCGCAGGTGTTCCGCAAAACGGTCGCCCAGTTTGCGTTTGGTCTCTCCAATGTAGAGGAGACCGCATTGGGAGCAACGAATGCAGTAGACTAAGTTAGGGGAAATGCAAGTGAAATGCTGCTTCACTTGAAAGGAGTGTTTGGGCCCTTGGACTGTGAGGAGAGAGGAAGTGAAGGGGCAGGTGTTGCATCTTCTGCGTGGGCATGGGGAGGTGCCATAAGTGGGGGTTGAGGAGTAGGGGGTGATGGAGGAGTGGACCAGGGTGTCCCGGAGGGAAGGATCCCTACGGAATGCCGTCAAGGGGGGTGAAGGGAAGATGTGTTTGGTGGTGGCATCATGCTGGAGTTGGCGGAAATGGCGGAGGATGATCCTTTGAATGCGGAGGCTGGTGGGGTGATAAGTGAGGACAAGGGGGACCCTATCATGTTTCTGGGAAGGAGGAGAAGGCGTGAGGGAGGATGCGCGGGATATGGGCCGGACACGGTTGAGGGCCCTGTCAACGACCGTGGATGGAAAACCTCGGTTAAGGAAGAAGGAGGACATGTCAGAGGAGCTGTTTTTGAAGGTAGCGTCATCAGAACAGATGCGACGGAGGCGAAGGAACTGAGAGAATGGGATGGAGTCTTTACAGGAAGCGGGGTGTGAGGAGCTGTAGTCGAGGTAGCTGTGGGAGTCGGTAGGCTTGTAATGGGTATTGGTGGACAGTCTATCATCAGAAATTGAGACAGAGAGGTCAAGGAAGGGAAGAGAATTGTCAGAGATGGACCATGTGAAGATGATGGAGGGGTGGAGATTGGAAGCAAAATTAATAAATTTTTCCAGGTCCCGACCAGAGCATGAAGCAGCACCGAAGTAATCATCGATGTACCGGAGAAAGAGTTGTAGGAGGGGGCCGGAGTAGGACTGGAACAAGGAATGTTCCACATACCCCATAAAGAGACAGGCATAGCTGGGGCCCATGCGGGTACCCATAGCCACACCTTTTATTTGGAGGAAGTGAGAGGAGTTAAAGGAGAAATTGTTCAGTGTGAGAACAAGTTCAGCCAAACGGAGGAGAGTAGTGGTGGCTGGGGATTGTTGGGGCCTCTGTTCAAGGAAGAAGCTAAGGGCCCTCAGACCATCCTGGTGGGGGATGGAGGTATAGAGGGATTGGACATCCATGGTGAAGAGGAAGCGGTTGGGGCCAGGGAACTGGAAATTGTTGATGTGACGTAAGGTGTCAGAGGAATCACGGATGTAGGTGGGAAGGGACTGGACAGGGGGAGAGAGAAGGGAGTCAAGATAACGAGAAATGAGTTCCGTGGGGCAGGAACAGGCTGACACGATCGGTCTGCCAGGACAGTTCTGTTTGTGGATTTTGGGTAGGAGGTAGAAGCGGGCCGTCCGAGGTTGGGCGACTATCAAGTTGGAAGCTGTGGGAGGAAGATCTCCAGAGGAGATGAGGTCAGTGACAGTCCTGGAAACAATGGCTTGATGTTCTGTGGTGGGGTCATGGTCCAGGGAGAGGTAGGAGGAAACGTCTGCGAGTTGACGCTCAGCCTCCGCGAGGTAGAGGTCAATGCGCCAGACAACAACAGTACCACCCTTGTCAGCGGGTTTGATGACAATATTGGGGTTGGACCTGAGAGAACGGAGTGCAGTGAGTTCAGAGAGAGACAGATTAGAATGGGTGAGAGGAGCAGAGAAATTGAGACGGCTAATGTCACGCCGACAGTTCTCAATGAAAAGATCAAGAGAAGGTAAGAATCCAGAGGGAGGGGTCCAAGTGGAGGGAGAATATTGGAGGTGGGTAAAAGGATCCGTTGAACGGGGAGAGGACTCCTGCCCAAAGAAGTGAGCACGGAGACGAAGACGGCGGAAGAAGAGTTCAGCATCATGCCGAGCCCGAAATTCATTGAGATGAGGGCGTAAGGGTATGAAACTAAGTCCTTTGCTGAGCACTGAACATTCAGCATCGGAGAGGGGAAGGTCAGGGGGTATAGTGAATACGCGGCTGGGGCTGGGATTGGAAGATGGGGTGAGGACGGAGGGACAAGCAGGGGTGGAGGGTCCCCGATGGGTGTTGGAGTCGATGAGTTGTTGGAGCTTGCGTTCCTTAGCACTTGAGAGAAAGAGAAAAAGTTTCTTGTTGAGGCGACGGATGAGGCGAAGAATAAAATGAAACTGGGGGCACGCGCAGCTTTGAAAAAGGGTGCGGCGGTGCTGCTGGAGGGAGAGGTCGAGTGTGTTCATATGGCGGCGCATGGCACTGAGTGTGGATCTCAGAATGCGACGGGAACAGCAGTCCGAGAAACGTTTTATGTCCCGGAGATACCTGTAATCCTGGGTGGGTTCGAAACAAGAGGGATGGAATTTCAGTTGAAATCCACGTGGGGTGAGTCGGAGACGGAGACAGTCACTGAGAAAGGAGATATGGCTGTGAAAGCGGGTTTTAGTAAACACCTTGTCAAACACCAGGAGAGAAATGGAAAGCAATGAAGGTGAGCAGGGCAGAAGAGACAGTCGGAAATCCTGTCGGAGGACAGAACCATACTTCTTCCAAGAGGGCATTTTTTTGAAGAGAGGTGGCAGTCAATCAAACACAAAGATAAAAAACAAAGCTTTCAGTGTTACTTACGTTTCACCTGGGATTTGTCAAATTTCTATGTAACTTCCATATAATTTTGCTTCATTTGATATGTTTAGATATTGTGAGCAATGCGTTGGAAAGGAGATACACGCTGACTGGCCTCCTGGCTGCCACTGATTATGTGGTGCAAGTCATGGCAACAACAGATGCAGGAGGAACAAATGGCTCAGCCTTGAATCTCACCACTAAGAAATCTGGTAAATATCAATTTGTTAATGTATAAAATAACAGCAGTTTTCAAACTGATATGTTGTGCACAAACGATTTTACTTCAATTCTTAAATATACAATAAAGGTAGCTGATTTCACATCATGTTAGCAGTTACTAGAACACCTTAGATTGCATTTGTTTATTTTTTAATGTATACCTGTATCACGTGTAGTGTTTTGCACTATGCATTCATTACAGTGTTGCAGTTTCTAACGCACAAAGTATTGTGCTGTTGCTAAGATGCACTATATTTGATTATATTAAAACACAGGCTAAGACCAATCAGAATTTAATTGCTTTAGTGTAAGAACTTATCAGAGCAGAATTTACTTGTCCATTTCAAGGAGTATACCACAGTTTAAGATTGTTTTGCCACTGTATCCGAGATGCTAAATAATGCACGACCATGGAACAGATTTGGGTTGCACAGGTTTTGTTAGATTATAACTACCTTATACAGATAGAAGTGTTATAACAATAAGGTAAGTAGATACATGTGGAAAGATAGGCATAAAGATAGGTAGAAATAGGCATATATGCATTTAATATAACTATCCTCACTCAGATGTTAAAATCTCTGAGGAGAATGGTAACATCTAAAAATCACAATTCAAGCTTCCAGTTGATAGTTGAAAAGATGACAAGACAAGGTGTCATATTTTAAGACTTGTACTGTAAAAAAAACAGACCAATGGCACTATTGACTAAACATTATTTTTGCAGGTAACTTTATACCATAAACTACTAAACAGGACTTTCTCCTTTGCTTTTAATATAACCAAAAAACCCACTCCACTATCTTGTAAGTAGACATCCAATTTTCCCAGACCAAGTCCATAGTGATTCTTGGCTCCCAGGACTTTTCTTCCATTCCTTTCCATTGGTAACTTTTAACCACAGAAGTGTTTTCCTTTAGTGCAAGCTCAGCAAATTTTCCCAACCTCATTTCAAATTCTCACAAATTTGGTCTTCTCAATCTGAGTGCAAAATCCCACCCACATTCCTGTGTGGTGAACCATTGAGACTTTTGACCTATGGCTTCTCCCTCTCTCCTGGATCCTGCCAAACTGCTTGTGTTTGTGAGTTTTCAGGAATTTCTTAGGCTTTGAGATGGGAAATGTTTTTATCTCCATAACAATGTGAATCACATGGGACTTGTATACAGGTGGAAATACTGATTAGCTGTCCTTGAGACACCAATCCTCTTTTACCTTGGAAGTAAGTGGCCAGGTCAAAGCAATCCAACATTATCAACAACCTCTTGGGACATTGGAGACAAGCAGTCTAACCACTGTAAACACAGCTGCTCTTGTCATTGGACGGAATTGTCCCAGATTTTTACCAGCCGGCTGCAATGGCACTTTTCATGCCATATCGTCCCAAACCCACCACGTTAACTATGCATTTCCGGGGAACACGCCATTTCCATGGCGGGTGGGCCCTCATTTACCTACCACACCATCACCTCGCTGCTTCATCACGCTGGGTGCTATATTTAAAGTGCAGCTGCTTGTACACCTCTCAGTGCTTCACAGGACTGCTGCATGGAAGACAGGATGGCTCAAATGGCAAAAAGATTTCAGCCAATGCTTCAGTGACACGTTCCTTGAGCACCTTTTGGATGCTGTGCGATGTCCTCTACTCCCGCTCTGGCCACAGGAGGGGCAGCGGCATCACCAATCCATCATTAGAGGTGGTGGCAGTGGTGGTCAGTGCCAATGCCCTGCAAAAGAGGACAGCCACCCAGTGCCGCTACAGGATGAATGGTCTCATCTGTACCGCCAGGGTAAGTCGCTCTCCTCATCACTCTCAACACACACACCCACAAACCCATCACACACCCACAGGGATTTCACACCTCAAGGGATAACACCACTAAGTCTCTCATACATCCTCACATCTCCATCAGGCTTATATCCTCTGGAGCTCATGTCCTCATCCCATCTATGGCTCCGCTCACCACACAAACGTTCCACACAGTGCCATGTGTCCTGCTCCCACTCTCTCCATCTGTTCCCATGCAGGAGAAGCTGGCTCACATCAGCAGAGAGAGGTCTAGACAGGGGTAGTGTGACCCACATTGGGCCCCTCACTCACTTTGAGGAGCGTGCATCATGCTGACTGGACTGTGCCTGCGATGATGGTGACGTCGGCAGCGAATACCCTTGTGAGGATCCTGCACCACATCATCCCTCTCTCAACACAACTGTAAGTGCTCTCTCTCCTGCTTTTGTCTCTGCTGCCATGCACTAATTATCTCTAATTTGGTTCACAGGGACCTCTGCCAAGCCAGACACCCTCAGCCAGTCAGTCCCTTAGCCCCATCCAGGAACTCACGTCCAGCCAAGAGGACACCTCCTCCATTGAAGAGCTGGAAATAAGCAGCCTGGAAGACCCATCACAGCGCTTACCCACACCCTCCACCAGCGCAGAGACACACACCCCGGTGGGACCTAGATCTAGAGCAGGCTCGGGTTCACAATCTGGTGGTCACCGCACGGACACATGTCCACAGCAGGAAGAGGCAGGTTCGCGCAAGCTCCCCGGCACCCGGAGGACTGCTGGAGAAGAGGCATCTGTGAGGTCCGAGTCAGATGACGAAACTCTGGATTTAGCCTTCCAGCTCATCATGGAGAGTCAGCAGGAGGCAGGGGAACATCACACAGAGCTGTTGGAAGCCCTCAACAGAGTGGCACGTGAGTCTGAGGAGTGCGTCCGCCTGTTCTCTGATGAAGTGGTGCCCACATGTACACGTATGGAGGTCTCCATGGAGAGGATGGTGGGTGCCATGGAGACCCTGGTCCAGCAGAACGCAGCGGTGTGTGCAAACCTGCACTCCATCATGGGAGTCATGGGTGACCTCCTGCAGTGGCAACGCTAGAGGGAAATGGGGCACCTCGATGTCCCTCCAGGTGCTCCTTCCCCTCAAGGAGTCAGGCCGGGGCCCCCAGACACCCGAAGAGAGGAGGAGCGGCAGCTGGACACCCCAGGGTCATCCACTCAGGAACCTCAAAGGCTGTCCTCCCTCTCCGACTCCTCTTTCCCTGTGATCCCTCAACCTCATCCTCTGTCACCGCAGAGGGAGCAGCTGGGCAATGAGTGATTCTGGAGGGAGGACTGCGTGTGTGTGTCAGGGCCTTTCAGAGCCTCGAGCAAGCACACTCCCACACACGCAGACTCTTCACAAAACAGATTCACCTCAATGTCCTGAGCATTTTCATTGCTACCTGCTGTGGTTCGCTTTCAGTGTCCATCTGAGCCGACCTGCATCTCTGCCCACCCACTGATCACACTCCCAGTCTCGCCCACGACAACTTTCATTTCACTTTTGATTTAGACAGCATGGCGCTAATTTGGTTTTAGTTTCGTGCTTTGCTCTCCCCCACTCACCCAGTTCATTTCCCCATCACTGTTGACCCACCCGGGGCATCACCTTCCACGTCCCCTCAGTGACCTACCAGCCACAACCCTTTGCCTTCAGGCGATGTCCCAGTGAACGTGCATGTTCTCATCCTTCCCGAAAATCCCACCCCCATCCACATTCACCTGCCTGGCCATCCTCCTTCCCACCCCTGGAGTCCATGTCTGCCTCCGAGTCCCCACCAAACACCCTCTCCTTCACTTCTACCACTACCGTCGAGCCCTCACACTCCCTCCCTACCACCTCACTCTGTCCTCAGTCATTCTCACCATTCCCTCATACTATGCCCACCCTTAGCTCACTCCCCTGGAGGCAGTCATGGACCCATCAGACCCCTCCATTGCACATTCATCCCGCCCCCTCCAGACTCCTATGCCCTGGAACCCCATCACCCCTCCGGACCCCTTCCCCACGGAACACCTTCAATTCCGGAAACCCTTCCCCTGGCCTTAGTCCTCCCACCCCCTCCCCTGCCCCTGGACTCCCCCTGCACCTGCTTAGTCCCTCCCCCTTCCTGATTTCCTGACAGCCTCAGACACCCTTAATTCTGCTGCCAACCTTAGCCCTTACCCCCTCCTGACTCCTTCCTCCAGCCTTACCTCTCCCTCCAGCCTAAATTCTTCCTCCAGGCTTACTATTTCCCCCTTCCTGACTCTCTCAGACACCCTTACTTCTTCCTTCACCTGGACTCCCTCCCCTCTCCGCATTCCTTCCCCCCCCCCGGACTTCCACCCTTCTCTACACTCCTTCCTCCCCCTGTACTCCTTCCCCTCTCCACACTTCTTCCCTTACACTTTCCACCCCCCTTACACCTACCTCCCCCTTTGCCATCTTCTCCCCCATTATTCCCTCCTCACCTGTACTCCCTCCTCCCCACAAGCTCCCACCAGACACCTTCATTACCCCCCAAACTCACCCCCCCCCGACTCCTTCTGTCTCCCTGAAACCTCACCCCCGACACCTTCATTCTCCCTTCCAACCTCACCCCTCCTGACAGTTCTTTCTCTCCCAGTTGATCCTAGACCTTCCTTTCCCACCCCCTCGACCATTGTCTGTTGTGAGCATCAACGGTGACTTTCCAAGTTCCATGGGCTGCTTTGCGGTGGAGCCATGTCCATGAGAATCCATCCCACACACCATGGATGTACCTCCAGGGTCCAGTTGGCGTCGGACTCCAGCATCTCCTGCTCCTCGGATGTCCTCAATATGAGCTTCTGCATGTCATACTTGTCAAGACGCGTCTGCACCGGCGTGTTTTCCCACCAACGTGGACGGGCGAGGGAGGGGAATCATTCCAAAGGGCTGGCCTGACATGAGGTTCCTAATGTCCAATGGTGCAAAATGCGGACTGCGATCGATGGGCTGAGTAGATGGTCGCAAACTGGTTTCACAATGTCATGAAACCAATTTTTGGCCTTCTCGCCATATTGTCTGCTCACGTCACAGAACATGCCCAATGCCAGTGGGCACAGACGATTTCGTCCATTGTCTCCAAGTGTGAATATGGTAGACAATCTTTCCAGCAAAACAATCTGGGCCTCCATTTAACCTTTAACTGCCAGTCACCCAGGCCCGTTATTAGGTGGACTTTTGAAGGTCACATGACACCCTTCATTTAGTCCCAAAGCAGAACAATCTTATATATTACAACCATATATTTAACACCTTTCCCTAACAGATACGAATGCATGAAATAGGAGTAGGCCATTTGGCCCCTCGAGCCTGCTCTGTCATTCAATAAGATCATGTCTGATCTGTTTGTATTTTGAATTCCACATTCCCATCTACCGCCAATAGTCTTTGATTCCTTTGCCTAACAAGAATCTATCTACCTCTGCCTTAAAAATATTCAACGACCCCATCTCCACCACCTTCTGAGGCAGAGAATTTCAAAGTCATACAGCCCTCTCAGAGAAAAAAATTCTCCTCGTCTCTGTCCTAAAAGGGCAACCCCTAATTTTAAAACAGTGCTCCCTAATCCTGAACTCACCCACAAGAAGAAATATCCTTTTGATGTCTACCTTGTCAAGGCTGTTCAGAATGTAACATATTTCAATCAGGTCCCCCTCTATCTCCTGAATTCCAGTGGAAACAAGCCCAGTCTGTCCAACCTTTCCTCATAAGACAACCCACTCATTCCTAGTATCAATCTAGTAAACCTCCTCTGAACCGCCTCCAATGCATTTACATCCTTCATTAAATAAGGAAACCAAAACTGCACACAGTATTTGGGGTGCAGTCTCATCAATGCCCTGTATAATTGAAGCATAACATCCTTACTTTTATGTTTAGTCCCTCTCATAATAAAGGATAGCATTCCATTAGCCTTCTTAATTACTTGTTGTACCTGCATACTAACTTTTTGTGAATCATGTACTAGAATACCTAGATCCCTCTGCACCTCAGAATTATACAGCCATTCTCTGTTCAAGAAATACTCTGCTTATTTATTCTTTCTGCCAAAGTGAACAACTTAACATTTTCCCACATTATACTCCATCTACCAGATCTTTGCCCACTCACTCAACATATTTATATTTGTCTGCAACCTCCTTATGTCCTCTTCACAACATACTTTCCAACCTATCTCTGTGTCATCTGCAAATTTAGCTGCCATGCCTTCAGTCCCCTGATCGAAGTCATTGATGTAAATCGTAAAAAGTTGAGGACCCAGCACAGAGCCCTGTGGGACTCCACTCATCACATCCTGCCAATCAGAAAATGACATATTTATGCATATCCTCTGCTTTCTGCCTGCCAGCCAATCTTCTATCCAGGCTGATATGTTACCCACTACACCATGAAGCAAGTTTAACACTGCCTCGTTTTGTGCATTTTCATTCCTCTGTCCAGGAAAAATCCTCTTTACACACTTTGGAAACTTCACTGAGGCATGACGTAAAAACCCTGATATTAGGCTTCATCTGCTGGCGAATGTTTTTATATTTTTCATGTTTATCGTCCTCCACTCAAAACAAATGTTGTGCTATTCACTATGAGCTCCCCGGCACTCGGAGGACTGCTCGAGAAGAGGCATCTGTGAGGTCGAAGTCAGATGACGAAACTCTGGATTTGGCCTTCCAATTCATCATGGAGAGTCAGCAGGAGGCAGGGGAACATCACACAGAGCTGGTGGAAGCCTTCAACAGGGTGGCACGTGAGTCAGAGTGCATCCACCTGCTCTCTGAAGAAGTGGTGCCCACATGTACACGTATGGAGGTCTCCATGGGTAGGATAGCAGACACCATGGAGATGCTGGTCCAGCAGAATGTGGAGGTGTGTGCAAACATGCATTCCATCGTGGGAGCCATGGGTGACCTCCTGCAGTGGCAACACTAGAGGGAAATGGGGCACCTCGATGTCCCTCCAGGTGCTCCTTCCCCACAACGACTCAGGCTGTGGTCCGCCGGGCACCCGAAGGGAGGAGGAGCAGGAGCTGGACACTCACTGGGTCATTCACTCAGGAATCTCAGAGGCTGTCCTCCCCCTCCGAGTCTCCCTTCCCTGTGACCCCTCAACCTTGTCCTCTGTCACGCAGAGGGAGCAGCTGGGCAACGAGTGATTCTGGAAAGAGGAGTGTGTGTGTGTGTCAGAGCCTTTCATAGCCTCAGGCAAGCACACTCCCACAGACGCGGATCCTTCACGTATCACACTCACCTCAATTTCCTGAGCTGCCTGTCCATTCACTTTCAGTGTCCATCTGATCTGACCTGCATCTAAGCCCACTCACTGATCATACTCCCATGCAGCACCCGGTCTCACCCACCACAACTCTTGTTTCACTTTCGATTTAGACAGCATGGTGCTAATTTGGTTTTAGTTTCGTGCTTTGCCCTCCCCAGTTACCCAGTTCATTTCCCCCATCATTGTTAACCCCACCGGGGCATAACCTTCCAAGTCCCCTCAGTGACCTACCAGCCACAACCCTTTTCCTTCAGGTGATGTCCCAGTGAACCTGTACGTTCCCATCCTTCCCGAAAATCCCACCCCCATCCACATTCACCTGCCTGACCATCCTCCTTCCCACCCCTGGAGTCCATGTCTGCCTCCGTGTCCCCAACCAAAAATCCTCTCCGTCACTTCTACCACTACCGTTGAGCCCTTACACTCCCGCCCTACCGCCTCACTCTGTCCTCGGTCATTCTCACCATTCCCTTAGCTCACTCCCCAGGAGGCAGTCATTGATCCCTCCATTGCACACTCACCATGACATCCCGCCCCCTCCGGACCCCTATGCCGCGGAACGCCATCACCCCTCCGGACCCCTACCCCCCAAAACCCCTTCCAACCCAGAAACCCCTCCCCTGGCCTTGGCATTCCACCCCCTCCACTGCCTCAAAACAAATGTTGTGCTATTCACTCTGAGCATAAACCCAGACTTGTTCACTTTGTAGCTTGAATTTGCATGACAGCATCAAACAAATTCTTGTAGTTCCACAGTGCCAGCATCAAATCTATTCTTGTGGTTCCACAGTGCCGGCATCAAACCCATTTTTGTAGTTACACAGTGCCGGCATCAAACCCATTTTTGTAGTTACACAGTGCCAGCATCAAATCTCATCTTGTGGAGGCCCAGTGCCAGCATCAAACCCATCCTTGTAGTTCCACAGTGCCAGCATGAAATCTCATCTTGTGGATCCACAGTGCCAACATCAAACCCATTCTTGTAGTTCCACAGTGCCAGCATCAAACACATTCTTGTAGTTTCAAAGTCCCAGCATCAAATCTATTCTTGTGGTTCCACAGTGCCAGCATCAAACCAATTCTTGGAGGACCAAAGTGCCAGCATCAAATCTATTCTTGTAGCTCCACAGTGCCAGAATCAAATCTGTTCTTGCCGTTCCACAGCGGCATCATCAAACCCATTCCTGTAGTTCCACAATGCCAGCATCAAAACCATTCTTGTTGTTCCACAGTGCCAGTATCAAACTTCTTCTTGTAGTTCCACAGTGCCAGCATCAAACCCATTCTTGTAGTTCCTCAGTGGGTATATCAAAACTTTTCTAGTAGTTCCACAGTGCCATCGTCAATTATATTCTTGTTGTTCCACAGTGCCAGCATCAAAACCATTCTTGTACATCCACAGTGCCAGCATCAATGCCATTCTTGTAGTTCCACAGTGCCAGCATCAAATCTATTCTTGCAGTTCCACAGTCCCACCATCAAATATATTCTTGTATTTCCACAGTGCCAGTATCATGCCCTTTCTTGTAGTTCCACAGTGCCAGCATCAAACCCATCCTTGTAGTTCCACAGTGCCAGCATCAAACCCATTTTTGTAGTTCCACAGTGCCAGCATCAAATCTCTTCTTGTGGAACCACAGTGCCAGCATCAAACCCATTCTTGGAGTACCACAGTGCCTGCATCAAATCTATTCTTGTGGTTACACAGTGCCAGCATCAAATCTATTCTTGTAGCTCGACAGTGCCAGCATCAAACACATTGTCGTAGTTCCACAGTGCCAGCATCAAATCTCTTCTCTTAGTTACACAGTGCCTGTATCAAATCTCTTCTCTTAGTTCCACAGTGCCTGAATTAAACGCATTCTTGTAGCTACACAGTGCCAGAATCAAATCTATTCTTGGAGTTCCACAGTGCCAGCATGAACCCATTCTTGTAGTTCCACAGTGCCTGCATCAAACCCATTCCTGTAGTTCCACAATGCCAGCATCAAAACCATTCTTGTTCCAAAGTGCCAGCATCAAATCTATTCTTGTAGTTCCAAAGTGCCAGCATCAAATCTAATCTTATATTTGCACAGTGCCAGCATCAAATCCAAATATGTCATTCCACAGTGCCAGCATCAAATCCATTCTTGTAATTCCACAGTGCCAGCACCAAACCCAGACTTGTCATTCCATAGTGCCATAAAAAAAAACATTCTTCTGGTTCCACAATGCCAGCAACAAACCCATTCTTGTTGTTCCACAGTGCTAGCATCAAATCTCTTCTTGTGGATCCACATTGCCAGCATCAAACCCGTTCTTGGAGTACCACAGAGCCAGCATCAAATCTATTCTTGTGGTTCCACAGTGCCAGCATCAAACACATTCTTGTAGTTCCAGAGTGCCAGCATCAAATCTCTTCTTGTGGATCCACAGTGCCAGCAGCAAGACCGTTCTTGTAGTTCCACAGTGCCAGCATCAAATCTATTCTTGTATTTCCACAGTGCCAGCATCAAACCCATTCTTGTAGTTCCACAGTGCCAGCATCAAACCCATTTTTGTAGTTCCACAGTGCCAGCTTCAAACCTCTTCTTGCGGATCCAAAGTGCCAGCATCAAAACCATTCTTGGAGTACCACAGAGCCAGCATCAAATCTATTCTTGTGGTTCCACAGTGCCAGCATCAAATCTATTCTTGTGGTTCCACAGTGCCAGCATCAAATCTCTTCTTCTGGATCCACAGTGCCAGCATCAAACCCATTCTTAAAGTAGCACAGTGCATGCATCAAATTTATTCTTATGGTTCCACAGTGACAGCATCAAACCCATTCTTGGAGGACCAAAGTGCCAGCATCAAATCTAAACATTTCGTTCCACGATGCCAGCATCAAATCCATTCTTGTAATTCCACAGGGCCAGCATGAAGCCCAGTCTTGTAGTTCCACAGTGCCAACATCAAATCTTTTCTTGTAGTTCCACTGTGCCAGCATCAAATCTATTCTCGTAGTTCCACTGTGCCAGTATCAAATCTGTTCTTGTAGTTCCACTGTGCCAGAATCAAACCCATTCTTGTGATTCCACAGTGCCAGCATCTAACCCATTCTTGTAGTCCCACAGTGCCAGCATTGAATCCATTCTTGTACATCGAGAGTGCCAGCATCAATCCCATTCTTGTAGTTCCACAGTGCCAACACCAAACCCAGTATCGTAGTTCAACAGTGCCAGCATCAAAAGTATTCTTGTATATTCACAGTGCCAGCATCAAAAGTATTCTTGTATATTCACAGTGCCAGCATCATAACCATTCTTGTAGTTAAAAAGTATTAGCATCAAAACTATGCCATAAGTTCCACAGTGCCAGAATCAAATCCATTCTTGTAGTTCCACAGTGCCTGCATCAAATCTATTCTTGCAGTTCCACAGTGCCAGCATCAAACCCATTCTTGTAGTTCCACAGTGCGAAAATCAAATCTGTCCTTGCAGTTCCACAGTGCCAGCATCAATTCTATTCCTTTAGTTCCACAGTGCCTGCATCAAATCTATTCTTGTAGTTCCACAGTGCCAGCATCAAATCTAAACTTGATGTTCCACGCTACCAGAATCAAATCCATTCTTGTAGTTCTACAGTGCCAGCACCAAACCCAGTCTTTTTGTTCCATAGTGCCATAAAAAAACCCATTCTTCTGGTTCCACAATGCCAGCATCAAACCCATTCTTGTGGTTCCACTGTGCCAGCATCAAAACTATTCTTGTAGTTACAAAGTGTCAGCATCAATTCCATTCTTGTCGTTCCACAGAGCCAGCATCAAAACCATTCTTGTACATCCACAGTGCCAGCATAAATCCCATTCTTTTAGTTCCACAGTGCCAGCACCAACGTAGTCTTGTCGTTCCATAGTGCCATAAAAAAAACCCCATTCTTCTGGTTCCACACTGCCAGCATCCAACCCATTCTTGTGGTTCCACAGTGCCAGTATCAAATCTATTCTTATAGTTCCACAGTGCCAGCATCAAATCCATTCTTGTCATTACACAGTGCCAGCATCAAATCTATTCTTGTAGTTCCACAGTGCCAGCATCAAACCCATTCTTGTCATTACACAGTGCCAGCATCAAACCCATTCTTGTCATTACACAGTGCCAGCATCAAATCTATTCTTGTAGTTCCACAGTGCCAGCATCAAACCCATTCTTGTCATTACACAGTGCCAGCATCAAATCTATTCTTGTCATTATACAGTGCCAGCATCAAATCTATTCTTGTAGTTCCACAGTGCCAGCATCAAATCTATTCTTGTAGTTGCACAGACCCAGCATCAAATCTAAACATGTCATTCCACATTGCCAGCATCAAATCCATTCTTGTAATTCCACAGTGCCAGCATCAAACCCATTCTTGTAGTTCCTCAGTGCCAGTACCAAACCCAGTCTTGTTGTTCCATAGTGCCATAAAAAAACCATTCTTCTGCTTCCACAATGCCAGCATCAAACCCATTCTTGTGGTTCCACTGTGCCAGCATCAATCCCATTATTGTGGTTCAACAGTGCCAGCATCAAATGTATTCTTGTATATTCACAGTGCCAGCATCATAACCATTCTTGTAGTTAAAAAGTGCCAGCATCAAAACTATGCCATAAGTTCCACAGTGCCAGAATCAAATCCATTCTTGTAGTTCCACATTGCCAGCATCAATTCTAATCTTATATTTGCACAGTGCCAGCATCAAATCCAAACACGTCATTCCACAGTGCCTGCATCAAATCTATTCTTGTAATTCCACAGTGCCAGCATCAAATCTGTCCTTGTCGTTCCACAGTGCCTGCATCAAATCTATTCTTGCAGTTCCACAGTGCCAGCATCAAATCTGTCCTTGCAGTTCCACAGTGCCAGCATCAATTCTAATCTTATATTTGCACAGTGCCAGCATCAAATCCAAATATGTCATTCCACAGTGCCAGCATCAAATCCATTCTTGTAATTCCACAGTGCCAGCACCAAACCCAGACTTGTCGTTCCATAGTGCCATAAAAAAAAACATTCTTCTGGTTCCACAATGCCAGCATCAAACACATTCTTGTGGTTCCACTGTGCCAGAATTAAACCCATTCTTGTAGTTCCACAGTCCGAGCTTAAAATCCATTCTTGTGATTCCGCAATTCAAGCATCAAGCCTATTCTTATAGTTCCACACAGCCCGCATCAAACCCATTCATGTTGTTCCAAAGTGCCAGCATCAAATCTATTCTTGTAGTTCCACAGTGCCATCAACAAATCTATTCTTGTAGTTGCACAGTGCCAGCAGCAAATCTAAACATGTCATTCCACAGTGCCAGCATCAAATCCATTCTTGTAATTCCACAGTGCCAACATCAAATCTATTCTTGCAGTTCCACAGTGCCAGCATCAAACCCATTCTTGTAGTTCCACAGTGCCAACATCAAACCCATTCTTGTAGTTCCACAATGCCAACATCAAATCTGCTCTTGTAGTTCCACAGTGCCGGCATCAAACTAATTCTTGTGGATGCACAGTGCCAGCATCAAATCTAAACTTGTCGTTCCACGCTGCCAGCATCAAATCCATTTTGTACTTCTACAGTGGCAGCATCATATCTATTCTTGCAGTTCCACAGTGCCAGCATTTAACCCATTCTTGTAGTTCTACAGTGCCAACATCAAAACTTTTCTTGTAATTCCACAGTGCCAGCACCAAACCCAGTCGAGTCATTACACGGTCTCATAAATAAACCCATTCTTCTGGTTTGACAATGCAAGCATCAAACCCATTCTTGTGGGTCCACTGTGGCAGCATCAAACCCATTATCGTGGTTCAACAGTGCCAGCATCAAAAGTATTCTTGGATATCCACAGTGCCAGCATCATAACTGCTCTTGAAGTAACAAAGTGCCAACATCAAAACTATGCCTTTGTTCCACAGTGCCAGCATCAAATCCATTCTTGTACTTCCACAGTGCCAGCATCAAATATATTCTTGCAGTTCCACAGTGCCAGCATCAAACCCATTCTTGTACTTCCACAGTGCCAGCATCAAATCTATTCTTGCAGTTCCACAGTGCCAGCATCAAATCTATTCTTGTACTTCCACATTGCCAGCATCAATTCTATTCTTGTAGTTCCACAGTCCCAACATCAAATCTGTTCTTGTAGTTCCACAGTGCCAGCATCAATTCTATTCTTGTAGTTCCACAGTGCCAGCATCAATTCTATTCTTGCAGTTCCACAGTGCCAGCATCAAACCCATTCTTGTACTTCCACAGTGCCAGCATCAAATCTATTCTTGCAGTTCCACAGTGCCAGCATCAAATCTATTCTTGTACTTCCACATTGCCAGCATCAATTCTATTCTTGTAGTTCCACAGTCCCAACATCAAATCTGTTCTTGTAGTTCCACAGTGCCAGCATCAATTCTATTCTTGTAGTTCCACAGTGCCAGCATCAATTCTATTCTTGTAGTTCCACAGTGCCAGCATCAATTCTATTCTTGTAGTTCCACAGTGCCAGCATCAATTCTATTCTTGTAGTTCCACAGTGCCAGCATCAATTCTATTCTTGTAGTTCCACAGTGCCAGCATCAATTCTATTCTTGTAGTTCCACAGTGCCAGCATCAATTCTATTCTTGTAGTTCCACAGTGCCAGCATCAATTCTATTCTTGTAGTTCCACAGTGCCAGCATCAATTCTATTCTTGTAGTTCCACAGTGCCAGCATCAATTCTATTCTTGTAGTTCCACAGTGCCAGCATCAATTCTATTCTTGTAGTTCCACAGTGCCAGCATCAATTCTATTCTTGTAGTTCCACAGTGCCAGCATCAATTCTATTCTTGTAGTTCCACAGTGCCAGCATCAATTCTATTCTTGTAGTTCCACAGTGCCAGCATCAATTCTATTCTTGTAGTTCCACAGTGCCAGCATCAATTCTATTCTTGTAGTTCCACAGTGCCAGCATCAATTCTATTCTTGTAGTTCCACAGTGCCAGTATCAAATCTGTTCTTGTAGTTCCACTGTGCCAGAATCAAACCCATTCTTGTGGTTCCACAGTGCCAGCATCTAACCCATTCTTGTAGTTCCACAGTGCCAGCATCAAATCCATTCTTGTACATCCAGAGTGCCAGCATCAATCCCATTCTTGTAGTTCCACAGTGCCAGCACCAAACTCAGTCTTGTCGTTCCATAGTGCCATAAAAAAACCCATTCTTGTAGTTCCACAGTGCCAGCATCAAATCCATTCTTGTGGTTCCACTGTGCCAGCATCAATCCCATTATTGTCGTTCCACAGTGCCAGCATCAAATCTATTCTTGTAGTTCCACAGTGCCCGCATCAAATCTATTCTTGTACTTCCACAGTGCCAGCATCAAATCTATTCTGTAGTTACACAGTGCCAGCATAAATTCTATGTTTGTAGTTCCTCAGTGCCAGCATCAAATCTATGTTTGTTATTCAAAAGTGCCAGCTCCAAACCCATTCTTGTAGTACCACAGAGACAGCATCAAATCTAAGCTTGTAGTTCCACATTGCCAGCATCAAATCTATTCTCTTAAATCTGCAGTGCCTGCATCAAACGCATTCTTCTAGTTTCACAGTAACAGCATCAAACCCATCCTTGTAGATCAACAATGCCAGCACAATACCCATTCTTGTAGTTCCACAGTGCCAGCACCAAACCCAGTCTAGTCATTCCACAGTGCCATAAAAAAACCTATTCTTATAGTTGCACAGTGCCAGCATCAAACCTAAACTTTTCATTCCACAGTGCCAGCATCAAATCTATTCTTGCAGTTCCACAGTGCCAGCATCAAACCCATTCATGTAGTTCCACAGTGCCAACATCAAATCTTTTCTTGTAGATCCACAGTAGCAGCATCAATTCTATTCTTGTCGTTCCACAGTGCCAGCATCAAACCCATTCTTGCAGTTCTACAGTGCCAGCACCAAACGCTGTCTAGTTGTTCCACAGTGCCATAAAAAAACCTATTCTTCAGCTCAACAATGCCAGCATTAAACCCATTCTTGCAGTTCCACTGTGCCTAATCAAACCCATTCTTGTGGTTCCACAGTGCCAGCATCTAACCCATTCTTTTTGATCCACAGTGTCAGCATCAAACCCATTCTTGTATTTCCACAGTGCCAGCATCAAATCTACTCTGTAGTTACACAGTGCCAGCATATATTCTATTTTTGAAATTCCTCAGTGCCAGCATCAAATCTATGTTTGTAGTTCGAAAGTGCCAGCACCAAACCCATTCTTGTAGTTCCACAGTGCCAGCACCAAACCCATTCTTGTAGATCCACAGTGCCAGCACCATACCCATTCTTGTAGTTCCACAGTGCCAGAGTCAAACCCATTTTTGGAGTTCCACAGTGCCAGCATCAAACCCATTCTTGTGGTTCCACAGTGCCAGGATCAAATCCATTCTTGTAGTTGCACAGTCCCACTGTCAAATTCATTCTAGTGATTCCACATTGCAATCATCGAGCGTATTCTTGCAGAAAGGCTGACCTCAGTTCTCTGACACTTTGTCCCAGCTATGAAAAAAAAACAAAAATCAGCCATCCAGCACTCACTCCTCACACTCTCTCAACAACGCCTCCCACACACTGCCCATGTTTCCTCCATGCCAACCTGTGCCACCACATGACATGGGTGACACCAACACCTATGACCCTTCATAGCATGTAGGCAAACTTAGTGTCAACTCATGCCAACCCTTGCCCTGACCCTTTGCCTTTACACCCTCCATCCCATTGTCCACCATGGGCATACCTCAGGACCTATGCTGAGGTTAAATACATTTCTTGAG